>NC_092729.1:65366855-65675521 GCF_047496885.1 Scyliorhinus torazame
ATACAGCACAGTGTATCTGAAACACCTTTTTAACTATGGGCTCCCGAGGCCACACTGCCTGTCATCTGCTCCCAGGGATTATTGAGCAGTAAATGGTGAACAATATACAGCACAGAGTATCTGAAACACCTTTTTAACTGGGGGCTCCCGAGGCCACACTGCCTGTCCCCTGCTCCCAGGTATTATTGAGCAGTAAATGGTTAACTATATACAGGCCCAGTGATCTCTGACACATCATTTTAACCCCTGCTCCCAAGGATTATTGAGCAGGAAAAGGTTTAACTATATACAGGGACAGAGATCTCTGAACCAGCATTTGTTTTGGGGCTCCCGGACCACACTGCCTGTCCCCTGCTCCCAGGGATTATTGAGAAGTAAATGGTTAAATATATACAGCACACAGTCCTCTGAAACAGCTTCTTAATTGGGGGCTGACGACGCCACACTGCCTGTCCCCTGCTCCCAGGGATTATTGAGCAGTAAATTGTTAACTATATTCAGGCACAGAGGTCCCTGAAACAGTTTTTTAATTGGGGGCTCCCGAGGCCACACTGCCTGTCCCCTGCTCCCAGGGATTATTGAGCAGTAAATGGTTAACTATATACAGCGCAGAGGTCTCTGAAACAGCTTTTGAATTGGGGGCTCCCGAGGCCGCACTGCCTGTCCCCTGCTCCCAGGGATTATTGAGCAGTAAATGGTTAAATATGTACAGCACAGAGGTCTCTGAAACAGCTTTTCAATTGGGGGCTCCTGGAGGCACACTGCCTGTCCCCTGCTCCCAGGGATTATTGAGAAGTAAATGGTTAACTATATACAGGCACAGAGGTCCCTGAAACAGCGTTTTAATTGTTTTCTCCCGAGACCACACTGCCTGTCCCCTGCTCCCAGGGATTATTGAGAAGTAAATGGTTAAATATACACAGCACAGAGATCTCTGAAACAGCTTTTTAATTGGGGGCTCCCGGAGCCATGCTGCCTGTCCCCTGCTCCCAGGGACTATTGAGCAGTAAATGGTTAAATATATACAGCACAGAGATCTCTGAAACAGCTTTTTAATTGGGGGATCCCTAGGCCACACTGCCTGTCCCCTGCTCCCAGGGATTATTGAGAAGTAAATGGTTAACTATATACAGCACAGAGGTCTCTGAAACAGTTTTTTAATTGGGGGCTCTCGAGACCACACTGCCTGACTCCTGCTCCCAGGGATTATTGAGCAGTAAGTAGTTAACTATATATAGGCACAGAGGTCACTGAAACAGCTTTTTAATTGGGGTCTCCCGAGGCCACGCTGCCTGTCCCCTGCTCCCAGAGATTATTGAGCAGTAAATGGTTAAATATATACAGCACAGAGATCTCTGAAACAGCTTTTTAATTGGGGGATCCCTAGGCCACACTGCCTGTCCCCTGCTCCCAGGGATTATTGAGAAGTAAATGGTTAACTATATACAGCACAGAGGTCTCTGAAACAGTTTTTTAATTGGGGGCTCTCGAGACCACACTGCCTGACTCCTGCTCCCAGGGATTATTGAGCAGTAAGTAGTTAACTATATATAGGCACAGAGGTCACTGAAACAGCTTTTTAATTGGGGGCACCCGGAGCCACGCTGCCTGGCCCTGCTCCCAGGGATTATTGAGCAGTAAATGGTTAAATATATACAGCACAGAGGTCTCTGAAACAGCTTTTTAATTGGGGGCTCCCAAGGCCACACTGCTGTCCACTGCTCCCAGGGATTATTGAGCAGTAAGTGGTTAACTATATACAGGCGCAGAGGTCTCTGAAACAGCTTTTTAATTCGGGCTCCCGGAGCCACACGGCCTGTCACCTGCTCCCAGGGATTATTGAGCAGTAAATGGTTAACTATATACAGCACAGTGTATCTGAAACACCTTTTTAACTATGGGCTCCCGAGGCCACACTGCCTGTCATCTGCTCCCAGGCATTATTGAGCAGTAAATGGTTAACAATGTACAGCACAGAGTATCTGAAACACCTTTTTAACTGGGGGCTCCCGAGGCCACACTGCCTGTCCCCTGGTCCCAGGAATTATTGAGCAGTAAATGGTTAACTATATACAGGCCCAGTGGTCTCTGACACATCATTTTAACCCCTGCTCCCAGGGATTATTGAGCAGGAAAAGGTTTAACTATATACAGGGACAGAGGTCTCTGAACCAGCATTTTTTTGGGGGCTCCCGGACCACACTGCCTGTCCCCTGCTCCCAGGGATTATTGAGAAGTAAATGGTTAATTATATATAGCACAGAGTACTCTGAAACAGCTTTTTAATTGGGGGCTCCCGGACCACACTGCCTGTCTCCTGCTCCCAGGGATTATTGAGCAGTAAATGGTTAACTATATACAGCTCAGAGGTCTCAGAAACAGCTTTTTAATTGGGGGTTCCCGGACATACTGCCTGTCCCCTGCTCCCAGGGATTATTGAGCAGTAAATGGTTAACTATATACAGGCACAGAGGTCTCTGAAACAGCGTTTTCATTGTTTTCTCCCGAGACCACACTGCCTGTCCCCTGCTCCCAGGGATTATTGAGCAGTAAATGGCTAAATATATACAGCACAGAGGTCTCTGAAACTGCTTTTTAATTTGGGCCACACGAGGCCACACTGCCTGTCCTCCGCTCCGAGCGATTATTAAGACAAAGTAAATGGTTAACTATATACAGGCGCAGAGGTCTCTGAAACAGGTTTTTAATTGGGGGCTCCCGAGGACACACTGCCTATCCCCTGCTCCCATGGATTATTGAGCAGTAAATGGTTAACAATATACAGCACAGAGGTCTCTGAATCAGCTTTTTAATTGGGAGCTCGCGACCACACTGCCTGTCCCCTGCTCCCATGGATTATTGAGAAGTAAATGGTTAACGATATACAGCACAGAGGTCTCTGAATCAGCTTTTTAATTTGGGGCTCCCGAGGCCACACTGCTGTCCCCTGCTCCCAGGGATTATTGAGAAGAAAATGGTTAAATATATACAGCACAGAGGTCTCTAAAACAGCTTTTTAATTGGGGGCTGAAGACGCCACACTGCCTGTCCCCTGCTCCCAGGGATTATTGAGCAGTAAATTGTTAACTATATTCAGGCACAGAGGTCCCTGAAACAGTTTTTTAATTGGGGGCTCCCGAGGCCACACTGCCTGTCCCCTGCTCCCAGGGATTATTGAGCAGTAAATGGTTAACTATATACTGCACAGAGGTCTCTGAAACAGCTTTTTAATTGGGAGCTCCCGACCACACTGCCTGTCCCCTGCTCCCAGGGATTATTGAGAAGAAAATGGTTAAATATATACAGCACAGAGGTCCCTGAAACAGTTTTTTAATTGGGGGCTCCCGAGGCCACACTGCCTGTCCCCTGCTCCCAGGGATTATTGAGCAGTAAATGGTTAACTATATACAGCGCAGAGGTCTCTGAAACAGCTTTTGAATTGGGGGCTCCCGAGGCCGCACTGCCTGTCCCCTGCTCCCAGGGATTATTGAGCAGTAAATGGTTAAATATGTACAGCAAAGAGGTATCTGAAACAGCTTTTCAATTGGGGGCTCCTGGAGGCACACTGCCTGTCCCCTGCTCCCAGGGATTATTGAGAAGTAAATGGTTAACTATATACAGGCACAGAGGTCTCTGAAACAGCGTTTTAATTGTTTTCTCCCGAGACCACACTGCCTGTCCCCTGCTCCCAGGGATTATTGAGAAGTAAATGGTTAAATATACACAGCACAGAGATCTCTGAAACAGCTTTTTAATTGGGGGCTCCCGGAGCCATGCTGCCTGTCCCCTGCTCCCAGGGACTATTGAGCAGTAAATGGTTAAATATATACAGCACAGAGATCTCTGAAACAGCTTTTTAATTGGGGGATCCCTAGGCCACACTGCCTGTCCCCTGCTCCCAGGGATTATTGAGAAGTAAATGGTTAACTATATACAGCACAGAGGTCTCTGAAACAGTTTTTTAATTGGGGGCTCTCGAGACCACACTGCCTGAGTCCTGCTCCCAGGGATTATTGGGCAGTAAGTAGTTAACTATATATAGGCACAGAGGTCACTGAAACAGCTTTTTAATTGGGGTCTCCCGAGGCCACACTGCCTGTCCCCTGCTCCCAGAGATTATTGAGCAGTAAATGGTTAAATATATACAGCACAGAGATCTCTGAAACAGCTTTTTAATTGGGGGATCCCTAGGCCACACTGCCTGTCCCCTGCTCCCAGGGATTATTGAGAAGTAAATGGTTAACTATATACAGCACAGAGGTCTCTGAAACAGTTTTTTAATTGGGGGCTCTCGAGACCACACTGCCTGACTCCTGCTCCCAGGGATTATTGAGCAGTAAGTAGTTAACTATATATAGGCACAGAGGTCACTGAAACAGCTTTTTAATTGGGGGCACCCGTAGCCACGCTGCCTGGCCCTGCTCCCAGGGATTATTGAGCAGTAAATGGTTAAATATATACAGCACAGAGGTCTCTGAAACAGCTTTTTAATTGGGGGCTCCCAAGGCCACACTGCTGTCCACTGCTCCCAGGGATTATTGAGCAGTAAGTGGTTAACTATATACAGGCGCAGAGGTCTCTGAAACAGCTTTTAATTCGGGCTCCCGGAGCCACACGGCCTGTCACCTGCTCCCAGGGATTATTGAGCAGTAAATGGTTAACTATATACAGCACAGTGTATCTGAAACACCTTTTTAACTATGGGCTCCCGAGGCCACACTGCCTGTCATCTGCTCCCAGGGATTATTGAGCAGTAAATGGTTAACAATGTACAGCACAGAGTATCTGAAACACCTTTTTAACTGGGGGCTCCCGAGGCCACACTGCCTGTCCCCTGGTCCCAGGAATTATTGAGCAGTAAATGGTTAACTATATACAGGCCCAGTGGTCTCTGACACATCATTTTAACCCCTGCTCCCATGGATTATTGAGCAGGAAAAGGTTTAACTATATACAGGGACAGAGGTCTCTGAACCAGCATTTTTTTGGGGGCTCCCGGACCACACTGCCTGTCCCCTGCTCCCAGGGATTATTGAGAAGTAAATGGTTAATTATATATAGCACAGAGTACTCTGAAACAGCTTTTTAATTGGGGGCTCCCGGACCACACTGCCTGTCTCCTGCTCCCGGGGATTATTGAGCAGTAAATGGTTAACTATATACAGCTCAGAGGTCTCAGAAACAGCTTTTTAATTGGGGGTTCCCGGACATACTGCCTGTCCCCTGCTCCCAGGGATTATTGAGCAGTAAATGGTTAACTATATACAGGCACAGAGGTCTCTGAAACAGCGTTTTCATTGTTTTCTCCCGAGACCACACTGCCTGTCCCCTGCTCCCAGGGATTATTGAGCAGTAAATGGCTAAATATATACAGCACAGAGGTCTCTGAAACTGCTTTTTAATTTGGGCCACACGAGGCCACACTGCCTGTCCTCCGCTCCGAGCGATTATTAAGACAAAGTAAATGGTTAACTATATACAGGCGCAGAGGTCTCTGAAACAGGTTTTTAATTGGGGGCTCCCGAGGACACACTGCCTATCCCCTGCTCCCATGGATTATTGAGCAGTAAATGGTTAACAATATACAGCACAGAGGTCTCTGAATCAGCTTTTTAATTGGGAGCTCCCGACCACACTGCCTGTCCCCTGCTCCCATGGATTATTGAGAAGTAAATGGTTAACGATATACAGCACAGAGGTCTCTGAATCAGCTTTTTAATTTGGGGCTCCCGAGGCCACACTGCTGTCCCCTGCTCCCAGGGATTATTGAGAAGAAAATGGTTAAATATGTACAGCACAGAGGTCTCTAAAACAGCTTTTTAATTGGGGGCTGAAGACGCCACACTGCCTGTCCCCTGCTCCCAGGGATTATTGAGCAGTAAATTGTTAACTATATTCAGGCACAGAGGTCCCTGAAACAGTTTTTTAATTGGGGGCTCCCGAGGCCACACTGCCTGTCCCCTGCTCCCAGGGATTATTGAGCAGTAAATGGTTAACTATATACTGCACAGAGGTCTCTGAAACAGCTTTTGAATTGGGGCCTCCCGAGGCCACACTGCTGTCCCCTGCTTCCAGGGATTATTGAGAAGTAAATGGTTAAATATGTACAGCACAGAGGTCTCTGAAACAGCTTTTCAATTGGGGGCTCCTGGAGCCACATTGCCTGTCCCCTGCTCCCAGGGATTATTGAGAAGAAAATGGTTAACTATATACAGGCACAGAGATCTCTGAAACAGCGTTTTAATTGTTTTCTCCCGAGACCACACTGCCTGTCCCCTGCTCCCAGGGATTATTGAGAAGTAAATGGTTAAATATGTACAGCACAGAGGTCCCTGAAACAGCTTTTTAATTGGGGGCTCCCGGAGCCACACTGCCTGTCCCCTGCTCCCCAGGATCATTGAGACGTAAATGGTTAACTATATTTAGGCACTGAGATCACTGAAACAGCTTTTTAATTGGGTGCTCCCGAGGCCACACTGCCTGTCCCCTGCACCCAGGGATTATTGAGCAGTAAATGGTTAACTATATACAGGCACAGAGGTCTCTGAAACACTGTTTTAATTGTTTTATCAAGAGACCACACTGCCTGTCCCCTGCTCCCAGGGATTACTGAGAAGTAAATGGTTAAATATACACAGCACAGAGGTCACTGAAACAGCTTTTTAATTGGGAGCTCCCGACCACACTGTCTGTCCCCTGCTCCCAAGGATTATTGAGAAGTAAATGGTTAACGATATACAGCACAGAGGTCTCTGAATCAGCTTTTTAATTGGGGGCTCCCGAGGCCACACTGCTGTCCCCTACCCCCAGTGATTATTGAGAAGAAAAAGGTTAAATATATACAGCACAGACGTCCCTGAAACAGTTTTTAAATTGGGGGCTCACGAGGCCACACTGCCTGTCCCCTGCTCCCAGGGATTATTGAGCAGTATATGGTTAACTATATACAGCACAGAGGTCTCTGAAACAGCTTTTTAATTGGGGGCTCCCGGAGCTACACTGCCTGTCCCCTGCTCCCAGTGATAATTGAGAAGTAAATGGTTAACTATATACAGCACAGAGATCTCTGAAACAGATTTTTAATTTGGGGCTCCCGGAGCCACACTGCCTGTCCCCTGCTCTGCAGGATTATTGAGACGTAAATGGTTAACTATATTTAGGCACTGAGATCACTGAAACAGCTTTTTAATTGGGTGCTCCCGAGGCCACACTGCCTGTCCCCTGCACCCAGGGATTATTGAGCAGTAAATGGTTAACTATATACAGGCACAGAGGTCTCTGAAACAGAGTTTTAATTGTTTTCTCAAGAGACCACACTGCCTGTCCCCTGCTCCCAGGGATTATTGAGAAGTAAATGGTTAAATATACACAGCAGAGAGGTCACTGAAACAGCTTTTTAATTGGGAGCTCCCGACCACACTGTCTGTCCCCTGCTCCCAAGGATTATTGAGAAGTAAATGGTTAACGATATACAGCACAGAGGTCTCTGAATCAGCTTTTTAATTGGGGTCTCCCGAGGCCACACTGCTGTCCCCTGCTCCCAGGGATTATTGAGAAGAAAATGGTTAAATATATACAGCACAGACGTCTGTGAAACAGCATTTTAATTGGGGGCTCACGACGCCACACTGCCTGACCCCTGCTCCCAGGGATTAATGAGCAGTAAATTGTTAAATATATTCAGGCACAGAGGTCCCTGAAACAGTTTTTAAATTGGGGGCTCCCGAGGCCACACTGCCTGTCCCCTGCTCCCAGGGATTATTGAGAAGAAAATCGTTAAATATATACAGCACAGACGTCTCTGGAACAGCTTTTGAATTGGGGGCTCCCGTGGCCACACTGCTGTCCCCTGCTCCCAGGGATTATTGAGAAGTAAATGGTTAAATATATACAGCACAGAGGTCTCTGAAACAGCTTTTTAATTGGGGGCTCCTGGAGCCACACTGCCTGTCCCTTGCTCCCAGGGATTATTGAGAAGTAAATGGTTAACTATATACAGACCCAGTGGTCTCTGACACATCATTTTAACCCCTGCTCCCAGGGATTATTGAGAAGTAAATGGTTAAATATATACAGCACAGAGGTCTCTGAACCAGCATTTTTTTGGGGGCTCCCGGACCACACTGCCTGTCCACTGCTCCCAGGGATTATTGAGAAGTAAATGGTTAATTATATATAGCACAGAGTCCTCTGAAACAGCTTTTTACTTGGGGGCTCCCGGACCACACTGCCTGTCTCCTGCTCCCAGGGATTATTGAGCAGTAAATGGTTAACTATATACAGCACAGAGGTCTCAGAAACAGCTTTTTAATTGGGGGTTCCCGGACACACTGCCTGTCCCCTGCTCCCAGGGATTATTGAGCAGTAAATGGTTAACTATATACAGGCACAGAGGTCTCTGAAACAGCGTTTTCATTGTTTTCTCCCGAGACCACACTGCCTGTCCCCTGCTCCCAGGGATTATTGAGAAGTAAATGGTTAAATATACACAGCACAGAGGTCCCTGAAACAGCTTTTTAATTGGGGGCTCCCGGTGCCACACTGCCTGTCCCCTGCTCCCAGGGATTATTGAGCAGTAAATGGCTAAATATATACAGCACAGAGGTCTCTGAAACTGCTTTTTAATTTGGGCCACACGAGGCCACACTGCCTGTCCTCCGCTCCGAGCGATTATTAAGACAAAGTAAATGGTTAACTATATACAGGCGCAGAGGTCTCTGAAACACGTTTTTAATTGGGGGCTCCCGAGGACACACTGCCTATCCCCTGCTCCCATGGATTATTGAGCAGTAAATGGTTAACAATATTATGCACAGAGGTCTCTGAAACAGCTTTTTAATTGGGAGCTCCCGACCACACTGCCTGTCCCCTGTTCCCAAGGATTATTGAGAAGTAAATGGTTAACGATATACAGCACAGAGGTCTCTGAATCAGCTTTTTAATTGGGGGCTCTCGAGGCCACACTGCTGTCCCCTGCTCCCAGGGATTATTGAGAAGAAAATGGTTAACTATATACAGCACAGAGGTCTCTGAAACAGCTTTTTAATTGGGGGCTGACGACGCCACACTGCCTGTCCCCTGCTCCCAGGGACTATTGAGCAGTAAATTGTTAACTATATTCAGGCACAGAGGTCCCTGAAACAATTTTTTAATTGGGGGCTCCCGAGGCCACACTGCCTGTCCCCTGCTCCCAGGGATTATTGAGCAGTAAATGGTTAACTATATACAGGCACAGAGGTCTCTGAAACAGCTTTTGAATTGGGGGCTCCCGAGGCCGCACTGCTGTCCCCTGCTCCCAGGGATTATTGAGAAGTAAATGGTTAACTATATACAGGCACAGAGGTCTCTGAAACAGCGTTTTAATTGTTTTCTCCCGAGACCACACTGCATGTCCCCTGCTCCCAGGGATTATTGAGAAGTAAATGGTTAAATATATACAGCACAGAGATCTCTGAAACAGCTTTTTAATTGGGGGATCCCTAGGCCACACTGCCTGTCCCCTGCTCCCAGGGATTATTGAGAAGTAAATGGTTAACTATATACAGCACAGAGGTCTCTGAAACAGCTTTTTAATTGGGGGCTCCCGGAGCTACACTGCCTGTCCCCTGCTCCCAGGGATAAATGAGAAGTAAATGGTTCACTATATACAGCACAGAGATCTCTGAAACAGCTTTTTAATTGGGGGCTCCCGGAGCCACACTGCCTGTCCCCTGCTCCCCAGGATTCTTGAGACGTAAATGGTTAACTATATTTAGGCACTGAGATCACTGAAACAGCTTTTTAATTGGGTGCCCCCGAGGCCACACTGCCTGTCCCCTGCACCCATGGATTATTGAGCAGTAAATGGTTAACTATATACAGGCACAGAGGTCTCTCAAACAGAGTTTTAATTGTTTTTTCAAGAGACCACACTGCCTGTCCCCTGCTCCCAGGGATTATTGAGAAGTAAATGGTTAACGATATACAGCACATAGGTCTCTGAATCAGCTTTTTATTTGGGGGCTCCCGAGGCCACACTGCTGTCCCATGCTCCCAGGGATTATTGAGAAGAAAATGGTTAAATATATACAGCACAGACGTCTCTGAATCAGCTTTTTAATTGGGGGCTCCCGAGGCCACACTGCTGTCCCCTGCTCCCAGGGATTATTGAGAAGAAAATGGTTAACGATATACAGCACAGAGGTCTCTGAATCAGCTTTTTAATTGGGGGCTCCCGAGGCCACACTGCTGTCCCCTGCTCCCAGGGATTATTGAGAAGAAAATGGTTAAATATATACAGCACAGACGTCTCTGAAACAGCTTTTTAATTGGGGGCTCACGACGCCACACTGCCTGTCCCCTGCTCCCAGGGATTATTGAGCAGTAAATTGTTAACTATATTCAGGCACAGAGGTCCCTGAAACAGTTTTTAAATTGGGAGCTCCCGAGGCCACACTGCCTGTCCCCTGCTCCCAGGGATTATTGAGCAGTAAATTGTTAAATATATATAGCACAGTGGTCACTGAAACAGCTTTTTAATTGGGGGCACCCGAGGGCTCGCTGCCTGTCCCCTGCTCCCAGGGATTATTGAGCAGTAAATGGTTAAATATATTCAGCACAGAGAACTCTGAAACAGATTTTTAATTGGGGGATCCCTAGGCCACACTGCCTGTCCCCTGCTCCCAGGGATTATTGAGAAGTAAATGGTTAACTATATACAGCACAGAGGTCTCTGAAACAGCTTTTTAATTGGGGGCTCCCAGAGCTACACTGCCTGTCCCCTGCTCCCAGGGATAACTGAGAAGTAAATGGTTAACTATATACAGCACAGAGATCTCTGAAACAGCTTTTTAATTGGGGGCTCCCGGAGCCACACTGCCTGTCCCCTGCTCCCCAGGATTATTGAGACGTAAATGGTTAACTATATTTAGGCACTGAGATCACTGAAACAGCTTTTTAATTGGGTGCTCCCGAGGCCACACTGCCTGTCCCCTGCACCCAGGGATTATTGAGCAGTAAATGGTTAACTATATACAGGCACAGAGGTCTCTGAAACAGAGTTTTAATTGTTTTCTCAAGAGACCACACTGCCTGTCCCCTGCTCCCAGGGATTATTGAGAAGTAAATGGTTAACGATATACAGCACATAGGTCTCTGAATCACCTTTTTATTTGGGGGCTCCCGAGGCCACACTGCTGTCCCATGCTCCCAGGGATTATTGAGAAGAAAATGGTTAAATATATACAGCACAGACGTCTCTGAATCAGCTTTTTAATTGGGGGCTCCCGAGGCCACACTGCTGTCCCCTGCTCCCAGGGATTATGAAAAGAAAATGGTTAACGATATACAGCACAGAGGTCTCTGAATCAGCTTTTTAATTGGGGGCTCCCGAGGCCACACTGCTGTCCCCTGCTCCCAGGGATTATTGAGAAGAAAATGGTTAAATATATACAGCACAGACGTCTCTGAAACAGCTTTTTAATTGGGGGCTCACGACGCCACACTGCCTGTCCCCTGCTCCCAGGGATTATTGAGCAGTAAATTGTTAACTATATTCAGGCACAGAGGTCCCTGAAACAGTTTTTAAATTGGGGGCTCCCGAGGCCACACTGCCTGTCCCCTGCTCCCAGTGATTATTGAGCAGTAAATGGTTAACTATATACAGCGCAGAGGTCTCTGAAACAGCTTTTTAATTGGGGGCTCCCGAGGCCACACTGCCTGTCCCCTGCTCCCAGGGATTATTGAGAAGTAAATGGTTAAATATATACAGCACAGAGGTCTCTGAAACAGCTTTTTAATTGGTGGTTCCTGGAGCCACACTGCCTGTCCCTTGCTCCCAGGGATTATTGAGAAGTAAATGGTTAACTATATACAGGCACAGAGGTCTCTGAAACAGCGTTTTAATTGTTTTCTCCCAAGACCACACTGCCTGTCCCCTGCTCCCAGGGATTATTGAGAAGTAAATGGTTAAATATACACAGCACAGTGGTCCCTGAAACAGCTTTTTAATTGGGGGCTCCCGGACCACACTGCCTGTACCCTGCTCCCAGGGATTATTGAGCAGTAAATGGTTAAATATATACAGCACAGAGATCTCAGAAACAGCTTTTTAATTGGGGGATCCCTAGGCCACACTGCCTGTCCCCTGTTCCCAGGTGTTATTGAGCAGTAAATGGTTAACGATACACAGCACAGAGTTCTCTGACACAGCTTTTTAAATGGGGGCTCCCGAGACCACACTGCCTGTCCGCTGCTCCCAGAGATTATTGAGAAGTAAATGGTTAACTATATACAGCACAGAGGTCTCTGAAACAGTTTTTTAATTGGGGGCTCTCGAGACCACACTGCCTGTCCCCTGCTCCCAGGGATTATTGAGAAGTAAATGGTTAACTATATACAGCACAGAGGTCTCTGAAACAGCTTTTTAATTGGGGGCTCCCGGAGCTACACTGCCTGTCCCCTGCTCCCAGGGATAATTGAGAAATGGTTAACTATATACAGCACAGAGATCTCTGAAACAGCTTTTTAATTGGGTGCTCCCGGAGCCACACTGCCTGTCCCCTGCTCCCCAGGATTATTGAGACGTAAATGGTTAACTATATTTAGGCACTGAGTTCACTGAAACACGTTTTTAACTGGGGGCTCTCGAGGCCACACTGCCTGACCCCTGGTCCCAGGGATTATTGAGACATAAATGGTTAACTATTTATAGGCACAGAGTTCACTGAAACAGCTTTTTAATTGGGGGCTCCCGAGGCCACACTGCCTGTCCCCTGCTCCCAGGGATTATTGAGCAGTAAATGGTTAACTATATACAGCACAGAGGCCTCTGAAACAGCTTTTTAATTGGGGGCTCCCGAGGTCACACTGCCTGTCCCCTGCTCCGAAGGATTATTGAGCAGTAAATGGTTAACTATATACAGAACAGCGGACTCTGAAACAGCTTTTTAATTGTGGCTCACGGACCACACTGCATGTTCACTGCTCCCAGGGATTATTGAGAAGCAAATGGTTAAGTATACACTGCACAGAGGTCTCTGAAAAAGCTTTTTAATTGGGGGCTCCCGGAGCCACACTGCCTGTCCCCTGCTCCCAGGGATTATTGAGCAGTAAATGGTTAACTATATCCAGGCGCAGAGGTCTCTGAAACAGCATTTTAATTGGGGGTCCCGGACCACACTGCCTGTCCCCTGCTCCCAGGGATTATTGAGAAGTTAATGGTTAACGATATACAGCACATAGGTCTCTGAATCAGCTTTTTAATTGGGGGCTCCCGAGGCCACACTGCTGTCCCATGCTCCCAGGGATTATTGAGAAGAAAATGGTTAAATATATACAGCACAGACGTTTCTGAATCAGCTTTTTAATTGGGGGCTCCCGAGGCCACACTGCTGTCCCCTGTCCCAGGGATTATTGAGAAGAAAATGGTTAACGATATACAGCACAGAGGTCTCTGAATCAGCTTTTTAATTGGGGGCTCCCGAGGCCACACTGCTGTCCCCTGCTCCCAGGGATTATTGAGAAGAAAATGGTTAAATATATACAGCACAGAGGTCCCTGAAACAGTTTTTAAATTGGGGGCTCCCGAGGCCACACTGCCTGTCCCCTGCTCCCAGGGATTATTGAGCAGTAAATGGTTAACTATATACAGCGCAGAGGTCTCTGAAACAGCTTTTTAATTGGGGGCTCCCGAGGCCACACTGCCTGTCCCCTGCTCCCAGGGATTATTGAGAAGTAAATGGTTAAATATATACAGCACAGAGGTCTCTGAAACAGCTTTTTAATTGGGGGCTCCTGGAGCCACGCTGCCTGTCCCTTGCTCCCAGGGATTATTGAGAAGTAAATGGTTAACTATATACAGGCACAGAGGTCTCTGAAACAGCGTTTTAATTGTTTTCTCCCAAGACCACACTGCCTGTCCCCTGCTCCCAGGGATTATTGAGAAGTAAATGGTTAAATATACACAGCACAGTGGTCCCTGAAACAGCTTTTTAATTGGGGGCTCCCGGACCACACTGCCTGTCCCCTGCTCCCAGGGATTATTGAGCAGTAAATGGTTAAATATATATAGCACAGTGGTCACTGAAACAGCTTTTTAATTGGGGGCACCCGAGGCCACGCTGCCTGTCCCCTGCTCCCAGGGATTATTGAGCAGTAAATGGTTAAATATATACAGCACAGAGATCTCAGAAACAGCTTTTTAATTGGGGGATCCCTAGGCCACACTGCCTGTACCCTGTTCCCAGGGGTTATTGAGCAGTAAATGGTTAACGATACACAGCACAGAGTTCTCTGACACAGCTTTTTAAATGGGGGCTCCCGAGACCACACTGCCTGTCCGCTGCTCCCAGAGATTATTGAGAAGTAAATGGTTAACTATATACAGCACAGAGGTCTCTGAAACAGTTTTTTAATTGGGGGCTCTCGAGACCACACTGCCTGTCCCCTGCTCCCAGGGATTATTGAGAAGTAAATGGTTAACTATATACAGCACAGAGGTCTCTGAAACAGCTTTTTAATTGGGGGCTCCCGGAGCTACACTGCCTGTCCCCTGCTCCCAGGGTTAATTGAGAAGTAAATGGTTAACTATATACAGCACAGAGATCTCTGAAACTGCTTTTTAATTGGGTGCTCCCGGAGACACACTGCCTGTCCCCTGCTCCCCAGGATAATTGAGACGTAAATGGTTAACTATATTTAGGCACTGAGTTCACTGAAACACGTTTTTAACTGGGGGGGCTCTCGAGGCCACACTGCCAGACCCCTGGTCCCAGGGGTTATTGAGACATAAATGGTTAACTATTTATAGGCACAGAGTTCACTGAAACAGCTTTTTAATTGGGGGCTCCCGAGGCCACACTGCCTGTCCCCTGCTCCCAGGGATTATTGAGCAGTAAATGGTTAACTATATACAGCACAGAGGCCTCTGAAACAGCTTTTTAATTGGGAGCTCCCGAGGTCACACTGCCTGTCCCCTGCTCCGAAGGATTATTGAGCAGTAAATGGTTAACTATATACAGAACAGCGGACTCTGAAACAGCTTTTTAATTGTGGCTCACGGACCACACTGCATGTTCCCTGCTCCCAGGGATTATTGAGAAGCAAATGGTTAAGTATACACTGCACAGAGGTCTCTGAAAAAGCTTTTTAATTGGGGGCTCCCGGAGCCACACTGCCTGTCCCCTGCTCCCAGGGATTATTGAGCAGTAAATGGTTAACTATATCCAGGCGCAGAGGTCTCTGAAACAGCATTTTAATTGGGGGTGCCGGACCACACTGCCAGTCCCCTGCTCCCAGGAATTATTGAGAAGTAAATGGTTAACTATATACAGCACAGAGTATCCGAAACACCATTTTAACTGGGGGCTCCCGAGGCCACACTGCCTGTCCCATGTTCCCAGGGAATATTGAGCAGGAAATGGTTAACTATATACAGGCACAGAGGTCTCTGAAACAGGTTTTTAACTGGGGGCTCCCGGACCACACTGCCTGTGCCCTGCTCCCAGGAATTATTGAGCAGTAAATGGTTAACTATATACAGCACAGAGTATCTGAAACACCTTTTTAACTGGGGGCTCCCGAGGCACACTGCCTGTCCCATGCTCCCAGGGATTATTGAGCAGTAAATGGTTAACTATATACAGCACAGAGTATCTGAAACACATTTTTAACTGGGGGCTTGCGATGCCACACTGCCTGTCCCCTGCTCCCAGGGATTATTGAGCAGTAAATGGTTAACTATATACAGGCCCAGTGGTCTCTGACACAGCATTTCAACCCCTGCTCCCAGGGATTATTGAGCAGTAAATGGTTAAGTATATACAGGGACAGATGTCTCTGAACCAGCATTTTATTTGGGGCTCCCGGACGACACTGCCTGTCCCCTGCTCCCACTGATTATTGAGCAGTAAATGGTTAACTATATACAGCACAGAGGTCACTGAAACAGCTTTTTAATTGGGGATCCCGGAGCCACACTGCCTGTCCCCTGCTCCCAGGGATTATTGAGCAGTAAATGGTTAACTATATACAGGCACGGAGGTCACTGAAACAGCTTTTTAATTGGGGGCTCCCGAGGCCACACTGCCTGACCCCTGCTACCAGGGATTATTGAGCAGTAAATTGTTAACTATATACAGCAGAGAGGTCACTGAAACAGCTTTTTAATTGGGGGCTCCCGAGGCAACACTGCCTGTCCACTGCTCCCAGGGAATATTGAGCAGTAAATGATTAACTATATACTGCACAGAGGTCACTGAACCAGCTTTTTAATTGGGGGCTCCCGAGGCCACACTGCCTGTCTCCAGCTCCCAGGGATTATTAAGACAATGTAAATGGTTAAATATATACAGCACAGAGTTCACTGGAACAGCTTTTTAATTGGCAGCTCCCGAGGCCACACTGCCTGTCCCCTGCTACCAGGGATTATTGAGAAGTAAATGGTTAATTATATACAGCACAGAGGCCTCTGAAACAGCTTTTTAATTGGGGGCTCCCAAGGCCATACTGCCTGTCCCCTGCTCACAGGGATTATTGAGCAGTAAATGGTTAACTATATACAGCAGAGGTTACTGAAACAACTTTTTAATTGGGGGCTCCGGGAGCCACACTGCATGTCCCCTGCACCCAGGGATTATTGAGCAGTAAATGGTTAACTATATCCAGGCGCAGAGGTCTCTGAAGCAGCTTTTTATTGGGGTCTAAAGGACCACACTGCCTGTCCCCTGCTCCCAGGGATTATTGAGAAGTAAATGGTTAAATATATACAGCACAGAGGTCTCTGAAACAGCTTTTTAATTGGGGGCTCCTGGAGCCACACTGCCTGTCCCCTGCTCCCAGGGAATATTGAGAAGTAAATGGTTAACTATACACAGCACAGAGGCCTCTGAAACAGCTTTTTAATTGGGGCTCCCGTAGCCACACGGCTTGTCCCATGCTCCCAGGGATTATTGAGCAGTAAATAGTTAACTATATACAGCACAGCGTATCTGAAACACCTTTTTAACTGGGGGCTCCCGAGGCCACACTGCCTGTCCCATGCTCACAGGGATTATTGAGCAGTAAATGGTTAACTATATACAGCACAGAGTGTCTGAAACACCTTTTTAACCGGGGGCTCCCGAGGCCACACCGCCTGTCCCATGCTCCCAGGGATTATTGAGCAGTAAATGGTTAACAATATACAGCACAGAGTATCTGAAACACATTTTTAACTGGGGGCTTGCGATGCCACACTGCCTGTCCCCTGCTCCCAGGGATTATTGAGCAGTAAATGGTTAACTATATACAGGCCCAGTGGTCTCTGACACAGCATTTCAACCCCTGCTCCCAGGGATTATTGAGCAGTAAATGGTTAAGTATATACAGGGACAGATATCTCTGAACCAGCATTTTAATTTGGGCTCCCGGACCACACTGCCTGTCCCCTGCTCCCACTGATTATTGAGCAGTAAATGGTTAACTACATACAGCACAGAGGTCACTGAAACAGCTTTTTAATTGGGGGATCCCGGAGCCACACTGCCTGTTCCCTGCTCCCAGGGTTTATTGAGCAGTAAATGGTTAACTATATACAGGCACAGAGGTCACTGAAACAGCTTTTAAATTGGGGGCTCCCGAGGCCACACTGCCTGACCCCTGCTCCCAGGGATTATTGAGCAGTAAATTGTTAACTATATACAGCACAGAGGTCACTGAAAAAGCTTTTTAATTGGGGGCTCCCGAGGCCACACTGCCTGTCCCCTGCTCCCAGGGATTATTGAGCAGTAAATGGTTAAATATATAGAGCACAGAGTTCACTGGAACAGCTTTTTAATTGGGGGCTCCCGAGGCCTCACTGCCTGTCCCCTGCTCCCAGGTATTATTGTGAAGTAAATGGTTAATTATATACAGCACAGAGGCCTCTGAAACAGCTTTTTAATTGGGGGCTCCCAAGGCCATACTGCCTGTCCCCTGCTCACAGGGATTATTGAGCAGTAAATGGTTAACTATATACAGCAGAGGTTACTGAAACAACTTTTTAATTGGGGGCTCCGGGAGCCACACTGCATGTCCCCTGCTCCCACGGATTATTGAGCAGTAAATGGTTAACTATATACAGCACAGAGGTCTGTGAAACATCTTTTTAATTGGGGGCTCCCGAGGCCACACTGCCTGTCCCCTGCTCCCAGGGATTATTGAGCAGTAAATGGTTAAATATATACAGCACAGTTGTCACTGAAACTGCTTTTTAATTGGGGGCTCCCGAGGCCACACTGCCTGTCTACAGCTCCCAGCGATTATTAAGACCAAGTAAATGGTTAAACATATACAGCACAGTTGTCACTGAAACTGCTTTTTAATTGGGGGCTCCCGAGGCCACACTGCCTGTCTCCAGCTCCCAGGGTTTATTAAGACAAAGTAAATGGTTAAATATACACAGCACAGAGGTCACTGAAACAGCTTTTCAATTGGGGGCTCCCGGAGCCACACTGCCTGTCCCCTGCTCCCAGGGAATATTGAGAAGTAAATGGTTAACTATATTCAGGCACAGAGGTCTCTGAAACAGGTTTTTAACTGGGGGCTCCCGGACCACGCTGCCTGTCCCCTGCTCCCAGGGACTATTGAGCAGTCAATGGTTAACTACATACAGCATAGAGGTCTCTGAAACAGTTTTTTAATTGGGGGCTCCCGAGGAAACACTGCCTGTCCCCTGCTCCCAGGGAATATTGAGCAGTAAATGGTTAACTATATACAGGCACATAGGTCTCTGAAACAACTTTTTAATTGTGAGCTCCGGGAGCACATTGTCTGCCCCCCTGCTCCCAGGGATTATTGAGCAGTAAATGGTTTACTATATACAGGCGCAGAGTATCTGAAACACGTTTTTAACAGGGGGCTCTCGAGGCCACAATGCCTGACCCCTGCTCACAGGGATTATTGAGCAGTAAATGGTTAACTACGTCCAGCACATAGGTTTCTGAAACAGCGTTTTAATTGGGGGCATCCGGAGCCACACTGCCTGCTCCCTGCTCCCAGGGATTATTGAGCAGTAAATGGTTAACTATATACAGCACAGTTTATCTGAAACACCTTTTTAACTGGGGGCTCCCGAGGCCACACTGCCTGTCCCATGCTCCCAGGGAATATTGAGCAGTAAATGGTTAACAACATACAGCACAGAGTATCTGAAACACCTTTTTAACTGGGGGCTCCCGAGGCCACACTGCCTGTCCCATGCTCCCAGGGATTATTGAGCAGTAAATGGTTAACTATATACAGGCCCAGTGGTCTCTGACACAGCATTTCAACCCCTGCTCCCAGGTATTATTGAGCAGTAAATGGTTAAGTATATACAGGGACAGAGGTCTCTGAAGCAGCATTTTAATTGGGGCTCCCGGACCACACTGCCTGTCCCCTGCTCCCACTGATTATTGAGCAGTAAATGGTTAACTATAAACAGGCACAGAGGTCTCTGAAACAGCGGTTTAATTGGGGGCTCCCGAGGCCAAACTGCCTGACACCTGCTCCCAGGGATTATTGAGCAGTAAATGGTTAACTATATACAGCACAGAGATCACTGAAACAGCTTTTTAATTGGGGGCTCCCGAGGCCACGCTGCCTGTCCCCTGCTCCCAGGGATTATTGAGCAGTAAATGGTTAAATATATACAGCACACAGGTCACTGAAACTGCTTTTTAATTGGGGGCTCCCGAGGCCACACTGTCTGTCCCCCTGCTCCCAGGGATTATTGAGCAGTAAATGGTTAATTATATACAGCACAGAGGCCTCTGAAACAGCTTTTTAATTGGGGGCTCCCAAGGCCACACTGCCTGTCTCCAGCTCCCGTGTTTATTAAGACAAAGTAAATGGTTAAATATACACAGCACAGAGGTCACTGAAACAGCTTTTCAATTGGGGGCTCCCGGAGCCACACTGCCTGTCCCCTGCTCCCAGGGAATATTGAGAAGTAAATGGTTAACTATACACAGCACAGAGGCCTCTGAAACAGCTTTTTAATTGGGGCTCCCGTAGCCACACGGCCTGTCACCTGCTCCCAGGGATTATTGAGCAGTAAATGGTTAACTATTTCCAGCACAGCGTATCTGAAACACATTTTTAACTGGGGGCTCCCGAGGCCACACCGTCTGTCCCATGCTCCCAGGGATTATTGATCAGTAAATGGTTAACAATGTACAGCACAGGGTATCTGAAACACATTTTTAACTGGGGGCTTGCGATGCCACACTGCCTGTCCCCTGCTCCCAGGGATTATTGAGCAGTAAATGGTTAAGTATATACAGGGACAGATATCTCTGAACCAGCATTTTAATTTGGACTCCCGGACCACACTGCCTGTCCCCTGCTCCCACTGATTATTGAGCAGTAAATGGTTAACGATATACAGCACAGAGGTCTCTGAATCAGCTTTTTAATTTGGGGCTCCCGAGGCCACACTGCTGTCCCCTGCTCCCAGGGATTATTGAGAAGAAAATGGTTAAATATATACAGCACAGAGGTCTCTAAAACAGCTTTTTAATTGGGGGCTGAAGACGCCACACTGCCTGTCCCCTGCTCCCAGGGATTATTGAGCAGTAAATTGTTAACTATATTCAGGCACAGAGGTCCCTGAAACAGTTTTTTAATTGGGGGCTCCCGAGGCCACACTGCCTGTCCCCTGCTCCCAGGGATTATTGAGCAGTAAATGGTTAACTATATACTGCACAGAGGTCTCTGAAACAGCTTTTGAATTGGGGGCTCCCGAGGCCACACTGCTGTCCCCTGCTCCCAGGGATTATTGAGAAGTAAATGGTTAAATATGTACAGCACAGAGGTCTCTGAAACAGCTTTTCAATTGGGGGCTCCTGGAGCCACATTGCCTGTCCCCTGCTCCCAGGGATTATTGAGAAGTAAATGGTTAACTATATACAGGCACAGAGATCTCTGAAACAGCGTTTTAATTGTTTTCTCCCGAGACCACACTGCCTGTCCCCTGCTCCCAGGGATTATTGAGAAGTAAATGGTTAAATATGTACAGCACAGAGGTCCCTGAAACAGCTTTTTAATTGGGGGCTCCCGGAGCCACACTGCCTGTCCCCTGCTCCCCAGGATCATTGAGACGTAAATGGTTAACTATATTTAGGCACTGAGATCACTGAAACAGCTTTTTAATTGGGTGCTCCCGAGGCCACACTGCCTGTCCCCTGCACCCAGGGATTATTGAGCAGTAAATGGTTAACTATATACAGGCACAGAGGTCTCTGAAACACTGTTTTAATTGTTTTCTCAAGAGACCACACTGCCTGTCCCCTGCTCCCAGGGATTATTGAGCAGTAAATGGTTAACTATATACAGCACAGAGGTCTCTGAAACAGCTTTTTAATTGGGGGCTCCCGGAGCTACACTGCCTGTCCCCTGCTCCCAGTGATAATTGAGAAGTAAATGGTTAACTATATACAGCACAGAGATCTCTGAAACAGATTTTTAATTTGGGGCTCCCGGAGCCACACTGCCTGTCCCCTGCTCCCCAGGATTATTGAGACGTAAATGGTTAACTATATTTAGGCACTGAGATCACTGAAACAGCTTTTTAATTGGGTGCTCCCGAGGCCACACTGCCTGTCCCCTGCACCCAGGGATTATTGAGCAGTAAATGGTTAACTATATACAGGCACAGAGGTCTCTGAAACAGAGTTTTAATTGTTTTCTCAAGAGACCACACTGCCTGTCCCCTGCTCCCAGGGATTATTGAGAAGTAAATGGTTAAATATACACAGCAGAGAGGTCACTGAAACAGCTTTTTAATTGGGAGCTCCCGACCACACTGTCTGTCCCCTGCTCCCAAGGATTATTGAGAAGTAAATGGTTAACGATATACAGCACAGAGGTCTCTGAATCAGCTTTTTAATTGGGGTCTCCCGATGCCACACTGCTGTCCCCTGCTCCCAGGGATTATTGAGAAGAAAATGGTTAAATATATACAGCACAGACGTCTCTGAAACAGCATTTTAATTGGGGGCTCACGACGCCACACTGCCCGACCCCTGCTCCCAGGGATTAATGAGCAGTAAATTGTTAACTATATTCAGGCACAGAGGTCCCTGAAACAGTTTTTAAATTGGGGGCTCCCGAGGCCACACTGCCTGTCCCCTGCTCCCAGGGATTATTGAGAAGAAAATCGTTAAATATATACAGCACAGACGTCTCTGGAACAGCTTTTGAATTGGGGGCTCCCGAGGCCACACTGCTGTCCCCTGCTCCCAGGGATTATTGAGAAGTAAATGGTTAAATATATACAGCACAGAGGTCTCTGAAACAGCTTTTTAATTGGGGGCTCCTGGAGCCACACTGCCTGTCCCTTGCTCCCAGGGATTATTGAGAAGTAAATGGTTAACTATATACAGACCCAGTGGTCTCTGACACATCATTTTAACCCCTGCTCCCAGGGATTATTGAGCAGGAAAAGGTTTAACTATATACAGGGACAGAGGTCTCTGAACCAGCATTTTTTTGGGGGCTCCCGGACCACACTGCCTGTCCACTGCTCCCAGGGATTATTGAGAAGTAAATGGTTAATTATATATAGCACAGAGTCCTCTGAAACAGCTTTTTAATTGGGGGCTCCCGGACCACACTGCCTGTCTCCTGCTCCCAGGGATTATTGAGCAGTAAATGGTTAACTATATACAGCACAGAGGTCTCAGAAACAGCTTTTTAATTGGGGGTTCCCGGACACACTGCCTGTCCCCTGCTCCCAGGGATTATTGAGCAGTAAATGCTTAACTATATACAGGCACAGAGGTCTCTGAAACAGCGTTTTCATTGTTTTCTCCCGAGACCACACTGCCTGTCCCCTGCTCCCAGGGATTATTGAGAAGTAAATGGTTAAATATACACAGCACAGAGGTCCCTGAAACAGCTTTTTAATTGGGGGCTCCCGGTGCCACACTGCCTGTCCCCTGCTCCCAGGGATTATTGAGCAGTAAATGGCTAAATATATACAGCACAGAGGTCTCTGAAACTGCTTTTTAATTTGGGCCACACGAGGCCACACTGCCTGTCCTCCGCTCCGAGCGATTATTAAGACAAAGTAAATGGTTAACTATATACAGGCGCAGAGGTCTCTGAAACACGTTTTTAATTGGGGGCTCCCGAGGACACACTGCCTATCCCCTGCTCCCATGGATTATTGAGCAGTAAATGGTTAACAATATTATGCACAGAGGTCTCTGAAACAGCTTTTTAATTGGGAGCTCCCGAGGCCGCACTGCCTGTCCCCTGCTCCCAGGGATTATTGAGCAGTAAATGGTTAACGATATACAGCACAGAGGTCTCTGAATCAGCTTTTTAATTGGGGGCTCTCGAGGCCACACTGCTGTCCCCTGCTCCCAGGGATTATTGAGAAGAAAATGGTTAAATATATACAGCACAGACGTCTCTGAAACAGCTTTTTAATTGGGGGCTCCCGGACCACACTGCCTGTCCCCTGCTCCCAGGGACTATTGAGCAGTAAATTGTTAACTATATTCAGGCACAGAGGTCCCTGAAACAATTTTTTAATTGGGGGCTCCCGAGGCCACACTGCCTGTCCCCTGCTCCCAGGGATTATTGAGCAGTAAATGGTTAACTATATACAGGCACAGAGGTCTCTGAAACAGCTTTTGAATTGGGGGCTCCCGAGGCCGCACTGCTGTCCCCTGCTCCCAGGGATTATTGAGAAGTAAATGGTTAACTATATACAGGCACAGAGGTCTCTGAAACAGCGTTTTAATTGTTTTCTCCCGAGACCACACTGCATGTCCCCTGCTCCCAGGGATTATTGAGCAGTAAATGGTTAAATATATATAGCACAGTGGTCACTGAAACAGCTTTTTAATTGGGGGCACCCGAGGGCTCGCTGCCTGTCCCCTGCTCCCAGGGATTATTGAGCAGTAAATGGTTAAATATATACAGCACAGAGATCTCTGAAACAGCTTTTTAATTGGGGGATCCCTAGGCCACACTGCCTGTCCCCTGCTCCCAGGGATTATTGAGAAGTAAATGGTTAACTATATACAGCACAGAGGTCTCTGAAACAGCTTTTTAATTGGGGGCTCCCGGAGCTACACTGCCTGTCCCCTGCCCCCAGGGATAAATGAGAAGTAAATGGTTCACTATATACAGCACAGAGATCTCTGAAACAGCTTTTTAATTGGGGGCTCCCGGAGCCACACTGCCTGTCCCCTGCTCCCCAGGATTATTGAGACGTAAATGGTTAACTATATCTAGGCACTGAGATCACTGAAACAGCTTTTTAATTGGGTGCCCCCGAGGCCACACTGCCTGTCCCCTGCACCCAGGGATTATTGAGCAGTAAATGGTTAACTATATACAGGCACAGAGGTCTCTCAAACAGAGTTTTAATTGTTTTTTCAAGAGACCACACTGCCTGTCCCCTGCTCCCAGGGATTATTGAGAAGTAAATGGTTAACGATATACAGCACATAGGTCTCTGAATCAGCTTTGTATTTGGGGGCTCCCGAGGCCACACTGCTGTCCCATGCTCCCAGGGATTATTGAGAAGAAAATGGTTAAATATATACAGCACAGACGTCTCTGAATCAGCTTTTTAATTGGGGGCTCCCGAGGCCACACTGCTGTCCCCTGCTCCCAGGGATTATTGAGAAGAAAATGGTTAACGATATACAGCACAGAGGTCTCTGAATCAGCTTTTTAATTGGGGGCTCCCGAGGCCACACTGCTGTCCCCTGCTCCCAGGGATTATTGAGAAGAAAATGGTTAAATATATACAGCACAGACGTCTCTGAAACAGCTTTTTAATTGGGGGCTCACGACGCCACACTGCCTGTCCCCTGCTCCCAGGGATTATTGAGCAGTAAATTGTTAACTATATTCAGGCACAGAGGTCCCTGAAACAGTTTTTAAATTGGGAGCTCCCGAGGCCACACTGCCTGTCCCCTGCTCCCAGGGATTATTGAGCAGTAAATTGTTAAATATATATAGCACAGTGGTCACTGAAACAGCTTTTTAATTGGGGGCACCCGAGGGCTCGCTGCCTGTCCCCTGCTCCCAGGGATTATTGAGCAGTAAATGGTTAAATATATTCAGCACAGAGATCTCTGAAACAGCTTTTTAATTGGGGGATCCCTAGGCCACACTGCCTGTCCCCTGCTCCCAGGGATTATTGAGAAGTAAATGGTTAACTATATACAGCACAGAGGTCTCTGAAACAGCTTTTTAATTGGGGGCTCCCGGAGCTACACTGCCTGTCCCCTGCTCCCAGGGATAATTGAGAAGTAAATGGTTAACTATATACAGCACAGAGATCTCTGAAACAGCTTTTTAATTGGGGGCTCCCGGAGCCACACTGCCTGTCCCCTGCTCCCCAGGATTATTGAGACGTAAATGGTTAACTATATTTAGGCACTGAGATCACTGAAACAGCTTTTTAATTGGGTGCTCCCGAGGCCACACTGCCTGTCCCCTGCACCCAGGGATTATTGAGCAGTAAATGGTTAACTATATACAGGCACAGAGGTCTCTGAAACAGAGTTTTAATTGTTTTCTCAAGAGACCACACTGCCTGTCCCCTGCTCCCAGGGATTATTGAGAAGTAAATGGTTAACGATATACAGCACATAGGTCTCTGAATCACCTTTTTATTTGGGGGCTCCCGAGGCCACACTGCTGTCCCATGCTCCCAGGGATTATTGAGAAGAAAATGGTTAAATATATACAGCACAGACGTCTCTGAATCAGCTTTTTAATTGGGGGCTCCCGAGGCCACACTGCTGTCCCCTGCTCCCAGGGATTATTGTGAAGAAAATGGTTAACGATATACAGCACAGAGGTCTCTGAATCAGCTTTTTAATTGGGGGCTCCCGAGGCCACACTGCTGTCCCCTGCTCCCAGGGATTATTGAGAAGAAAATGGTTAAATATATACAGCACAGACGTCTCTGAAACAGCTTTTTAATTGGGGGCTCACGACGCCACACTGCCTGTCCCCTGCTCCCAGGGATTATTGAGCAGTAAATTGTTAACTATATTCAGGCACAGAGGTCCCTGAAACAGTTTTTAAATTGGGGGCTCCCGAGGCCACACTGCCTGTCCCCTGCTCCCAGTGATTATTGAGCAGTAAATGGTTAACTATATACAGCGCAGAGGTCTCTGAAACAGCTTTTTAATTGGGGGCTCCCGAGGCCACACTGCCTGTCCCCTGCTCCCAGGGATTATTGAGAAGTAAATGGTTAAATATATACAGCACAGAGGTCTCTGAAACAGCTTTTTAATTGGTGGTTCCTGGAGCCACACTGCCTGTCCCTTGCTCCCAGGGATTATTGAGAAGTAAATGGTTAACTATATACAGGCACAGAGGTCTCTGAAACAGCGTTTTAATTGTTTTCTCCCAAGACCACACTGCCTGTCCCCTGCTCCCAGGGATTATTGAGAAGTAAATGGTTAAATATACACAGCACAGTGGTCCCTGAAACAGCTTTTTAATTGGGGGCTCCCGGACCACACTGCCTGTCCCCTGCTCCCAGGGATTATTGAGCAGTAAATGGTTAAATATATACAGCACAGAGATCTCAGAAACAGCTTTTTAATTGGGGGATCCCTAGGCCACACTGCCTGTCCCCTGTTCCCAGGTGTTATTGAGCAGTAAATGGTTAACGATACACAGCACAGAGTTCTCTGACACAGCTTTTTAAATGGGGGCTCCCGAGACCACACTGCCTGTCCGCTGCTCCCAGAGATTATTGAGAAGTAAATGGTTAACTATATACAGCACAGAGGTCTCTGAAACAGTTTTTTAATTGGGGGCTCTCGAGACCACACTGCCTGTCCCCTGCTCCCAGGGATTATTGAGAAGTAAATGGTTAACTATATACAGCACAGAGGTCTCTGAAACAGCTTTTTAATTGGGGGCTCCCGGAGCTACACTGCCTGTCCCCTGCTCCCAGGGATAATTGAGAAATGGTTAACTATATACAGCACAGAGATCTCTGAAACAGCTTTTTAATTGGGTGCTCCCGGAGCCACACTGCCTGTCCCCTGCTCCCCAGGATTATTGAGACGAAAATGGTTAACTATATTTAGGCACTGAGTTCACTGAAACACGTTTTTAACTGGGGGCTCTCGAGGCCACACTGCCTGACCCCTGGTCCCAGGGATTATTGAGACATAAATGGTTAACTATTTATAGGCACAGAGTTCACTGAAACAGCTTTTTAATTGGGGGCTCCCAAGGCCACACTGCCTGTCCCCTGCTCCCAGGGATTATTGAGCAGTAAATGGTTAACTATATACAGCACAGAGGCCTCTGAAACAGCTTTTTAATTGGGGGCTCCCGAGGTCACACTGCCTGTCCCCTGCTCCGAAGGATTATTGAGCAGTAAATGGTTAACTATATACAGAACAGCGGACTCTGAAACAGCTTTTTAATTGTGGCTCACGGACCACACTGCATGTTCCCTGCTCCCAGGGATTATTGAGAAGCAAATGGTTAAGTATACACTGCACAGAGGTCTCTGAAAAAGCTTTTTAATTGGGGGCTCCCGGAGCCACACTGCCTGTCCCCTGCTCCCAGGGATTATTGAGCAGTAAATGGTTAACTATATCCAGGCGCAGAGGTCTCTGAAACAGCATTTTAATTGGGGGTCCCGGACCACACTGCCTGTCCCCTGCTCCCAGGGATTATTGAGAAGTTAATGGTTAACGATATACAGCACATAGGTCTCTGAATCAGCTTTTTAATTGGGGGCTCCCGAGGCCACACTGCTGTCCCATGCTCCCAGGGATTATTGAGAAGAAAATGGTTAAATATATACAGCACAGACGTTTCTGAATCAGCTTTTTAATTGGGGGCTCCCGAGGCCACACTGCTGTCCCCTGCTCCCAGGGATTATTGAGAAGAAAATGGTTAACGATATACAGCACATAGGTCTCTGTATCAGCTTTTTAATTGGGGGCTCCCGAGGCCACACTGCTGTCCCCTGCTCCCAGGGATTATTGAGAAGAAAATGGTTAAATATATACAGCACAGACGTCTCTGAAACAGCTTTTTAATTGGGGGCTCACGACGCCACACTGCCTTTCCCCTGCTCCCAGGGATTATTGAGCAGTAAATTGTTAACTATATTCAGGCACAGAGGTCCCTGAAACAGTTTTTAAATTGGGGGCTCCCGAGGCCACACTGCCTGTCCCCTGCTCCCAGGGATTATTGAGCAGTAAATGGTTAACTATATACAGCGCAGAGGTCTCTGAAACAGCTTTTTAATTGGGGGCTCCCGAGGCCACACTGCCTGTCCCCTGCTCCCAGGGATTATTGAGAAGTAAATGGTTAAATATATACAGCACAGAGGTCTCTGAAACAGCTTTTTAATTGGGGGCT
Source organism: Scyliorhinus torazame (assembly GCF_047496885.1). Lineage (NCBI taxonomy): Eukaryota > Metazoa > Chordata > Chondrichthyes > Carcharhiniformes > Scyliorhinidae > Scyliorhinus > Scyliorhinus torazame. The sequence goes on from NC_092729.1 coordinate 65,395,206, forward strand.
CCTGGAGCCACGCTGCCTGTCCCTTGCTCCCAGGGATTATTGAGAAGTAAATGGTTAACTATATACAGGCACAGAGGTCTCTGAAACAGCGTTTTAATTGTTTTCTCCCAAGACCACACTGCCTGTCCCCTGCTCCCAGGGATTATTGAGAAGTAAATGGTTAAATATACACAGCACAGTGGTCCCTGAAACAGCTTTTTAATTGGGGGCTCCCGGACCACACTGCCTGTCCCCTGCTCCCAGGGATTATTGAGCAGTAAATGGTTAAATATATATAGCACAGTGGTCACTGAAACAGCTTTTTAATTGGGGGCACCCGAGGCCACGCTGCCTGTCCCCTGCTCCCAGGGATTATTGAGCAGTAAATGGTTAAATATATACAGCACAGAGATCTCAGAAACAGCTTTTTAATTGGGGGATCCCTAGGCCACACTGCCTGTCCCCTGTTCCCAGGGGTTATTGAGCAGTAAATGGTTAACGATACACAGCACAGAGTTCTCTGACACAGCTTTTTAAATGGGGGCTCCCGAGACCACACTGCCTGTCCGCTGCTCCCAGAGATTATTGAGAAGTAAATGGTTAACTATATACAGCACAGAGGTCTCTGAAACAGTTTTTTAATTGGGGGCTCTCGAGACCACACTGCCTGTCCCCTGCTCCCAGGGATTATTGAGAAGTAAATGGTTAACTATATACAGCACAGAGGTCTCTGAAACAGCTTTTTAATTGGGGGCTCCCGGAGCTACACTGCCTGTCCCCTGCTCCCAGGGTTAATTGAGAATTAAATGGTTAACTATATACAGCACAGAGATCTCTGAAACTACTTTTTAATTGGGTGCTCCCGGAGCCACACTGCCTGTCCCCTGCTCCCCAGGATAATTGAGACGTAAATGGTTAACTATATTTAGGCACTGAGTTCACTGAAACACGTTTTTAACTGGGGGCTCTCGAGGCCACACTGCCAGACCCCTGGTCCCAGGGGTTATTGAGACATAAATGGTTAACTATTTATAGGCACAGAGTTCACTGAAACAGCTTTTTAATTGGGGGCTCCCGAGGCCACACTGCCTGTCCCCTGCTCCCAGGGATTATTGAGCAGTAAATGGTTAACTATATACAGCACAGAGGCCTCTGAAACAGCTTTTTAATTGGGAGCTCCCGAGGTCACACTGCCTGTCCCCTGCTCCGAAGGATTATTGAGCAGTAAATGGTTAACTATTTATAGGCACAGAGTTCACTGAAACAGCTTTTTAATTGGGGGCTCCCGAGGCCACACTGCCTGTCCCCTGCTCCCAGGGATTATTGAGCAGTAAATGGTTAACTATATACAGCACAGAGGCCTCTGAAACAGCTTTTTAATTGGGAGCTCCCGAGGTCACACTGCCTGTCCCCTGCTCCGAAGGATTATTGAGCAGTAAATGGTTAACTATATACAGAACAGCGGACTCTGAAACAGCTTTTTAATTGTGGCTCACGGACCACACTGCATGTTCCCTGCTCCCAGGGATTATTGAGAAGCAAATGGTTAAGTATACACTGCACAGAGGTCTCTGAAAAAGCTTTTTAATTGGGGGCTCCCGGAGCCACACTGCCTGTCCCCTGCTCCCAGGGATTATTGAGCAGTAAATGGTTAACTATATCCTGGCGCAGAGGTATATGAAACAGCATTTTAATTGGGGGTGCCGGACCACACTGCCAGTCCCCTGCTCCCAGGAATTATTGAGAAGTAAATGGTTAACTATATACAGCACAGAGTATCCGAAACACCATTTTAACTGGAGGCTCCCGAGGCCACACTGCCTGTCCCATGTTCCCAGGGAATATTGAGCAGGAAATGGTTAACTATATACAGGCACAGAGGTCTCTGAAACAGGTTTTTAACTGGGGGCTCCCGGACCACACTGCCTGTGCCCTGCTCCCAGGAATTATTGAGCAGTAAATGGTTAACTATATACAGCACAGAGTATCTGAAACACCTTTTTAACTGGGGGCTCCCGAGGCACACTGCCTGTCCCATGCTCCCAGGGATTATTGAGCAGTAAATGTTTAACAATATACAGCACAGAGTATCTGAAACACATTTTTAACTGGGGGCTTGCGATGCCACACTGCCTGTCCCCTGCTCCCAGGGATTATTGAGCAGTAAATGGTAAACTATATACAGGCCCAGTGGTCTCTGACACAGCATTTCAACCCCTGCTCCCAGGGATTATTGAGCAGTAAATGGTTAAGTATATACAGGGACAGATGTCTCTGAACCCGCATTTTATTTGGGGCTCCCGGACCACACTGCCTGTCCCCTGCTCCCACTGATTATTGAGCAGTAAATGGTTAACTATATACAGCACAGAGGTCACTGAAACAGCTTTTTAATTGGGGATCCCGGAGCCACACTGCCTGTCCCCTGCTCCCAGGGATTATTGAGCAGTAAATGGTTAACTATATACAGGCACGGAGGTCACTGAAACAGCTTTTTAATTGGGGGCTCCCGAGGCCACACTGCCTGTCCCCTGCTCCCAGGGATTATTGAGCAGTAAATGGTTAAATATATACAGCACAGAGGTCACTGAAACAGCTTTTTAATTGGGGGCTCCCGAGGCCACGCTACCTGTCCACTGCTCCCAGGGAATATTGAGCAGTAAATGATTAACTATATACTGCACAGAGGTCACTGAAACAGCTTTTCAATTGGGGGCTCCCGAGGCCACACTGCCTGTCTCCAGCTCCCAGGGATTATTAAGACAATGTAAATGGTTAAATATATACAGCACAGAGTTCACTGGAACAGCTTTTTAATTGGCAGCTCCCGAGGCCACACTGCCTGTCCCCTGCTACCAGGGATTATTGAGAAGTAAATGGTTAATTATATACAGCACAGAGGCCTCTGAAACAGCTTTTTAATTGGGGGCTCCCAAGGCCATACTGCCTGTCCCCTGCTCACAGGGATTATTGAGCAGTAAATGGTTAACTATATACAGCAGAGGTTACTGAAACAACTTTTTTATTGGGGTCTAAAGGACCACACTGCCTGTCCCCTGCTCCCAGGGATTATTGAGCAATAAATGGTTAACTATATCCAGGCGCAGAGGTCTGCGAAACAGCGTTTTAATTGGGGGTCCCGGACCACACTGCCTGTCCCCTGCTCGCAGGGATTACTGAGAAGTAAATGGTTAACTATACACAGCACAGAGGTCTCTGAAACAGCTTTTTAATTGGGGCTCCCGTAGCCACACGGCCTGTCACCTGCTCCCAGGGATTATTGAGCAGTAAATAGTTAACTATATACAGCACAGCGTATCTGAAACACCTTTTTAACTGGGGGCTCCCGAGGCCACACCGCCTGTCCCATGCTCCCAGGGATTATTGAGCAGTAAATGGTTAACTATATTCAGGCACAGAGGTCTCTGAAACAGGTTTTTAACTGGGGGCTCCCGGAGCACGCTGCCTGTCCCCTGCTCCCAGGGACTATTGAGCAGTAAATGGTTAACTACATACAGCATAGATGTCTCTGAAACAGTTTTTTAATTGGGGGCTCCCGAGGAAACACTGCCTGTCCCCTGCTCCCAGGGAATATTGAGCAGTAAATGGTTAACTATATACAGGCACATAGGTCTCTGAAACAACTTTTTAATTGTGAGCTCCGGGAGCACATTGTCTGCCCCCCTGCTCCCAGGGATTATTGAGCAGTAAATGGTTTACTATATACAGGCGCAGAGTATCTGAAACACGTTTTTAACAGGGGGCTCTCGAGGCCACAATGCCTGACCCCTGCTCACAGGGATTATTGAGCAGTAAATGGTTAACTACGTACAGCACATAGGTTTCTGAAACAGCGTTTTAATTGGGGGCATCCGGAGCCACACTGCCTGCTCCCTGCTCCCAGGGATTATTGAGCAGTAAATGGTTAACTATATACAGCACAGTTTATCTGAAACACCTTTTTAACTGGGGGCTCCCGAGGCCACACTGCCTGTCCCATGCTCCCAGGGAATATTGAGCAGTAAATGGTTAACAACATACAGCACAGAGTATCTGAAACACCTTTTTAACTGGGGGCTCCCGAGGCCACACTGCCTGTCCCATGCTCCCAGGGATTATTGAGCAGTAAATGGTTAACTATATACAGGCCCAGTGGTCTCTGACACAGCATTTCAACCCCTGCTCCGAGGTATTATTGAGCAGTAAATGGTTAAGTATATACAGGGACAGAGGTCTCTGAACCAGCATTTTAATTGGGGCTGCCGGACCACACTGCCTGTCCCCTGCTCCCACTGATTATTGAGCAGTAAATGGTTAACTATAAACAGGCACAGAGGTCTCTGAAACAGCGGTTTAATTGGGGGCTCCCGAGGCCAAACTGCCTGACACCTGCTCCCAGGGATTATTGAGCAGTAAAATGTTAACTATATACAGCACAGAGATCACTGAAACAGCTTTTTAATTGGGGGCTCCCGAGGCCACGCTGCCTGTCCCCTGCTCCCAGGGATTATTGAGCAGTAAATGGTTAAATATATACAGCACACAGGTCACTGAAACTGCTTTTTAATTGGGGGCTCCCGAGGCCACACTGTCTGTCCCCCTGCTCCCAGGGATTATTGAGCAGTAAATGGTTAATTATATACAGCACAGAGGCCTCTGAAACAGCTTTTTAATTGGGGGCTCCCAAGGCCACACTGCCTGTCTCCAGCTCCCAGTGTTTATTAAGACAAAGTAAATGGTTAAATATACACAGCACAGAGGTCACTGAAACAGCTTTTCAATTGGGGGCTCCCGGAGCCACACTGCCTGTCCCCTGCTCCCAGGGAATATTGAGAAGTAAATGGTTAACTATACACAGCACAGAGGCCTCTGAAACAGCTTTTTAATTGGGGGATCCCGGAGCCACACTGCCTGTCCCCTGCTCCCAGGGATTATTGAGCAGTAAATGGTTAACTATATACAGGCACAGAGGTCACTGAAACAGCTTTTAAATTGGGGGCTCCCGAGGCCACACTGCCTGACCCCTGCTCCCAGGGATTATTGAGCAGTAAATTGTTAACTATATACAGCACAGAGGTCACTGAAAAAGCTTTTTAATTGGGGGCTCCCGAGGCCACACTGCCTGTCCCCTGCTCCCAGGGATTATTGAGCAGTAAATGGTTAAATATATAGAGCACAGAGGTCTCTGAAACAACCTTTTAATTGGGGGCTCCGGGAGCCACACTGCATGTCCCCTGCTCCCACGGATTATTGAGCAGTAAATGGTTAACTATATACAGCACAGAGGTCTGTGAAACATCTTTTTAATTGGGGGCTCCCGAGGCCACACTGCCTGTCCCCTGCTCCCAGGGATTATTGAGCAGTAAATGGTTACATATATACAGCACAGTTGTCACTGAAACTGCTTTTCAATTGGGGGCTCCCGAGGCCACACTGCCTGTCTACAGCTCCCAGCGATTATTAAGACCAAGTAAATGGTTAAACATATACAGCACAGTTGTCACTGAAACTGCTTTTTAATTGGGGGCTCCCGAGGCCACACTGCCTGTCTCCAGCTCCCAGGGTTTCTTAAGACAAAGTAAATGGTTAAATATACACAGCACAGAGGTCACTGAAACAGCTTTTCAATTGGGGGCTCCCGGAGCCACACTGCCTGTCCCCTGCTCCCAGGGAATATTGAGAAGTAAATGGTTAACTATATTCAGGCACAGAGGTCTCTGAAACAGGTTTTTAACTGGGGGCTCCCGGACCACGCTGCCTGTCCCCTGCTCCCAGGGACTATTGAGCAGTAAATGGTTAACTACATACAGCACAGAGGTCTCTGAAACAGCTTTTTAATTGGGGGCTCCCGAGGCCACACTGCCTGTCCCCTGCTCCCAGGCATTATTGAGAAGTAAATGGTTAATTATATATAGCACAGAGTCCTCTGAAACAGCTTTTTAATTGGGGGCTCCCGGACCACACTGCCTGTCTCCTGCTCCCAGGGATTATTGAGCAGTAAATGGTTAACTATATACAGGCACATAGGTCTCTGAAACAACTTTTTAATTGTGGGCTCCGGGAGCACATTGTCTGCCCCCCTGCTCCCAGGGTTTATTGAGCAGTAAATGGTTTGCTATATACAGGCGCAGAGTATCTGAAACACGTTTTTAACAGGGGGCTCTCGAGGCCACAATGCCTGACGCCTGCTCACAGGGATTATTGAGCAGTAAATGGTTAACTACGTACAGCACATAGGTTTCTGAAACAGCGTTTTAATTGGGGGCATCCGGAGCCACACTGCCTGCTCCCTGCTCCCAGGGATTATTGAGCAGTAAATGGTTAACTATATACAGCACAGTTTATCTGAAACACCTTTTTAACTGGGGGCTCCCGAGGCCACACTCCCTGTCCCATGCTCCCAGGAAATATTGAGCAGTAAATGGTTAACAACATACAGCACAGAGTATCTGAAACACCTTTTTAACTGAAGGCTCCCGAGGCCACACTGCCTGTCCCATGCTTCCAGGGATTATTGAGCAGTAAATGGTTAACTATATACAGGCCCAGTGGTCTCTGACACAGCATTTCAACCCCTGCTCCCAGTTATTATTGAGCAGTAAATGGTTAAGTATATACAGGGACAGAGGTCTCTGAACCAGCATTTTAATTGGGGCTCCCGGACCACACTGCCTGTCCCCTGCTCCCACTGATTATTGAGCAGTAAATGGTTAACTATAAACAGGCACAGAGGTCTCTGAAACAGCGGTTTAATTGGGGGCTCCCGAGGCCACACTGCCTGACCCCTGCTCCCAGGGATTATTGAGCAGTAAATTGTTAACTATATACAGCACAGAGATCACTGAAACAGCTTTTTAATTGGGGGCTCCCGAGGCCACGCTGCCTGTCCCCTGCTCCCAGGGATTATTGAGCAGTAAATGGTTAAATATATACAGCACACAGGTCACTGAAACAGCTTTTTAATTGGGGGCTCCCGAGGCCACACTGTCTGTCCCCCTGCTCCCAGGGATTATTGAGCAGTAAATGGTTAATTATATACAGCACAGAGGCCTCTGAAACAGCTTTTTAATTGGGGGCTCCCAAGGCCACACTGCCTGTCTCCAGCTCCCAGGGTTTATTAAGACAAAGTAAATGGTTAAATATACACAGCACAGAGGTCACTGAAACAGCTTTTCAATTGGGGGCTCCCGGAGCCACACTGCCTGTCCCCTGCTCCCAGGGAATATTGAGAAGTAAATGGTTAACTATATTAGGGCACAGAGGTCTCTGAAACAGGTTTTTAACTGGGGGCTCCCGAGGCCACACTGTCTGTCCCCCTGCTCCCAGGTATATTGAGCAGTAAATGGTTAATTATATACAGCACAGAGGCCTCTGAAACAGATTTTTAATTGGGGGCTCCCAAGGCCACACTGCCTGTCCCCTGCTCACAGGGATTATTGAGCAGTAAATGGTTAACTATATACAGGCACAGAGGTCTCTGAAACAGCTTTTTAATTGGGGGCTCCCGAGGCCACACTGCCTGTCCCCTTCTCCCAGGGACTATTGAGAAGTAAATGGTTAATTATATACAGCACAGAGGCCTCTGAAACAGCTTTTTAATTGGGGGCTCCCAAGGCCACACTGCCTATCCCCTGCTCACAGGGATTATTGAGCAGTAAATGGTTAACTCTATACAGCAGAGGTTACTGAAACAACTTTTTAATTGGGGGCTCCGGGAGCCAGACTGCCTGTTCCCTGCTCCCACGGATTAATGAGCAGTAAATGGTTAACTATATACAGCACAGAGATCTGTGAAACATCTTTTTAATTGGGGGTTCCCGGACCACACTGCCTGTCCCCTGCTCCCAGGGATTATTGAGAAGAAAATGGTTAAATATATACAGCACAGAGGTCTCTGAAACAACATTTTTATTGGGGCTCCCGGACCACACTGCCTGTCCCCTGCTCCCACTGATTATTGAGCAGTAAATGGTTAACTATAAACAGGCACAGAGGTCTCTGAAACAGCGGATTAATTGGGGGCTCCCGAGGCCACGCTGCCTGTCCCCTGCTCCCAGGGATTATTGAGCAGTAAATGGTTAAATATATACAGCACACAGGTCACTGAAACAGCTTTTTAATTGGGGGCTCCCGAGGCCACACTGTCTGTCCCCCTGCTCCCAGGGATTATTGAGCAGTAAATGGTTAATTATATGCAGCACAGAGGCCTCTGAAACAGCTTTTTAATTGGGGGCTCCCAAGGCCACACTGCCTGTCTCCAGCTCCCAGGGTTTATTAAGACAAAGTAAATGGTTAAATATACACAGCACAGAGGTCACTGAAACAGCTTTTCAATTGGGGGCTCCCGGAGCCACACTGCCTGTCCCCTGCTCCCAGGGAATATTGAGAAGTAAATGGTTAACTATATTCAGGCACAGAGGTCTCTGAAACAGGTTTTTAACTGGGGGCTCCCGAGGCCACACTGTCTGTCCCCCTGCTCCCAGGTATATTGAGCAGTAAATGGTTAATTATATACAGCTCAGAGGCCTCTGAAACAGATTTTTAATTGGGGGCTCCCAAGGCCACACTGCCTGTCCCCTGCTCACAGGGATTATTGAGCAGTAAATGGTTAACTATATACAGGCACAGAGGTCTCTGAAACAGCTTTTTAATTGGGGGCTCCCGAGGCCACACTGCCTGTCCCCTTCTCCCAGGGATTATTGAGCAGTAAATGGTTAACTCTATACAGCAGAGGTTACTGAAACAACTTTTTAATTGGGGGCTCCGGGAGCCAGACTGCCTGTTCCCTGCTCCCACGGATTAATGAGCAGTAAATGGTTAACTATATACAGCACAGAGATCTGTGAAACATCTTTTTAATTGGGGGTTCCCGGACCACACTGCCTGTCCCCTGCTCCCAGGGATTATTGAGAAGAAAATGGTTAAATATATACAGCACAGAGGTCTCTGAAACAGCTTTTTAATTGGGGGCTCCCGAGGCCTCGCTGCCTGTCCCCTGCTCCCAGGGATTATTGAGCAGTAAATGGTTAACTATGTACTGCACAGAGGTCACTGAAACGGCTTTTTAATTATGGGCTCCCGAGGTCACACTGACTGTCTACAGCTCCCAGGGATTATTAAGACAAAGTAAATGGTTAAATACATACAGCACAGAGTTCACTGGAACAGCTTTTTAATTGGGGTCTCCCGAGGCCATACTGCCTGTCCCCTGCTCCCAGGGACTATTGAGAAGCAAATGGTTAATTATATACAGAACAGGGGCCTCTGAAACAGCTTTTTAATTGGGGGCTCCCAAGGCCACACTGCCTGTCCCCTGCTCACAGGGATTATTGAGCAGTAAATGGTTAACTCTATACAGCAGAGGTTGCTGAAACAACTTTTTAATTGGGGGCTCCGGGAGCCAGACTGCCTGTCCCCTGCTCCCACGGATTATTGAGCAGTAAATGGTTAACTATATACAGCACAGAGATCTGTGAAACATCTTTTTAATTGGGGGCTCCCGAGGCCACACAGCTGCCCCCTGCTCCCAGAGATTATTGAGAAGAAAATGGTTAAATATATACAGCACAGAGGTCTCTGAAACAGCTTTTTAATTGGGGGCTCTCGGAGCCACACTGCCTGTCCCCTGCTCCCAGGGATTATTGAGAAGTAAATGGTTAACTATATTTAGGCAGAGGTCTCTGAAACAGCTTTTTAATTGGGGGCTCCCGGAGCCACACTGCCTGCTCCCTGCTCCCAGGGATTATTGAGCAGTAAATGGTTAACTACGTACAGCACAGAGGTTTTTGAAACAGCTTTTTCATTGGGTGCTGCGATGCCACACTGCCTGTCCCCTGCTCCCAGGGATTATTGACCAGTAAATGGTTAACTATACACAGGCACAGAGGTCTCTGAAACAGCGGTTTAATTGGGGGCTCCCGAGGCCACACTGCCTGACCCCTGCTCCCAGGGATTATTGAGCAGTAAATTGTTAACTATATACAGCACAGAGATTACTGAAACAGCTTTTTAATTGGGGGCTCCCGAGGCCACGCTGCCTGTCCCCTGCTCCCAGGGATTATTGAGCAGTAAATGGTTAAATATATACAGCACACAGGTCACTGAAACAGCTTTTTAATTGGGGGCTCCCGAGGCCACACTGTCTGTCCCCCTGCTCCCAGGGATTATTGAGCAGTAAATGGTTAATTATATACAGCACAGAGGCCTCTGAAACAGCTTTTTAATTGGGGGCTCCCAAGGCCACACTGCCTGTCTCCAGCTCCCAGGGTTTATTAAGACAAAGTAAATGGTTAAATATACACAGCACAGAGGTCACTGAAACAGCTTTTCAATTGGGGGCTCCCGGAGCCACACTGCCTGTCCCCTGCTCCCAGGGAATATTGAGAAGTAAATGGTTAACTATATTCAGGCACAGAGGTCTCTGAAACAGGTTTTTAACTGGGGGCTCCCGAGGCCACACTGTCTGTCCCCCTGCTCCCAGGTATATTGAGCAGTAAATGGTTAATTATATACAGCACAGAGGCCTCTGAAACAGATTTTTAATTGGGGGCTCCCAAGGCCACACTGCCTGTCCCCTGCTCACAGGGATTATTGAGCAGTAAATGGTTAACTATATACAGGCACAGAGGTCTCTGAAACAGCTTTTTAATTGGGGGCTCCCGAGGCCACACTGCCTGTCCCCTTCTACCAAGGACTATTGAGAAGTAAGTGGTTAATTATATACAGCACAGAGGCCTCTGAAACAGCTTTTTAATTGGGGGCTCCCAAGGCCACACTGCCTGTCCCCTGCTCACAGGGATTATTGAGCAGTAAATGGTTAACTCTATACAGCAGAGGTTACTGAAACAACTTTTTAATTGGGGGCTCCGGGAGCCAGACTGCCTGTTCCCTGCTCCCACGGATTAATGAGCAGTAAATGGTTAACTATATACAGCACAGAGATCTGTGAAACATCTTTTTAATTGGGGGTTCCCGGACCACACTGCCTGTCCCCTGCTCCCAGGGATTATTGAGAAGAAAATGGTTAAATATATACAGCACAGAGGTCTCTGAAACAACATTTTAATTGGGGCTCCCGGACCACACTGCCTGTCCCCTGCTCCCACTGATTATTGAGCAGTAAATGGTTAACTATAAACAGGCACAGAGGTCTCTGAAACAGCGGTTTAATTGGGGGCTCCCGAGGCCACACTGCCTGACCCCTGCTCCCAGGGATTATTGAGCAGTAAATTGTTAACTATATACAGCACAGAGATCACTGAAACAGCTTTTTAATTGGGGGCTCCCGAGGCCACGCTGCCTGTCCCCTGCTCCCAGGGATTATTGAGCAGTAAATGGTTAAATATATACAGCACACAGGTCACTGAAACAGCTTTTTAATTGGGGGCTCCCGAGGCCACACTGTCTGTCCCCCTGCTCCCAGGGATTATTGAGCAGTAAATGGTTAATTATATGCAGCACAGAGGCCTCTGAAACAGCTTTTTAATTGGGGGCTCCCAAGGCCACACTGCCTGTCTCCAGCTCCCAGGGTTTATTAAGACAAAGTAAATGGTTAAATATACACAGCACAGAGGTCACTGAAACAGCTTTTCAATTGGGGGCTCCCGGAGCCACACTGCCTGACCCCTGCTCCCAGGGAATATTGAGAAGTAAATGGTTAACTATATTCAGGCACAGAGGTCTCTGAAACAGGTTTTTAACTGGGGGCTCCCGAGGCCACACTGTCTGTCCCCCTGCTCCCAGGTATATTGAGCAGTAAATGGTTAATTATATACAGCACAGAGGCCTCTGAAACAGATTTTTAATTGGGGGCTCCCAAGGCCACACTGCCTGTCCCCTGCTCACAGGGATTATTGAGCAGTAAATGGTTAACTATATACAGGCACAGAGGTCTCTGAAACAGCTTTTTAATTGGGGGCTCCCGAGGCCACACTGCCTGTCCCCTTCTCCCAGGGATTATTGAGCAGTAAATGGTTAACTCTATACAGCAGAGGTTACTGAAACAACTTTTTAATTGGGGGCTCCGGGAGCCAGACTGCCTGTTCCCTGCTCCCACGGATAAATGAGCAGTAAATGGTTAACTATATACAGCACAGAGATCTGTGAAACATCTTTTTAATTGGGGGTTCCCGGACCACACTGCCTGTCCCCTGCTCCCAGGGATTATTGAGAAGAAAATGGTTAAATATATACAGCACAGAGGTCTCTGAAACAGCTTTTTAATTGGGGGCTCCCGAGGCCTCGCTGCCTGTCCCCTGCTCCCAGGGATTATTGAGCAGTAAATGGTTAACTATGTACTGCACAGAGGTCACTGAAACGGCTTTTTAATTATGGGCTCCCGAGGTCACACTGACTGTCTACAGCTCCCAGGGATTATTAAGACAAAGTAAATGGTTAAATACATACAGCACAGAGTTCACTGGAACAGCTTTTTAATTGGGGTCTCCCGAGGCCATACTGCCTGTCCCCTGCTCCCAGGGACTATTGAGAAGCAAATGGTTAATTATATACAGAACAGGGGCCTCTGAAACAGCTTTTTAATTGGGGGCTCCCAAGGCCACACTGCCTGTCCCCTGCTCACAGGGATTATTGAGCAGTAAATGGTTAACTCTATACAGCAGAGGTTGCTGAAACAACTTTTTAATTGGGGGCTCCGGGAGCCAGACTGCCTGTCCCCTGCTCCCACGGATTATTGAGCAGTAAATGGTTAACTATATACAGCACAGAGATCTGTGAAACATCTTTTTAATTGGGGGCTCGCGAGGCCACACAGCTGCCCCCTGCTCCCAGGGATTATTGAGAAGTAAATGGTTAAATATATACAGCACAGAGGTCTCTGAATCAGCTTTTTAATTGGGATTTCACGACGCCACACTGCCTGTCTCCAGCTCCCAGCGATTATTAAGATAAAGTAAATGGTTAAACATATACAGCACAGTTGTCACTGAAATTGCTTTTTAATTGGGGGCTCCCGAGGCCACAACGCATCACCCAACCTCCCAAGGAATATTGAGCAGTAAATGGTTAACTATATACAGGCACAGAGGTCTCTGAAACAGCTTTTTAATTGGGGGCTCTCGGAGCCACACTGCCTGTCCCCTGCTCCCAGGGATTATTGAGAAGTAAATGGTTAACTATATTTAGGCAGAGGTCTCTGAAACAGCTTTTTAATTGGGGGCTCCCGGAGCCACACTGCCTGCTCCCTGCTCCCAGGGATTATTGAGCAGTAAATGGTTAACTACGTACAGCACAGAGGTTTTTGAAATAGCTTTTTCATTGGGTGCTGCGATGCCACACTGCCTGTCCCCTGCTCCCAGGGATTATTGACCAGTAAATGGTTAACTATACACAGCACCGAGGTCACTGAAACAGCTTTTTAACTGGGGGCTCCTGGACCACACTGCCTGTCGCCTGCTCCCAGGGATTATTGAGAACTAAATGGTTAACTATATACAGGCGCAGAGGTCTCTGAAACAGCTTTTTAATTGGGGGCTCCCGGACCATATTGCCTGTCCCCTGCTCCCAGGGAATATTGAGCAGTAAATGGTTAACTATATACAGGCGCAGAGGTCTCTGAAACACATTTTTAATTGGGGGCTCCCGGACCACACTTCCTGTCCCCTGCTCCCATGGATTATTGAGCAGTATATACAGGCAAGAGTTCTCTGAAACAGCTTTTTAATTGGGGGCTCCCGGACCACACTGCCTGACACCTGCTCCCAGGCATTATTGAGCAGTAAATGGTTAACTATATACAGCACAGAGTATCTGAAACACCTTTTTATCTGGGGGCTCCCGAGCCCACACTGCCTGTCCCCTGCTCCCAGGGATTATTGAGCAGTAAATAGTTAACTGTATACAGCACAGAGGCCTCTGAAACAGCTTTTTAATTGGGGCTCCCGAGGCCACACTGCTCCCAGGGATTATTGAGCAGTAAATGGTTTACTACATACAGCACAGAGGTCTCTGACACAGCATTTTAATTGGGGGCACCCGGAGCCTCACTGCCTGTCCCCTGCTCCCTGGGATTATTGAGCTGTAAATGGTTAACTATATGCAGGCACAGAGGTCTCTGAAACAGCTTTTTAATGGGGGCTCCCGCACCACACTGCCTGTCCCTTCTCCCAGGGATTATTGAGTAGTAAATGGTTAACTATATAAAGGCACAGACGTCTCTGAAACAGCTTTTTAATTGTGGGCTCCCGGAGCCACACTGCCTGTCCCCTGCTCCCAGGGATTATTGAGCAGTAAATGGTTAACTACATACAGCACAGAGGTCACTGAAACATCTTTTTAATTGGGGGCGCCTGAGGCCACACTGCCTGTACCCTGCTCCCTGGGATTATTGAGCAGTAAATGGTTTACTATATACAGCACAGAGGTCACTGAAACAGCTTTTTAATTGGGAGCTCCCGAGGCCACACTGCCTGTCCCCTGCTCCCAGGGATTATTGAGAAGTAAATGGTTAATTATATATAGCACAGAGGTCTCTGACACAGCTTTTTAATTGGCGGCTCCCGGACCACACTGCCTGTCCCTGCTCCCACTGATTATTGAGCAGTAAATGGTTCACGATATACTGCACAGAGGTCACTGAAACAGCTTTTTAATTGGGGGCTCCCGGAGCCACACCGCCTGGCCCTTGCTCCCAGGGATTATTGAGCAGTAAATGGTTAACTATATACAGCACAGAGGCCTCTGAAACAGCTTTTTAATTGGGGGCTCCAGAGGCCATACTGCCTGTTCCCTGCTCCCAGGGATTATTGAGCAGTAAATGGTTAACTATATACAGCACAGAGTTCTCTGAAACAGCTTTTTAATTGGGGGCTCCCGGAGCCACACTGCCTGCTCCCTGCTCCCAGGGATTATTGAGCAGTAAATGGTTAACTACGTACAACACAGAGGTCTTTGAAACAGCTTTTTCATTGGGTGCTGCGAGGCCACACTGCCTGACCCCTGCTCCCAGGGATTATTGACCAGTAAATGGTTAACTATACACAGCACCGAGGTCACTGAAACAGCTTTTGAATTGGGGTCTCCCGGACCACACTGCCTGTCCCCTGGTCCCAGAGTTTATTGAGCATTAAATGGTTAACTATATACAGGCACAGAGGTCTCTGAAACAGCTTTTTAATTGGGGCTCCCGAGGCCACATTGCTCCCAGGGATTATTGAGCAGTAAATGGTTTACTACATACAGCACAGAGGTCTCTGACACAGCATTTTAATTGGGGGCTCCCGAGGCCACACTGCCTGTCCCCTGCTCCCAGGGATTATTGAGCAGTAAATGGTTAACTATATACAACACAGAGGTCTCTGAAACAGCTTTTTAATTGGGGGCTCCCGCACCACACTGCCTGTCCCTTCTCCCAGGGATTATTGAGTAGTAAATGGTTAACTATATAAAGGCACAGACGTCTCTGAAACAGCTTTTTAATTGTGGGCTCCCGTAGCCACACTGCCTTTCCCCTGCTCCCAGGGATTATTGAGCATTAATGGTTAACTATATACAGCACAGAGGTCACTGAAACATCTTTTTAATTGGGGGCGCCTGAGGCCACACTGCCTGACCCTGCTCCCAGGGATTTTTGAGCAGTAAATGGTTAACTATATACAGCACAGAGGTCACTGAAACAGCTTTTTAATTGGGGGCTCCCGGACCATACTGCCTGTCCCCTGCTGCCATGGAATATTGAGCAGTAAATGGTTAACTATATACAGGCGCAGAGGTCTCTGAAACACATTTTTAATTGGGGGCTCCCGAACCACACTGCCTGTCCCCTGCTCCCATGGATTATTGAGCAGTATATACAGGCAAGAGTTCTCGGAAACAGATTTTTAATTGGGGGCTCCCGGACCACACTGCCTGACCCCTGCTCCCAGGCATTATTGAGCAGTAAATGGTTAACTATATACAGCACAGAGTATCTGAAACACCTTTTTATCTGGGGGCTCCCGAGCCCACACTGCCTGTCCCCTGCTCCCAGGGATTATTGAGCAGTAAATGGTTAACTATATACTGCACAGAGGTCACTGAAACACCTTTTTAATTGGGGGCTCCCGGACCACACTGCCTGTCCCTGCTCCCAGGGATTATTGAGCAGTAAATAGTTAACTGTATACAGCACAGAGGCCTCTGAAACAGCTTTTTAATTGGGGCTCCCGAGGCCACACTGCTCCCAGGGATTATTGAGCAGTAAATGGTTTACTACATACAGCACAGAGGTCTCTGACACAGCATTTTAATTGGGGGCTCCCGAGGCCACACTGCGTGTCCCCTGCTCCCAGGGATTATTGAGCAGTAAATGGTTAACTATATACAGCACAGAGGTCTCTGAAACAGCTTTTTAATTGGGGGCTCCCAGGGGCCTCACTGCCTGTCCCCTGCTCCCTGGGATTATTGAGCAGTAAATGATTAACTATATGCAGGCACAGAGGTCTCTGAAACAGCTTTTTAATTGGGGGCTCCCGGACCACACTGCCTGTCCCTTCTCCCAGGGATTATTGAGTAGTAAATGGTTAACTATATAAAGGCACAGACGTCTCTGAAACAGCTTTTTAATTGTGGGCTCCCGGAGCCACACTGCCTTTCCCCTGCTCCCAGGGATTATTGAGCATTAATGGTTAACTATATACAGCACAGAGGTCACTGAAACATCTTTTTAATTGGGGGCGCCTGAGGCCACACTGCCTGTACCCTGCTCCCAGGGATTATTGAGCAGTAAATGGTTAACTATATACAGCACAGAGGTCTCTGAAACAGCTTTTTAATTGGGGGCTCCCGGAGCCACACTGCCTGTCCCCTGCTCCCAGGGATT
Organism: Scyliorhinus torazame; assembly: GCF_047496885.1. Classification (NCBI taxonomy): domain Eukaryota; kingdom Metazoa; phylum Chordata; class Chondrichthyes; order Carcharhiniformes; family Scyliorhinidae; genus Scyliorhinus; species Scyliorhinus torazame. The sequence continues at coordinate 65,412,001 of NC_092729.1, forward strand.
ATTGAGAAGTAAAGGGTTAACTATATACAGGCACAGAGGTATCTGAAACAGCTTTTTAATTGGCGGCTCCCGGACCACACTGCCTGCCCCTGCTCCCAGAGATTATTGAGCAGTAAATGGTTAACGATATACTGCACAGAGGTCACTGAAACAGCTTTTTAATTGGGGACTCCAGGAGCCACACCGCCTGACCCCTGCTCCCAGTGATTATTGAGCAGTAAATGGTTAACTATTTACAGCACAGAGGCCTCTGAAACAGCTTTTTATTTGGGGCTCCTGAGGCCACACTGCCTGTCCCCTGCTCCCAGGGATTATAGAGCAGTAAATGGTTAGCTATATACAGCACAGAGGCCTCTGAAACAGCTTTTTAATTGGGGCTCCTGAGGCCACACTGCCTGTCCCCAGCTCCCAGCGATTATTGAGCAGTAAATGGTTAACTATATACAGCACAGAGGTCTCTGAAACAGCTTTTTAATTGGGGGCTCCCGGAGCCTCACTGCCTGTCCCCTGCTCCCAGGGATTATTGAGCAGTAAATGGTTAACTATATACAGCACAGAGGTCACTGAAACAGCTTTTTAATTGGGGGCTCCCGGACCACACTGCCTGTCCCCTGCTCCCAGGGATTATTGAGCAGTAAATGGTTAACTATATACAGGCACAGAGGTCTCTGAAACTGCTTTTTAATTGGGGGCTCCCGGACCACACTGCCTGTCCCTGCTCCCAGGGATTATTGAGCAGTAAATGGTTTACGATATACTGCACAGAGGTCACTGAAACAGCTTTTTAATTGGGGGCTCCCGGAGCCACAACGCCTGGCCCCTGCTCCCAGGGATTATTGAGCAGTAAATGGTTAACTATAAACAGCACAGAGGCCTCTGAAACAGCTTTTTAACTGGGGGCTCCCGAGGCCACACTGCCTGTCCCCTGCTCCCAGGGATTATTGAGCAGTAAATGGTTAACTATATACAGCACAGTGTATCTGAAACAGCTTTTTAATTGGGGGCTGCAGGAGCCACACTGCCTGTCCCCTGCTCCCATGGATTATTGAGCAGTAAATGGTTAACTATATAAAGGCACAGACGTCTCTGAAACAGCTTTTTAATTGTGGGCTCCCGGAGCCACACTGCCTCTCCCCTGCTCCCAAGGATTATTGAGCAGTAAATGGTTAACTATATACAGCACAGAGGTCACTGAAACTGCGTTTTAATATTGGGGGCTCCCGAGGCCACACTGCCTGTCCCCTGCTCCCAGGGATTATTGAGCAGTAAATGGTTAACTATATACAGCACAGAGGCCTCTGAAACAGCTTTTTAATTGGGGGCTCCCTGACCACACTGCCTGCCCCCTGCTCCCAGGGATTATTGTGAAGTAAATGGTTAACTATATACAGCACAGAGGTCACTGAAACTGCTTTTTAATTGGGGGCGCCTGAGGCCACGCTGCCTGTCCCCTGCTCCCAGGGATTTAAAAAAAATATATATATCTTATTCAAATTTTCCGGCCAAAAACAGTACAAAGGTTTTTCCCTTTTTACAGCAACAAAACAACATAAATAACAGCGACCGTTTTTTGACAAATCAGTAGATATGATATATACTAAATGGCAACTGCCATAATAAAAATAATAACTCTTCCAAATAATAATATTTCAAACAATCCAATATACATAACCAAGTACAAATATCTATACATAAACACCCCTGAGGACCCGCTCGAGCATTCCCACCCCCCCCCCCCTGTGTTTCTGCTTCTACCTTCCCATTTCCATTATCGTTCTGCGAGGTAGTCAATGAACGGTTGCCACCGCCTGGTGAACCCTTGAGCCGAACCCCTTAGTGCGAACTTTATCCGTTCTAGTTTTATAAACCCTGCCATGTCATTTATCCAGGTCTCCACCCCCGGGGGCTTGGCTTCCTTCCACATTAACAATATCCTGCGCCGGGCTACTAGGGACGCAAAGGCCAAGACATCAGCCTCTCTCGCCTCCTGCACTCCCGGCTCTGCAACCCCAAATATAGCCAACCCCCAACTTGGCTCGACCCGGACCCCCACCACCTTTGAAAGCACATTCGCCACCCCCACCCAGAACCTCTGCAGTGCCGGACATAACCAGAACATGTGGGTGTGGTTCGCTGCGCTTCTCGAGCATCTCCCACACCTATCCTCTACCCCTAAAAATTTACTGAGCCTTGCTCCGGGCATATGCGCCCTGTGTAGAACCTTGAATTGTATCAGGCTTAGCCTGGCGCACGAGGACGATGAGTTTACCCTACGTAGGGCATCTGCCCACAGCCCCTCTTCAATCTCTTCCCCCAGCTCTTCTTCCCATTTCCCCTTCAGCTCATCCACCATTATCTCCCCCTCGTCTCTCATTTCCCTGTATATATCTGACACCCTACCATCCCCCACCCATGTCTCTGAGATCACTCTATCCTGAATCTCCTGCGTCGGGAGCTGCAGAAATTCCCTCACCTGTTGCCTCGCAAAAGCCCTCAGTTGCATGTATCGAAATTCATTCCTTTGGGGAAACCCATATTTTTCCGTCAGTGCTTCCAGACTCGCAAACGTCCCGTCCAAGAACAGATCCATCAGTTGTACAATCCCAACTCTCTGCCATGCTCCAAATTCCCCGTCTATTCTCCCCGGGACAAACCTATGATTATTTCTTATCGGGGACCGCACCGAGGCTCCCGTCATTCCCCTATGTCGTCTCCACTGCCCCCAAATTTTCAGTGTTGCCACCACCACTGGACTTGTGGTGTATTTCTTCGGGGAGAACGGCAACGGCGCCGTCGCCAGTGCTTGTAGGCTGGTTCCTTTGCAGGACACCATCTCCAATCTCTTCCACGCCGCTCCCTCCCCTTCTCCCATCCACTTACACACCATTGAGATATTGGCGGCCCAGTAGTATTCACTTAGGCTCGGTAGTGCCAGTCCCCCCCTATCCCTGCTACGCTCAAAAAAAACCCTCCTCACTCTCAGGGTCTTCCCAGCCCACACAAAACTCATGACACTTTTCTCGATTTTCTTGAAAAAAGCCTTCGTGACCATCACCGGAAGACACTGAAACACAAAGAGAAATCTCGGGAGGACTACCATTTTAACCGCCTGCACCCTACCCACCAGTGACGGGCACCATGTCCCATCACTTAAAATCCTCCTCCACCTGTTCCACCAATCGTGTTAAATTAAACCTATGTAAGGTTCCCCAACTCCTGGCTATCTGAATCCCTAAGTACCGGAAATCTCTTGTTACCTTCCTCAGCGGTAAATCATCGATTCCCCTGCTCTGCTCCCCCGGATGCACCACAAACAACTCACTCTTCCCCGTATTCAATTTGTACCCTGAGAATTCCCCAAACTCCCTGAGTGTCCGCATTATCTCAAGCATCCCCTCCACTGGGTCCGCAACATACAGCAATAAATCACCTGCATACAAGGATACCCGGTGTTCTTCTCCTCCCCTGAGCACTCCCCTCCACTTCCTGGAGCCCCTCAGTGCTATGGCCAGGGGCTCAATTGCCAAGGCAAACAGTAACGGAGACAGGGGACACCCCTGCCTCGTCCCTCTATAAAGACGGAAGTAGTCAGATCTCTGCCTGTTCGTGACCAAACTTGCCACCGGGGCCCTAGAGAGCAGCTGTACCCATCCAATAAACCCTTCTCCAAAGCCAAATCTCCTCAACACGTCCCACAGACAGTCCCACTTCACTCTGTCGAATACTTTCTCGGCGTCCATCGCCACCACTATCTCCGCCTCCCCCTCTGGTGGGGGCATCATCATCACCCCTAGCAGCCTCCGTATGTTCGTGTTCAGCTGTCTCCCCTTAACGAACCCAGTTTGATCCTCGTGGACCACCCCCGGGACACAATCCTCTATCCTCGTCGCCATCACCTTGGCCAGGAGCTTAGCATCTACGTTCAAAAGGGAAATGGGCCTGTAGGACCCACACTGCAGCGGGTCTTTTTCCTTCTTCAAAAGGAGCGATATTGTCGCCTCCGACATAGTCGGGGGCAACTTCCCCCTTTCCCTGGCCTCATTAAAGGTTCTCGTCAAAAGCGGGGCCAGTAGGTCCATATATTTCCTGTAAAATTCCACCGGGAACACATCCGGTCCCGGGGCCTTCCCCGCCTGCATGCTCCCAATCCCCTTTACCACCTCCTCCATCTCAATCTGTGCTCCCAGTCCCGCCCTCTCCTGCTCCTCCACCTTCGGGAATTCCAGCTGATCCAGGAAACACATCATTCCCTCCTTCCCTTCCGGGGGCTGAGCCTTATATAACCTCTCATAGAATGCCTTGAACACCCCGTTCACTCTCTCCGCTCCCCGTTCCATCTCTCCCTCCTCATCTCTCACCCCACCTATCTCCCTCACCGCTCCCCTCTTCCTCAATTGGTGGGCCAGTAGCCGACTCGCCTTCTCTCCATACTCATACTGTACACCCTGTGCCCTCCTCCACTGTGCCTCTGCCTTACCCATGGTCAGCAGGTCAAATTCCACATGTAACCTTTGTCTTTCCCTGTACAGTCCCTCCTCCGGTGCCTCTGCATATTGCCTGTCCACCCTCAGAAGTTCTCTCAACAATCGCTCCCTTTCTTTACCCTCTTGCTTCCCTTTATGTGCCCTTATGGATATCAGTTCCTCTCTGACCACCGCCTTCAACGCCTCCCAGACCACTCCCACCTGAACCTCTCCGTTGTTATTAAGCTCCAAGTACCTTTCGATGCACCCCCTCACCCTTAGACATACCCCCTCATCCGCCAATAAGCCCATATCCATTCTCCAGAGTGGGTGCTGTTCTTTTTCCTCTCCTACCTCCAGATCTACCCAATGTGGAGCGTGGTCCGAAATGGCTATGGCCGTATACTCCATCCCTATCACCTTCGGAATCAGTGCCCTTCCCAAGACAAAAAAGTTTATCCGTGAATATACCTTGTGAACATGGGAGAAAAATGAGAACTCCTTACTCCTAGGTCTAAAAATCTCCAGGGGTCTACTCCTCCCATCTGCTCCATGAAGTCCTTGAGCACCCTGGCCGCTGCCGGCCTCCTCCCGGTCCTGGACCTCGATCGGTCCAGCCCTGGATCAAGCACCGTATTGAAATCTCCCCCATTACCAACTTTCCCGCCTCCAGGTCCGGGATACGTCCCAACATACGCCTCATGACGTTTGCATCATCCCAGTTCGGGGCATATACGTTCACCAGAACCACCGCCTCCCCTTGCAATCTGCCACTTACCATCACATATCTACCCCCACTATAGTCTTTGCCTCAAACAGTACCCGTTTCCCCACTAAGATAGCCACCCCCCTATTCTTCGCATCTAAACCCGAATGAAACACCTGCCCCACCCATCCTTTACGTAGTCTGACCTGGTCTATCAGTTTCAGATGCGTCTCCTGCAACATAACCACATCTGCCTTTAATTTCTTTAGGTGTGCCAGTACCCGTGCCCTTTTAATCGGCCCGTTCAGCCCTCTCACGTTCCACGTGATCAGCCGGGTTGGGGAGCTCTTTACCCCCCACCCCTTGTCGACTAGCCATCCCCTTTTTTAACCCAGCTCCTCACCCGGTTCCCACGTACCCGTATATCCCCCCGACGGTGCCCCCCCACCTCGACCACCCCGTCCCATAACAGCTCCCCCTTCTCCTTAGCAGCAGTAACCCAGTTGACCCCCCCTCCGCTAGATCCCCCTCTAGCGTAGTTGCACCCCCCATGTTGCTCCCAGAAGTCAGTGAACTCCGGCTGACCTCGGCTTCCCCCCTTGTCCTCGGCCCCTCACTGTGCGAGGCCCCCTCCTTCCTGCGTCCCCGTTCCCGCCACAATTACCATAGCGCGGGAACAAAGCCCGCGTTTCACACTCGGCCCCGCCCCTACTGGGGCATTTCCCTTCTCCTTCCCCTTTCCTTCCCACGGCGCCCACAGTTCCTCATACTCCCCCCCCCCACCCCCCACCCCAACGAGGGGAAGAGAGAAAAGTTACAGGGTCGAAGAATTAACAAATTGAAAAATCATCCCCCCCCCATTCCCCTTCCTCGCCCCACATAGTCACCCCACCACTTTATCCCAGAAGCTCTTTCTCTCGCCAGACTATTCCAGCTTCTCGTCCACTATGAATGTCCACGCCTCTTCTGCCGTCTCAAAGTAGTGGTGCTTCCCTTGGTATGTGACCCACAGTCTCGCCGGTTGCAGCATTCCAAATTGAACGTTTTTGTGAAGCACCGCCTTAGCCCGATTGAAACTTGCCCTCCTTCTCGCCACCTCCGCACTCCAATCCTGGTATACGCGGATCACCGCATTCTCCCACCTACAGCTCCGAGTTTTCTTGGCCCATCTTAGGACCGTCTCTCTGTCGTTGTAGCGGTGAAACCTCACCACTATAGCTCGAGGTATTTCTCCAGCCTTTGGTCTTCGCGCCAGAACTCGATAAGCTCCCTCCACCTCCAAGGGGCCCGTCGGGGCCTCCGATCCCATTAGTGAGTGAAGCATCGTGCTTACATATGCCCCGACGTCCGCCACCTCTGCGCCTTCGGGAAGACCCAGGACTCTTACATTCTTCCTCCTTGAATTATTCTCCAGTGCTTCCAACCTGTCCACACACCTTTTGTGCTGTCTCTGTCTTCACCACCAGGCCCTGTATTTCATCTTCGTTTTCAGCAGTCTTTGCCTTCACGACCCGAAGCTCCAGCTCCTGGGTCCTCTGCTCCTCCTTTAGCCCTTCAATCGCATGTAATATCGGGGCCAACAGCTCCTTATTCAGCTCCTTCTTCAGCTCTTCCACACAGCGCCGTAGGAACTCTTGTTGCTCCGGGCCCCATAACAAGCGGCCTCCTTCCGACGCCATCTTGCTTCGAGCTTCCCTTCCTTGCCGCTGCTCCAGAGGATCTTCTGCAATCCGGCCGCTCCACCCAGGGATTATTGAGAAGTAAATGGTTAATTATATACAGCACAGAGGTCTCTGAAACAGCTTTCTAATTGGGGGCTCCCAAGGCCACACTGCCTGTCTCCTGCTCCCTTGGATTATTGGGAAGTAAATGGTTAACTACGTACAGCACAGAGGTCTCTGAAACAGCTTTTTAACTGGGGGCTCCCGAGGCCACACTGCCTGACCCCTGTTCCCAGGGATTATTGAGCAGTAAATGGTTAACTATATACAGGCACAGAGGTCACTGAAACAGCTTTTTAATTGGGGGCTCCCGGACCACACTGCCTGACCCCTGCTCCCAGGGATTATTGAGCAGTAAATGGTTAACTATATACAGCACAGAGTTCTCTGAAACACCTTTTTAACTGGGGGCTCCCGAGGCCACACTGCCTGTCCCCTGCTCCCAGGGATTATTGAGCAGTAAATGGTTAACTATATACAGGCACAGAGGTCTCTGAAACACCTTTTTAATTGTAGGTTCCCGAAGCCACACTGCCTGTCTCCTGCTCCCAGGGATTATTGAGCAGTAAATGGTTAACTGTATACAGCACAGAGGTCTCTGAAACAGCTTTTTAATTGGGTAATCCCGGACCACACTGCCTGTCCCCTGCTCCCAGGGATTATTGAGCAGTAAATGGTTAACTATATACACGCGCAGTGTTCTCTGACAGCATTTTAATTGGGGGCTCCCGGACCACACTGCCTGTCCCCTGCTCCCAGGGATTATTGAGCAGTAGTAAATGGTTAACTATATACAGCACAGAGGTCTCTGAAACAGCCTTTTAATTGGGGGCTCCCGAGGCCTCACTGCCTGTCCCCTGCTCCGAGGGATTATTGAGCAGTAAATGGTTAACTATATACAGGCGCAGAGATCAATGAAAGAGCTTTTTAATTGGAGGCTCCCGGACCACACTGCCTGTCCCCTGCTCCCAGGGATTATTGAGAAGTAAATGGTTAATTATATACAGCACAGAGGTCTCTGAAACAGCTTTTTAATTATGGGCTCCCGAGGCCACACTGCCTGTCCCCTGCTCCCAGGGATTATTGAGAAGTAAATGGTTAACTATATACAGGCACAGAGGTCTCTGAAACAGCTTTTTAATTGGGGGCTCCCGAGGCCAGACTGCCTGTCCACTGCTCCCAGGGATTATTGGGAAGTACACGGTTAACTATATACAGGCACAGAGGTCTCTGAAACAGCTTTTTATTTGGGGGCACCCGAGGCGAAAATACCTGTCTCCTGCTCCCAGGGATTATTGGAAAGGACACGGTTAACTATATACAGCATAGAGGTCTCTGAAACAGCTTTTTAATTGGGGACTCCCAAGGCCAAACAGCCTGACCCCTGCTCCCAGGGAATATTGAGCAGTAATTGGTTAACTATATACAGGCACAAAGTTCTCTGAAACAGCTTTTTAATTGGGGGCTCCCGAGGCCACACCGCCTGTCCCCTGCTCCCACGGATTATTGAGCAGTAATTGGTTAACTATATACAGCACAGAGGCCTCTGAAAGAGCTTTGTAATTGGGGGCTCCCGAGGCCACACTGCCTGTACCCTGCTCCCAGGGATTATTGGGAAGTAAATGGTTAACTATATACAGCACAGAGGTCACTGAAACAGCTTTTTAATTGGGGGCTCCCGAGGCCACACTGCCTGACCCCTGCTCCCAGGGATTATTGAGCAGTAAATGGTTAACTATATACAGCACAGAGGCCTCTGAAACAGCTTTTTAAATTGGGGGCTCCCGAGGCCACACTGCCTGTCCCCTGCTCCCAGGGATTATTGAGCAGTAAATGGTTAACTATATACAGCACATAGGTCTCTGAAACACCTTTTTAACTGGGGGCTCCCGAGGCCACACTGCCTGTCCCCTGCTCCCAGGGATTATTGAGCAGTAAATGATTAACTATATACAGCACAGTGGTCTCTGAAACAGCTTTTTAATTGGGAGCTCCCGGACCACACTGCCTGTACCCTGCTCAGAGGGATTATTGAGCATTAAATGGTTAACTATATACAGCACAGAGGTCTCTGAAACAGCTTTTTAATTGGGGGCTCCCGGACCACACTGCCTGTCCCCTGCTCCCACGGTTTATTGAGAAGTAAATGGTTAACTATATACAGGCACAGAGGTCTCTGAAACAGCTTTTTAATTGGGGGCTCCAGGACCACACTGCCTGTCCCCTGCTCCCAGGGATTATTGAGAAGTTAATGGTTAATTATATACAGCACAGAGGTCTCTGAATCAGCTTTTTAATTGAGGGCTCCCAAGGCCTCACTGGCTGTCGCCCGCTGTTACGGGTTATTGAGAAGTAAATGGTTAACTATATACAGGCACAGAGGTCTCTGAAACAGCTTTTTAATTGGGAGCTCCCGAGGCCACACTGCCTGTCCCCTGCTCCCAGGGATTATTGGGAAGTACACGGTTAACTATATACAGCATAGATGTCTCTGAAACACCTTTTTAAATGGGGGCTCCCGAGGCCAAACTACCTGTCCCCTGCTCCCAGGGGTAATTGGGAAGTACACGGTTAACTATATACAGCATAGAGGTCTCTGAAACAGCTTTTTAATTAGGGGCTCCCGGACCACACTGCCTGTCCCCTGCTTCCAGGGATTATTGAGCAGTAATTGGTTAACTATATACAGGCACAAAGGTCTCTGAAACAGCTTTTTAATTGGGGACTCCCAAGGCCAAACAGCCTACCCCTGCTCCCAGGGATTATTGAGCAGTAATTGGTTAACTATATACAGCACAAGGCCTCTGAAACAGCTTTTTTAATTGGGGGCTCCCGAAGCCACACTGTCTGTCACCTGCTCCCAGGGATTATTGAGCAGTAAATGATTAACTACGTACAGCACAGAGGTCTCTGTAACAGCTTTTTAACTGGGGGCTCCCGAGGCCACACTGCCTGACCCCTGCTCCCAGGGATTATTGAGCAGTAAAGGTTTACTATATACAGCACAGAGGCCTCTGAAACATATTTTTAATTGGGGGCTCCCGAGGCCACACTGCCTGTTTCCTGCTCCCAGGGATTATTGAGCAGTAAATGGTTAACTATATACAGCACAAAGTTCTCTGAAACACCTTATTAACTGGGGGCTCCCGAAGCCACACTGCCTGTCCCCTGCTCACAGGGATTATTGAGCAGTAAATGGTTAACTATATACAGCACATAGGTCTCTGAAACAGCTTTTTAATTGGGGGTACCCGAGGCTACACTGCCTGACCCCTGCTCTCAGGGATTATTGAGCAGTAAATGGTTAACTATATGCAGGCGCAGAAGCCTCTGAAACAGCTTTTTAAATGGGTGCTCCCGGACCACACTGCCTGTCCCTTGCTCCCAGGGATTATTGAGCAGTAAATGGTTAACTATATACAGGCGCAGAGGTCACTGAAACAGCTTTTTAATTGGGGGCTCCCGAGGCCACACTGCCTGACCCTTGCTCTCAGGGATTATTGAGCAGTAAATGGTTAACTATATACAGGCACAGAGGGCAATGAAACAGCTTTTTAATTGGGGACTCCCGAGGCCACACTGCCTGGCCCCTGCTCCCAGGGATTATTGAGCAGTAAATGGTTAACTATCTTCAGCACAGAGGTCTCTGAAACTGCCTTTTAATTGGGGGCTCCCGAGGCCACACTGCCTGTCCCCTGCTCCCAGGGATTATTGAGCAGTAAATGGTTAACTATATACAGCACAGAAGTCTCTGAAACAGCCTTTTAATTGGGGCTCCCGGACCACACTGCCTGTCCCCTGCTCCCAGGGATTATTGAGCAGTAAATGGTTAACTCTATACAGGCACAGTGGACTCTGAAACAGCTTTTTAATTGGGGGCTCCCGAGGCCACACTGCCTTACCCCTGTTCCCAGGGATTGCTGAGCAGTAAATGGTTAACAATATACAGCACTGAGGACTCTGAAACAGCTTTTTAATTGGGGGCTCCCGGACCACACTGCCTGTCCCCTGCTCCGAGGCATTATTGAGCAGTAAATGGTTAACTATATACATGCGCAGAGATCACTGAAACAGCTTTTTAATTGGCGGCTCCAGGACCACACTGCCTTTCCCCTGCTCCCAGGGATTATTGAGAAGTTAATGGTTAATTATATACAGCACAGAGGTCTCTGAATCAGCTTTTTAATTGAGGGCTCCCAAGGCCTCACTGGCTGTCGCCCGCTGCCAGGGGTTATTGAGAAGTAAATGGTTAACTATATACAGGCAAGAAGGTCTCTGAAACAGCTTTTTAATTGGGAGCTCCCGAGGCCACACTGCCTGTCCCCTGCTCCCAGGGATTATTGGGAAGTACACGGTTAACTATATACAGCATAGAGGTCTCTGAAACACCTTTTTAAATGGGGGCTCCCGAGGCCAAACTACCTGTCCCCTGCTCCCAGGGATTATTGGGAAGTACACGGTTAACTATATACAGCATAGAGGTCTCTGAAACAACTTTTTAATTAGGGGCTCCCGGACCACACTGCCTGTCCCCTGCTTCCAGGGATTATTGAGCAGTAATTGGTTAACTATATACAGGCACAAAGGTCTCTGAAACAGCTTTTTAATTGGGGACTCCCAAGGCCAAACAGCCTACCCCTGCTCCCAGGGATTATTGAGCAGTAAATTGTTAACTATATACAGCAGAGAGTATCTGAAACACCTTTTTAACTGGGGACTCCCGAGGCCACACTGCCTGTTCCCTGCTCGCAGGGATTATTGAGCAGTAAATGGTTAACTATATACAGCACAGAGTATCTGAATCACCTTTTTAACTGGGGGCTCCCGAGGCCACACTGCCTGTCCCCTGCTCCCAGGGATTATTGAGCAGTAAATGGTTAACTATATACAGCACAGAGTATCTGAAACACCTTTTTAACTGGGGGCTCCCGAGGCCACACTACCTGTCCCCTGCTTCCAGGGATTATTGAGCAGTAAATGGTTAAATACGTACAGCACAGAGGTCTCTGAAACAGCTTTTTCATTGGGTGCTGCCAGGCCACACTGCCTGCTCCCTGCTCCCAGGGATTATTGAGCAGTAAATGGTTAACTATAAACAGCACAGAGGTCTCTGAAACAGCTTTTAAATTGGGGGCTCCCGAGGCCACACTGCCTGTCCCCTGCTCCCACTGTTTAATTGAGCAGTAAATGGTTAACTATATACAAGCGCAGAGGTCTCTGAAACAGCTTTATAATTGGGGGCCCCCGAGGCCAAACTGCCTGTCCCCTGCTCCCAGGGATTATTGAGCAGTAAATGGTTAACTATATACAGGCACAGAGGTCTCTGAAACAGCTTTTTAATTGGGGGCTCCGGAGTCCACGCTGCCTGTCCCCTACTCCCAGGGATTATTGAGCAGTAAATGGTTAACTATATACAGCACAGAGTATCTGAAACACCTTTTTAACTGGGGGCTCCCGAGGCCACACTGCCTGTCCCCTGCTCCCAGGGATTATTGAGCAGTAAATGGCTAAATACGTACAGCACAGAGGTCTCTGAAACAGCCATTTAATTGGGGGCTCCTGAGGCCACACTGCCTTTTCCCTGCTGCCAGGGATTATTGGGACGTATATGGTTAACTGTATACAGCACAGAGGTCTCCCAAACAGCTTTTTCATTGGGTGCTGCGAGGCCACACTGCCTGTCCCCTGCTCCAAGGGCTAATTGAGCAGTAAATGGTTAACTATATACAGGCGCAGTGTTCTCTGACACAGCATTTTAATTGGGGGCTCCCGGACCACACTGCCTGTCCCCTGCTCCCAGGGATCATTGAGCAGTAAATGGTTAACTGAATACAGCACAGAGGCCTCTGAAACAGCTTTTTAATTGGGGGCTCCCGAGGCCACACTGCCTGTCCCCTGCTCCCAGGGATTATTGAGAAGTAAATGGATAACTCTGTACAGCACAGAGGTCTCTGAAACAGCTTTTTAATTGGGGGCACCCTAGGCTACACTGCCTGTCCCCTGCTCCGAAGGATTATTGAGCAGTTAATGGTTAACTATATACAGGCGCAGAGGTCACTGAAACAGCTTTTTAATTGGGGCCTGCCGAGGCCACACTGCCTGTCCCCTGCTCCCAGGGATTATTGAGCAGTAAATGGTTAACTATATGCACCACAGAGGTCTCTGAAACAGCTTTTTAATTGGGGGCGCCTGAGGCCACACTTCCTGTACCCTGCTCCCAGGGCTTATTGAGCAGTAAATGGTTAACTATATACAGGCACAGAGGACAATGAAACAGCTTTTTAATTGGGGACTCCCGAGGCCACACTGCCTGTCCCCTGCTCCCAGGGATTATTGAGCAGTAAATGGTTAACTATATACAGCACAGAGGTCTCTGAAACAGCCTTTTAATTGGGGGCTCCCGAGGCCACACTGCCTGTCCCCTGCTCCCAGGGATTATTGAGCAGTAAATGGTTAACTATATACAGCACAGAAGTCTCTGAAACAGCCTTTTAATTGGGGCTCCCGTGACCACACTGCCTGTCCCCTGCTCCCAGGGATTATTGAGCAGTAAATGGTTAACTCTATACAGGCACAGAGGTATCTGAAACAGCTTTTTAATTGGGGGCTCCCGAGGCCACACTGCCTGACCCCTGTTCCCAGGGATTGCTGAGCAGTAAATGGTGAACAATATACAGCACAGAGGACTCTGAAACAGCTTTTTAATTGGGGGCTCCCGGACCACACTGCCTGTCCCCTGCTTCCAGGGATTAATGAGCAGTAATTGGTTATCTATATACTGCACAGAGGTCTCTGAAACAGCTTTTTAATTGGGGACTCCCAAGGCCAAACAGCCTACCCCTGCTCCCAGGGATTATTGAGCAGTAAATGGTTAACTATATACAGCAGAGAGTATCTGAAACACCTTTTTAACTGGGGACTCCCGAGGCCACACTGCCTGTTCCCTGCTCGCAGGTATTATTGAGCAGTAAATGGTTAACTATATACAGCACAGAGTATCTGAAACACCTTTTTAACTGGGGGCTCCCGAGGCCACACTGCCTGTCCCCTGCTCCCTGGGATTATTGAGCAGTAAATGGTTAACTATATACAGCACAGAGTATCTGAAACACCTTTTTAACTGGGGGCTCCCGAGGCCACACTGCCTGTCCCCTGCTCCCAGGGATTATTGAGCAGTAAATGGTTAAATACGTACAGCACAGAGGTCTCTGAAACAGCTTTTTCATTGGGTGCTGCCAGGCCACACTGCCTGCTCCCTGCTCCCAGGGAATATTGAGCAGTCAATGGTTAACTATAAACAGCACAGAGGTCTCTGAAACAGCTTTTTAATTGGGGGCTCCCGAGGCCACACTGCCTGTCCCCTGCTCCCACTGATAATTGAGCAGTAAATGGTTAACTATATAGAGGCAGAGAGGCCTCTGAAACAGCTTTTTAATTGTGGGCTCCCGGAGCCACACTGCCTGTCCCCTGCTCCCAGGGATTATTGAGCAGTAAATGGTTAACTATATACAAGCGCAGAGGTCTCTGAAACAGCTTTATAATTGGGGGCCCCCGAGGCCAAACTGCCTGTCCCCTGCTCCCAGGGATTAATGAGCAGTAAATGGTTAACTATATACAGGCACAGAGGTCTCTGAAACAGCTTTTTAATTGGGGGCTCCGGAGTCCACACTGCCTGTCCCCTACTCCCAGGGATTATTGAGCAGTAAATGGTTAACTATATACAGCACAGAGTATCTGAAACACCTTTTTAACTGGGGGCTCCCGAGGCCACACTGCCTGTCCCCTGCTCCCAGGGATTATTGAGCAGTAAATGGCTAAATACGTACAGCACAGAGGTATCTGAAACAGCCATTTAATTGGGGGCTCCTGAGGCCACACTGCCTTTTCCCTGCTGCCAGGGATTATTGGGAAGTAAATGGTTAACTGTATACAGCACAGAGGTCTCCCAAACAGCTTTTTCATTGGGTGCTGCGAGGCCACACTGCCTGTCCCCTGCTCCAAGGGATAATTGAGCAGTAAATGGTTAACTATATACAGGCGCAGTGTTCTCTGACACAGCATTTTAATTGGGGGCTCCCGGACCACACTGCCTGTCCCCTGCTCCCAGGGATTATTGAGCAGTAAATGGTTAACAGTATACAGCACAGAGGCCTCTGAAACAGCTTTTTAATTGGGGGCTCCCGAGGCCACACTGCCTGTCCCCTGCTCCCAGGGATTATTGAGAAGTAAATGGATAACTCTGTACAGCACAGAGGTCTCTGAAACAGCTTTTTAATTGGGGGCACCCTAGGCTACACTGCCTGTCCCCTGCTCCGAAGGATTATTGAGCGGTAAATGGTTAACTATATACAGGCGCAGAGGTCACTGAAACAGATTTTTAATTGGGGCCTCCCGAGGCCAACTGCCTGTCCCCTGCTCCCAGGGATTATTGAGCAGTAAATGGTTAACTATATACAGCACAGAGGTCTCTGAAACAGCCTTTTAATTGGGGGCTCCCGAGGCCACACTGCCTGTCCCCTGCTCCCAGGGATTATTGAGCAGTAAATGGTTAACTATATACAGCACAGAAGTCTCTGAAACAGCCTTTTAATTGGGGCTCCCGTGACCACACTGCCTGTCCCCTGCTCCCAGGGATTATTGAGCAGTAAATGGTTAACTCTATACAGGCACAGAGGTGTCTGAAACAGCTTTTAAATTGGGGGCTCCCGAGGCCACACTGCCTGACCCCTGTTCCCAGGGATTGCTGAGCAGTAAATGGTGAACAATATACAGCACAGAGGACTCTGAAACAGCTTTTTAATTGGGGGCTCCCGGACCACACTGCCTGTCCCCTGCTCCGAGGGATTATTGAGCAGTAAATGGTTAACTATATACAGGCACAGAGATCACTGAAACAGCTTTTTAATTGGGGGCTCCAGGACCACACTGCCTGTCCCCTACTCCCAGGGATTATTGAGAAGTTAATGGTTAATTATATACAGCACAGAGGTCTCTGAATCAGCTTTTTAATTGAGGGCTCCCAAGGCCTCACTGGCTGTCGCCCGCTGCCAGGGGTTATTGAGAAGTAAATGGTTAACTATATACAGGCACAGAGGTCTCTGAAACAGCTTTTTAATTGGGAGCTCCCGAGGCCACACTGCCTGTCCCCTGCTCCCAGGGATTATTGGGAAGTACACGGTTAACTATATACAGCATAGATGTCTCTGAAACACCTTTTTAAATGGGGGCTCCCGAGGCCAAACTACCTGTCCCCTGCTCCCAGGGGTAATTGGGAAGTACACGGTTAACTATATACAGGCACAGAGATCACTGAAACAGCTTTTTAAGTGGGGGCTCCAGGACCACACTGCCTGTCCCCTGCTCCCAGGGATTATTCAGAAGTTAATGGTTAATTATATATAGCACAGAGGTCTCAGAATCAGCTTTTTAATTGAGGGATCCCAAGGCCTCACTGGCTGTCGCCCGCTGCCAGGGGTTATTGAGAAGTAAATGGTTAACTATATACAGGCACAGAGGGCTCTGAAACAGCTTTTTAATTGGGAGCTCCCGAGGCCACGCTGCCTGTCCCCTGCTCCCAGGGATTATTGGGAAGTACACGGTTAACTATATACAGCACAGATGTCTCTGAAACACCTTTTTAAATGGGGGCTCCCGAAGCCACACTGCCTGTCCCCTGCTCACAGGGATTATTGAGCAGTAAATGGTTAACTATATACAGCACATAGGTCTCTGAAACAGCTTTTTAATTGGGGGCACCCGAGGCTACACTGCCTGACCCCTGCTCTCAGGGATTATTGAGCAGTAAATGGTTAACTATATACAGGCGCAGAAGTCTCTGAAACAGCTTTTTAAAAGGGTGCTCCCGGACCACACTGCCTGTCCCTTGCTCCCAGGGATTATTGAGCAGTAAATGGTTAACTATATACAGGCACAGAGGTCACTGAAACAGCTTTTTAATTGGGGGCTCCCGAGGCCACACTGCCTGACCCTTGCTCTCAGGGATTATTGAGCAGTAAATGGGTAACTATATACAGGCACAGAGGACAATGAAACAGCTTTTTAATTGGGGACTCCCGAGGCCACACTGCCTGTCCCCTGCTCCCAGGGATTATTGAGCAGTAAATGGTTAACTATCTACAGCACAGAGGTCTCTGAAACAGCCTTTTAATTGGGGGCTCCCGAGGCCACACTGCCTGTCCCCTGCTCCCAGGGATCACTGAGCAGTAAATGGTTAACTATATACAGCACAGAAGTCTCTGAAACAGCCTTTTAATTGGGGCTCCCGGACCACACTGCCTGTCCCCTGCTCCCAGGGATTATTGAGCAGTAAATGGTTAACTCTATACAGGCACAGAGGTCTCTGAAACAGCTTTTTAATTGGGGGCTCCCGAGGCCACACTGCCTTACCCCTGTTCCCAGGGATTGCTGAGCAGTAAATGGTTAACAATATACAGCACTGAGGACTCTGAAACAGCTTTTTAATTGGGGGCTCCCGGACCACACTGCCTGTCCCCTGCTCCGAGGGATTATTGAGCAGTAAATGGTTAACTATATACAGGCGCAGAGATCACTGAAACAGCTTTTTAATTGGGGGCTCCAGGACCACACTGCCTGTCCCCTGCTCCCAGGGATTATTGAGAAGTTAATGGTTAATTATATACAGCACAGAGGTCTCTGAATCAGCTTTTTAATTGAGGGCTCCGAAGGCCTCACTGGCTGTCGCCCGCTGCCAGGGGTTATTGAGAAGTAAATGGTTAACTATATACAGGCACAGAGGTCTCTGAAACAGCTTTTTAATTGGGAGCTCCCGAGGCCACACTGCCTGTCCCCTGCTCCCAGGGATTATTGGGAAGTACACGGTTAACTATATACAGCATAGAGGTCTCTGAAACACCTTTTTAAATGGGGGCTCCCGAGGCCACACTGCCTGTTCCCTGCTCGCAGGGATTATTGAGCAGTAAATGGTTAACTATATACAGGCACAGAGATCACTGAAACAGCTTTTTAATTGGGGGCTCCAGGACCACACTGCCTGTCCCCTGCTCCCAGGGATTATTGAGAAGTTAATGGTTAATTATATACAGCAGAGAGGTCTCTGAATCAGCTTTTTAATTGAGGGCTCCCAAGGCCTCACTGGCTGTCGCCCGCTGCCAGGGGTTATTGAGAAGTAAATGGTTAACTATATACAGCAGAGAGTATCTGAAACACCTTTTTAACTGGGGACTCCCGAGGCCACACTGCCTGTCCCCTGCTCCCAGGGATTATTGAGCAGTAAATGGTTAACTATATACAGCACAGAGTATCTGAAACACCTTTTTAACTGGGGGCTCCCGAGGCCACACTACCTGTCCCCTGCTCCCAGGGATTATTGAGCAGTAAATGGTTAAATACGTACAGCACAGAGGTCTCTGAAACAGCTTTGTCATTGGGTGCTGCCAGGCCACACTGCCTGCTCCCTGCTCCCAGGGAATATTGAGCCGTAAATGGTTAACTATAAACAGCACAGAGGTCTCTGAAACAGCTTTTTAATTGGGGGCTCCCGAGGCCACACTGCCTGTCCCCTGCTCCCACTGATAATTGAGCAGTAAATGGTTAACTATATACAAGCGCAGAGGTCTCTGAAACAGCTTTATAATTGGGGGCCCCCAAGGCCACACTGCCTGTCCCCTGCTCCCAGGGATTATTGAGCAGTAAATGGTTAACTATATACAGGCACAGAGGTATCTGAAACAACTTTTTTAATTTGGGCTCCGGAGTCCACACTGCCTGTCCACTACTCCCAGGGATTATTGAGCAGTAAATGGTTAACTATATACAGCACAGAGTATCTGAAACACCTTTTTAACTGGGGGCTCCCGAGGCCACACTGCCTGTCCCCTGCTCCCAGGGATTATTGAGCAGTAAATGGCTAAATACGTACAGCACAGAGGTCTCTGAAACAGCCATTTAATTGGGGGCTCCTGAGGCCACACTACCTTTTCCCTGCTGCCAGGGATTATTGGGAAGTAAATGGTTAACTGTATACAGCACAGAGGTCTCCCAAACAGCTTTTTCATTGGGTGCTGCGAGGCCACACTGCCTGTCCCCTGCTCCAAGGGATAATTGAGCAGTAAATGGTTAACTGTATACAGGCGCAGTGTTCTCTGACACAGCATTTTAATTGGGGGCTCCCGGACCACACTGCCTGTCCCCTGCTCCCAGGGATTATTAAGCAGTAAATGGTTAACTGTATACTGCACAGAGGCCTCTGAAACAGCTTTTTAATTGGGGGCTCCCGAGGCCACACTGCCTGTCCCCTGCTCCCAGGGATTATTGAGAAGTAAATGGATAACTCTGTACAGCACAGAGGTCTCTGAAACAGCTTTTTAATTGGTGGCACCCTAGGCTACACTGCCTGTCCCCTGCTCCGAAGGATTATTGAGCAGTAAATGGTTAACTATATACAGGCGCAGAGGTCACTGAAACAGCTTTTTAATTGGGGCCTCCCGAGGCCACACTGCCTGTCCCCTGCTCCCAGGGATTATTGAGCAGTAAATGGTTAACTATCTGCAGCACAGAGGTCTCTGAAACAGCTTTTTAATTGGGGGCGCCTGAGGCCACACTTCCTGTACCCTGCTCCCAGGGATTATTGAGCAGTAAATGGTTAACTATATACAGGCACAGAGGACAATGAAACAGCTTTTTAATTGGGGACTCCCGAGGCCACACTGCCTGTCCCCTGCTCCCAGGGATTATTGAGCAGTAAATGGTTAACTATATACAGCACAGAGGTCTCTGAAACAGCCTTTTAATTGGGGGATCCCGAGGCCTCACTGCCTGTCCCCTGCTCCCAGGGATTATTGAGCAGTAAATGGTTAACTATATACAGCACAGAAGTCTCTGAAACAGCCTTTTAATTGGGGCTCCCGTGACCACACTGCCTGTCCCCTGCTCTCAGGGATTATTGAGCAGTAAATGGTTAACTCTATACAGGCACAGAGGTCTCTGAAACAGCTTTTTAATTGGGGGCTCCCGAGGCCACACTGCCTGACCCCTGTTCCCAGGGATTGCTGAGCAGTAAATGGTGAACAATATACAGCACAGAGGACTCTGAAACAGCTTTTTAATTGGGGGCTCCCGGACCACACTGCCTGTCCCCTGCTCCGAGGGATTATTGAGCAGTAAATGGTTAACTATATACAGGCACAGAGATCACTGAAACAGCTTTTTAATTGGGGGCTCCAGGACCACACTGCCTGTCCCCTGCTCCCAGGGATTATTGAGAAGTTAATGGTTAATTATATACAGCACAGAGGTCTCTGAATCAGCTTTTTAATTGAGGGCTCCCAAGGCCTCACTGGCTGTCGCCCGCTGCCAGGGGTTATTGAGAAGTAAATGGTTAACTATATACAGGCACAGAGGTCTCTCAAACAGCTTTTTAATTGGGAGCTCCCGAGGCCACACTGCCTGTCCCCTGCTCCCAGCTATTATTGGGAAGTACACGGTTAACTATATACAGCATAGATGTCTCTGAAACACCTTTTTAAATGGGGGCTCCCGAGGCCAAACTACCTGTCCCCTGCTCCCAGGGGTAATTGGGAAGTACACGGTTAACTATATACAGCATAGAGGTCTCTGAAACAGCTTTTTAATTAGGGGCTCCCGGACCACACTGCCTGTCCCCTGCTTCCAGGGATTATTGAGCAGTAATTGGTTAACTATATACAGGCACAAAGGTCTCTGAAACAGCTTTTTAATTGGTGACTACCAAGGCCAAACAGCCTACCCCTGCTCCCAGGGATTATTGAGCAGTAATTGGTTAACTATATACAGCACAAGGCCTCTGAAACAGCTTTTTTAATTGGGGGCTCCCGAAGCCACACTGTCTGTCACCTGCTCTCAGGGATTATTGAGCAGTAAATGATTAACTACGTACAGCACAGAGGTCTCTGAAACAGCTTTTTAACTGGGGGCTCCCGAGGCCACACTGCCTGTCCCCTGCTCCCAGGGATTATTGAGCAGTAAATGGTTAACTATATACAGCACAGAGGCCTCTGAAACATCTTTTTAATTGGGGGCTCCCGTGGCCTCACTGCCTGTTTCCTGGTCCCAGGGATTATTGAGCAGTAAATGGTTAACTATATACAGCACAAAGTTCTCTGAAACACCTTTTTAACTGGGGGCTCCCGAAGCCACACTGCCTGTCCCCTGCTCACAGGGATTATTGAGCAGTAAATGGTTAACTATATACAGCACATAGGTCTCTGAAACAGCTTTTTAATTGGGGGCACCCGAGGCTACACTGCCTGACCCCTGCTCTCAGGGATTATTGAGCAGTAAATGGTTAACTATATACAGGCGCAGAAGTCTCTGAAACAGCTTTTTAAATGGGTGCTCCCGGACCACACTGCCTGTCCCTTGCTCCCAGGGATTATTGAGCAGTAAATGGTTAACTATATACAGGCGCAGATGTCACTGAAACAGCTTTTTAATTGGGGGCTCCCGAGGCCACACTGCCTGACCCTTGCTCTCAGGGATTATTGAGCAGTAAATGGTTAACTATATACAGGCACAGAGGACAATGAAACAGCTTTTTAATTGGGGACTCCCGAGGCCACATTGCCTGTCCCCTGTGAGCAGGGATTATTGAGCAGTAAATGGTTAACTATCTACAGCACAGAGGTCTCTGAAACAGCCTTTTAATTGGGGGCTCCCGAGGTCACACTGCCTGTCCCCTGCTCCCAGCGATTATTGAGCAGTAAATGGGTAACTATATACAGCACAGAAGTCTCTGAAACAGCCATTTAATTTGGGCTCCCGGACCACACTGCCTGTCCCCTGCTCCCAGGGATTATTGAGCAGTAAATGGTTAACTCTATACAGGCACAGAGGTCTCTGAAACAGCTTTTTAATTGGGGGCTCCCGAGGCCACACTGCCTTACCCCTGTTCCCAGGGATTGCTGAGCAGTAAATGGTTAACAATATACAGCACAGAGGACTCTGAAACAGCTTTTTAATTGGGGGCTCCCGGACCACACTGCCTGTCCCCTGCTCCGAGGGCTTATTGAGCAGTAAATGGTTAACTATATACAGGCGCAGAGATCACTGAAACAGCTTTTTAATTGGGGGCTCCAGGACCACACTATCTGTCCCCTGCTCCCAGGGATTATTGAGAAGTTAATGGTTAATTATATACAGCACAGAGGGCTCTGAATCAGCTTTTTAATTGAGGGCTCCCAAGGCGTCACTGGCTATCGCCCGCTGCCAGGTGTTATTGAGAAGTAAATGGTTAACTATATACAGGCACAGAGGTCTCTGAAACAGCTTTTTAATTGGGAGCTCCCGAGGCCACACTGCCTGTCCCCTGCTCCCAGGGATTATTGGGAAGTACACGGTTAACTATATACAGCATAGAGGTCTCTGAAACACCTTTTTAAATGGGGGCTCCCGAGGCCAAACTACCTGTCCCCTGCTCCCAGGGATTATTGGGAAGTACACGGTTAACTATATAGAGCATAGAGGTCTCTGAAACAACTTTTTAATTAGGGGCTCCCGAGGCCACACTGCCTGTTCCCTGCTCGCAGGTATTATTGAGCAGTAAATGGTTAACTATATACAGCACAGAGTATCTGAAACACCTTTTTAACTGGGGGCTCCCGAGGCCACACTGCCTGTCCCCTGCTCCCTGGGATTATTGAGCAGTAAATGGTTAACTATATACAGCACAGAGTATCTGAAACACCTTTTTAACTGGGGGCTCCCGAGGCCACACTGCCTGTCCCCTGCTCCCAGGGATTATTGAGCAGTAAATGGTTAAATACGTACAGCACAGAGGTCTCTGAAACAGCTTTTTCATTGGGTGCTGCCAGGCCACACTGCCTGCTCCCTGCTCCCAGGGAATATTGAGCAGTCAATGGTTAACTATAAACAGCACAGAGGTCTCTGAAACAGCTTTTTAATTGGGGGCTCCCGAGGCCACACTGCCTGTCCCCTGCTCCCACTGATAATTGAGCAGTAAATGGTTAACTATATAGAGGCACAGAGGCCTCTGAAACAGCTTTTTAATTGTGGGCTCCCGGAGCCAGACTGCCTGTCCCCTGCTCCCAGGGATTATTGAGCAGTAAATGGTGAACTATATACAAGCGCAGAGGTCTCTGAAACAGCTTTATAATTGGGGGCCCCCGAGGCCAAACTGCCTGTCCCCTGCTCCCAGGGATTATTGAGCAGTAAATGGTTAACTATATACAGGCACAGAGGTCTCTGAAACAGCTTTTTAATTGGGGGCTCCGGAGTCCACACTGCCTGTCCCCTACTCCCAGGGATTATTGAGCAGTAAATGGTTAACTATATACAGCACAGAGTATCTGAAACACCTTTTTAACTGGGGGCTCCCGAGGCCACACTGCCTGTCCCCTGCTCCCAGGGATTATTGAGCAGTAAATGGCTAAATACGTACAGCACAGAGGTCTCTGAAACAGCTTTTTAATTGGGGGCACCCTAGGCTACACTGCCTGTCCCCTGCTCCGAAGGATTATTGAGCAGTAAATGGTTAACTATATACAGGCGCAGAGGTCACTGAAACAGATTTTTAATTGGGGCCTCCCGAGGCCAACTGCCTGTCCCCTGCTCCCAGGGATTATTGAGCAGTAAATGGTTAACTATATGCAGCACAGTGGTCTCTGAAACAGCTTTTTAATTGGGGGCGCCTGAGGCCACACTTCCTGTACCCTGCTCCCAGGGATTATTGAGCAGTAAATGGTTAACTATATACAGGCACAGAGGACAATGAAACAGCTTTTTAATTGGGGACTCCCGAGGCCACACTGCCTGTCCCCTGCTCCCAGGGATTATTGAGCAGTAAATGGTTAACTATATACAGCACAGAGGTCTCTGAAACAGCCTTTTAATTGCGGGCTCCCGAGGCCACACTGCCTGTCCCCTGCTCCCAGGGATTATTGAGCAGTAAATGGTTAACTATATACAGCACAGAAGTCTCTGAAACAGCCTTTTAATTGGGGCTCCCGTGACCACACTGCCTGTCCCCTGCTCCCAGGGATTATTGAGCAGTAAATGGTTAACTCTATACAGGCACAGAGGTGTCTGAAACAGCTTTTAAATTGGGGGCTCCCGAGGCCACACTGCCTGACCCCTGTTCCCAGGGATTGCTGAGCAGTAAATGGTGAACAATATACAGCACAGAGGACTCTGAAACAGCTTTTTAATTGGGGGCTCCCGGACCACACTGCCTGTCCCCTGCTCCGAGGGATTATTGAGCAGTAAATGGTTAACTATATACAGGCACAGAGATCACTGAAACAGCCTTTTAATTGGGGGCTCCCGAGGCCACACTGCCTGTCCCCTGCTCCCAGAGATTATTGAGCAGTAAATGGTTAACTATATACAGCACAGAAGTCTCTGAAACAGCCTTTTAATTGGGGCTCCCGTGACCACACTGCCTGTCCCCTGCTCCCAGGGATTATTGAGCAGTAAATGGTTAACTCTATACAGGCACAGAGGTGTCTGAAACAGCTTTTAAATTGGGGGCTCCCGAGGCCACACTGCCTGACCCCTGCTCCCAGGGATTATTGAGAAGTAAATGGATAACTCTGTACAGCACAGAGGTCTCTGAAACAGCTTTTTAATTGGGGGCACCCTAGGCTACACTGCCTGTCCCCTGCTCCGAAGGATTATTGAGCAGTAAATGGTTAACTATATACAGGCGCAGAGGTCACTGAAACAGATTTTTAATTGGGGCCTCCCGAGGCCAACTGCCTGTCCCCTGCTCCCAGGGATTATTGAGCAGTAAATGGTTAACTATATGCAGCACAGAGGTCTCTGAAACAGCTTTTTAATTGGGGGCGCCTGAGGCCACACTTCCTGTACCCTGCTCCCAGGGATTATTGAGCAGTAAATGGTTAACTATATACAGGCACAGAGGATAATGAAACAGCTTTTTAATTGGGGACTCCCGAGGCCACACTGCCTGTCCACTGCTCCCAGGGATTATTGAGCAGTAAATGGTTAACTATATACAGCACAGAGGTCTCTGAAACAGCCTTTTAATTGCGGGCTCCCGAGTCCACACTGCCTGTCCCCTGCTCCCAGGGATTATTGAGCAGTAAATGGTTAACTATATACAGCACAGAAGTCTCTGAAACAGCCTTTTAATTGGGGCTCCCGTGACCACACTGCCTGTCCCCTGCTCCCAGGGATTATTGAGCAGTAAATGGTTAACTCTATACAGGCACAGAGGTGTCTGAAACAGCTTTTAAATTGGGGGCTCCCGAGGCCACACTGCCTGACCCCTGTTCCCAGGGATTGCTGAGCAGTAAATGGTGAACAATATACAGCACAGAGGACTCTGAAACAGCTTTTTAATTGGGGGCTCCCGGACCACACTGCCTGTCCCCTGCTCCGAGGGATTATTGAGCAGTAAATGGTTAACTATATACAGGCACAGAGATCACTGAAACAGCCTTTTAATTGGGGGCTCCAGAGGCCACACTGCCTGTCCCCTGCTCCCAGAGATTATTGAGCAGTAAATGGTTAACTATATACAGCACAGAAGTCTCTGAAACAGCCTTTTAATTGGGGCTCCCGTGACCACACTGCCTGTCCCCTGCTCCCAGGGATTATTGAGCAGTAAATGGTTAACTCTATACAGGCACAGAGGTGTCTGAAACAGCTTTTAAATTGGGGGCTCCCGAGGCCACACTGCCTGACCCCTGTTCCCAGGGATTGCTGAGCAGTAAATGGTGAACAATATACAGCACAGAGGACTCTGAAACAGCTTTTTAATTGGGGGCTCCCGGACCACACTGCCTGTCCCCTGCTCCGAGGGATTATTGAGCAGTAAATGGTTAACTATATACAGGCACAGAGATCACTGAAACAGCTTTTTAATTGGGGGCTCCAGGACCACACTGCCTGTCCCCTGCTCCCAGGGATTATTGAGAAGTTAATGGTTAATTATATACAGCACAGAGGTCTCTGAATCAGCTTTTTAATTGAGGGCTCCCAAGGCCTCACTGGCTGTCGCCCGCTGCCAGGGGTTATTGAGAAGTAAATGGTTAACTATATACAGGCACAGAGGTCTCTGAAACAGCTTTTTAATTGGGAGCTCCCGAGGCCACACTGCCTGTCCCCGGCTCCCAGGGATTATTGGGAAGTACACGGTTAACTATATACAGCATAGATGTCTCTGAAACATTTTTTTAAATGGGGGCTCCCGAGGCCAAACTACCTGTCCCCTGCTCCCAGGGGTAATTGGGAAGTACACGGTTAACTATATACAGCATAGAGGTCTCTGAAACAGCTTTTTAATTAGGGACTCCCGGACCACACTGCCTGTCCCCTGTTTCCAGGGATTATTGAGCAGTAATTGGTTAACTATATACAGGCACAAAGGTCTCTGAAACAGCTTTTTAATTGGGGACTCCCAAGGCCAAACAGCCTACCCCTGCTCCAAGGGATTATTGAGCAGTAATTGGTTAACTATATACAGCAGAGAGTATCTGAAACACCTTTTTAACTGGGGACTCCCGAGGCCACACTGCCTGTCCCCTGCTCCCAGGGATTATTGAGCAGTAAATGGTTAACTATATACAGCACAGAGTATCTGAAACACCTTTTTAACTGGGGGCTCCCGAGGCCACACTACCTGTCCCCTGCTCCCAGGGATTATTGAGCAGTAAATGGTTAAATACGTACAGCACAGAGGTCTCTGAAACAGCTTATTCATTGGGTGCTGCCAGGCCACACTGCCTGCTCCCTGCTCCCAGGGAATATTGAGCAGTAAATGGTTAACTATATACAGCACAGAGATCACTGAAACAGCCTTTTAATTGGGGGCTCCAGAGGCCACACTGCCTGTCCCCTGCTCCCAGAGATTATTGAGCAGTAAATGGTTAACTATATACAGCACAGAAGTCTCTGAAACAGCCTTTTAATTGGGGCTCCCGTGACCACACTGCCTGTCCCCTGCTCCCAGGGATTATTGAGCAGTAAATGGTTAACTCTATACAGGCACAGAGGTGTCTGAAACAGCTTTTAAATTGGGGGCTCCCGAGGCCACACTGCCTGACCCCTGTTCCCAGGGATTGCTGAGCAGTAAATGGTGAACAATATACAGCACAGAGGACTCTGAAACAGCTTTTTAATTGGGGGCTCCCGGACCACACTGCCTGTCCCCTGCTCCGAGGGATTATTGAGCAGTAAATGGTTAACTATATACAGGCACAGAGATCACTGAAACAGCCTTTTAATTGGGGGCTCCCGAGGCCACACTGCCTGTCCCCTGCTCCCAGAGATTATTGAGCAGTATATGGTTAACTATATACAGCACAGAAGTCTCTGAAACAGCCTTTTAATTGGGGCTCCCGTGACCACACTGCCTGTCCCCTGCTCCCAGGGATTATTGAGCAGTAAATGGTTAACTCTATACAGGCACAGAGGTGTCTGAAACAGCTTTTAAATTGGGGGCTCCCGAGGCCACACTGCCTGACCCCTGCTCCCAGGGATTATTGAGAAGTAAATGGATAACTCTGTACAGCACAGAGGTCTCTGAAACAGCTTTTTAATTGGGGGCACCCTAGGCTACACTGCCTGTCCCCTGCTCCGAAGGATTATTGAGCAGTAAATGGTTAACTATATACAGGCGCAGAGGTCACTGAAACAGATTTTTAATTGGGGCCTCCCGAGGCCAACTGCCTGTCCCCTGCTCCCAGGGATTATTGAGCAGTAAATGGTTAACGATATGCAGCACAGAGGTCTCTGAAACAGCTTTTTAATTGGGGGCGCCTGAGGCCACACTTCCTGTACCCTGCTCCCAGGGATTATTGAGCAGTAAATGGTTAACTATATACAGGCACAGAGGACAATGAAACAGCTTTTTAATTGGGGACTCCCGAGGCCACACTGCCTGTCCACTGCTCCCAGGGATTATTGAGCAGTAAATGGTTAACTATATACAGCACAGAGGTCTCTGAAACAGCCTTTTAATTGCGGGCTCCCGAGGCCACACTGCCTGTCCCCTGCTCCCAGGGATTATTGAGCAGTAAATGGTTAACTATATACAGCACAGAAGTCTCTGAAACAGCCTTTTAATTGGGGCTCCCGTGACCACACTGCCTGTCCCCTGCTCCCAGGGATTATTGAGCAGTAAATGGTTAACTCTATACAGGCACAGAGGTGTCTGAAACAGCTTTTAAATTGGGGGCTCCCGAGGCCACACTGCCTGACCCCTGTTCCCAGGGATTGCTGAGCAGTAAATGGTGAACAATATACAGCACAGAGGACTCTGAAACAGCTTTTTAATTGGGGGCTCCCGGACCACACTGCCTGTCCCCTGCTCCGAGGGATTATTGAGCAGTAAATGGTTAACTATATACAGGCACAGAGATCACTGAAACAGCCTTTTAATTGGGGGCTCCAGAGGCCACACTGCCTGTCCCCTGCTCCCAGAGATTATTGAGCAGTAAATGGTTAACTATATACAGCACAGAAGTCTCTGAAACAGCCTTTTAATTGGGGCTCCCGTGACCACACTGCCTGTCCCCTGCTCCCAGGGATTATTGAGCAGTAAATGGTTAACTCTATACAGGCACAGAGGTGTCTGAAACAGCTTTTAAATTGGGGGCTCCCGAGGCCACACTGCCTGACCCCTGTTCCCAGGGATTGCTGAGCAGTAAATGGTGAACAATATACAGCACAGAGGACTCTGAAACAGCTTTTTAATTGGGGGCTCCCGGACCACACTGCCTGTCCCCTGCTCCGAGGGATTATTGAGCAGTAAATGGTTAACTATATACAGGCACAGAGATCACTGAAACAGCTTTTTAATTGGGGGCTCCAGGACCACACTGCCTGTCCCCTGCTCCCAGGGATTATTGAGAAGTTAATGGTTAATTATATACAGCACAGAGGTCTCTGAATCAGCTTTTTAATTGAGGGCTCCCAAGGCCTCACTGGCTGTCGCCCGCTGCCAGGGGTTATTGAGAAGTAAATGGTTAACTATATACAGGCACAGAGGTCTCTGAAACAGCTTTTTAATTGGGAGCTCCCGAGGCCACACTGCCTGTCCCCGGCTCCCAGGGATTATTGGGAAGTACACGGTTAACTATATACAGCATAGATGTCTCTGAAACATTTTTTTAAATGGGGGCTCCCGAGGCCAAACTACCTGTCCCCTGCTCCCAGGGGTAATTGGGAAGTACACGGTTAACTATATACAGCATAGAGGTCTCTGAAACAGCTTTTTAATTAGGGACTCCCGGACCACACTGCCTGTCCCCTGTTTCCAGGGATTATTGAGCAGTAATTGGTTAACTATATGCAGGCACAAAGGTCTCTGAAACAGCTTTTTAATTGGGGACTCCCAAGGCCAAACAGCCTACCCCTGCTCCAAGGGATTATTGAGCAGTAATTGGTTAACTATATACAGCAGAGAGTATCTGAAACACCTTTTTAACTGGGGACTCCCGAGGCCACACTGCCTGTCCCCTGCTCCCAAGGATTATTGAGCAGTAAATGGTTAACTATATACAGCACAGAGTATCTGAAACACCTTTTTAACTGGGGGCTCCCGAGGCCACACTACCTGTCCCCTGCTCCCAGGGATTATTGAGCAGTAAATGGTTAAATACGTACAGCACAGAGGTCTCTGAAACAGCTTATTCATTGGGTGCTGCCAGGCCACACTGCCTGCTCCCTGCTCCCAGGGAATATTGAGCAGTAAATGGTTAACTATATACAGCACAGAGGTCTCTGAAACAGCTTTTTAATTGGGGGCTCCCGAGGCCACACTGCCTGTCCCCTGCTCCCACAGATAATTGAGCAGTAAATGATTAACTATATAGAGGCACAGAGGCCTCTGAAACAGCTTTTTAATTGGGGGCTCCCGGAGTCACACTGCCTGTCCCCTGCTCCCAGGGATTATTGAGCAGTAAATGGTTAACTATATACAAGCGCAGAGGTCTCTGAAACAGCTTTATAATTGGGGGCCCCCGAGGCCAAACTGCCTGTCCCCTGCTCCCAGGGATTATTGAGCAGTAAATGGTTAACTATATACAGGCACAGAGGTCACTGAAACAGCTTTTTAATTGGGGGCTCCGGAGTCCACACTGCCTGTCCCCTACTCGCAGGGATTATTGAGCAGTAAATGGTTAACTATATACAGCACAGAGTGTCTGAAACACCTTTTTAACGGGGGGCTCCCGAGGCCACACTGCCTGTCCCCTGCTCCCAGGGATTATTGAGCAGTAAATGGCTAAATACGTACAGCACAGAGGTCTCTGAAACAGCCATTTAATTGGGGGCTCCTGAGGCCACACTGCCTTTTCCCTGCTGCCAGGGATTATTGGGAAGTAAATGGTTAACTGTATACAGCACAGAGGTCTCCCAAACAGCTTTTTCATTGGGTGCTGCGAGGCCACACTGCCTGTCCCCTGCTCCAAGGGATAATTGAGCAGTAAATGGTTAACTATATACAGGCGCAGTGTTCTCTGACACAGCATTTTAATTGGGGGCTCCCGGACCACACTGCCTGTCCCCTGCTCCCAGGGATTATTGAGCAGTAAATGGTTAACTGTATACAGCACAGAGGCCTCCGAAACAGCTTTTTAATTGGGGGCTTCCGAGGCCACACTGCCTGTCCCCTGCTCCTAGGGATTATTGAGAAGTAAATGGATAACTCTGTACAGCACAGAAGTCTCTGAAACAGCTTTTTAATTGGGGGCACCCTAGGCTACACTGCCTGTCCCCTGCTCCGAAGGATTATTGAGCAGTAAATGGTTAACTATATACAGGCGCAGAGGTCACTGAAACAGCTTTTTAATTGGGGGCGCCTGAGGCCACACTTCCTGTACCCTGCTCCCAGGGATTATTGAGCAGCAAATGGTTAACTATATACAGGCACAGAGGACAATGAAACAGCTTTTTAATTGGGGACTCCCGAGGCCACACTGCCTGTCCCCTGCACCCAGGGATTATTGAGCAGTAAATGGTTAACTATATACAGCACAGAGGTCTCTGAAACAGCCTTTTAATTGGGGGCTCCCGAGGCCACACTGCCTGTCCCCTGCTCCCAGGGATTATTGAGCAGTAAATGGTTAACTATATACAGCACAGAAGTCTCTGAAACAGCCTTTTAATTGGGGCTCCCGTGACCACACTGCCTGTCCCCTGCTCCCAGGGATTATTGAGCAGTAAATGGTTAACTCTATACAGGCACAGAGGTCTCTGAAACAGCTTTTTAATTGGGGGCTCCCGAGGCCACACTGCCTGACCCCTGTTCCCAGGGATTGCTGAGCAGTAAATGGTGAACAATATACAGCACAGAGGACTCTGAAACAGCTTTTTAATTGGTGGCTCCCGGACCACACTGCCTGTCCCCTGCTCCGAGGGATTATTGAGCAGTAAATGGTTAACTATATACAGGCACAGAGATCACTGAAACAGCTTTTTAATTGGGGGCTCCAGGACCACACTGCCTGTCCCCTGCTCCCAGGGATTATTGAGAAGTTAATGGTTAAATATATACAGCACAGAGGTCTCTGAATCAGCTTTTTAATTGAGGGCTCCCAAGGCCTCACTGGCTGTCGCCCGCTGCCAGGGGTTATTGAGAAGTAAATGGTTAACAATATACAGGCACAGAGGTCTCTGAAACAGCTTTTTAATTGGGAGCTCCCGAGGCCACACTGCCTGTCCCCTGCTCCCAGGGATTATTGGAAAGTACACGTTTAACTATATACAGCATAGATGTCTCTGAAACAGCTTTTTAATTAGGGCCTCCCGGACCACACTGCCTGTCCCCTGCTTCCAGGGATTATTGAGCAGTAATTGGTTAACTATATACAGGCACAAAGGTCTCTGAAACAGCTTTTTAATTGGGGACTCCCAAGGCCAAACAGCCTACCCCTGCTCCCAGGGATTATTGAGCAGTAATTGGTTAACTATATACAGCACAAGGCCTCTGAAACAGCTTTTTTAATTGGGGGCTCTCGAAGCCACACTGTCTGTCACCTGCTCCCAGGGATTATTGAGCAGTAAATGATTAACTACGTACAGCACAGAGGTCTCTGAAACAGCTTTTTAACTGGGGGCTCCCGAGGCCACACTGCCTGACCCCTGCTCCCAGGGATTATTGAGCAGTAAATGGTTAACTATATACAGCACAGAGGCCTCTGAAACATCTTTTTAATTGGGGGCTCCCGAGGCCACACTGCCTGTTTCCTGCTCCCAGGGATTATTGAGCAGTAAATGGTTAACTATATACAGCACAAAGTTCTCTGAAACACCTTTTTAACTGGGGGCTCCCGAAGCCACACTGCCTGTCCACTGCTCACAGGGATTATTGAGCAGTAAATGGTTAACTATATACAGCACATAGGTCTCTGAAACAGCTTTTTTATTGGGGGCACCCGAGGCTACACTGCCTGACCCCTGCTCTCAGGGATTATTGAGCAGTAAATGGTTAACTATATACAGGCGCAGAAGTCTCTGAAACAGCTTTTTAAATGGGGGCACCCTAGGCTCCACTGCCTGTCCCCTGCTCCGAAGGATTATTGAGCAGTAAATGGTTAACTATATACAGGCGCAGAGGTCACTGAAACAGATTTTTAATTGGGGCCTCCCGAGGCCAACTGCCTGTCCCCTGCTCCCAGGGATTATTGAGCAGTAAATGGTTAACTCTATACAGGCACAGAGGTGTCTGAAACAGCTTTTAAATTGGGGGCTCCCGAGGCCACACTGCCTGACCCCTGCTCCCAGGGATTATTGAGAAGTAAATGGATAACTCTGTACAGCACAGAGGTCTCTGAAACAGCTTTTTAATTGGGGGCACCCTAGGCTACACTGCCTGTCCCCTGCTCCGAAGGATTATTGAGCAGTAAATGGTTAACTATATACAGGCGCAGAGGTCACTGAAACAGATTTTTAATTGGGGCCTCCCGAGGCCAACTGCCTGTCCCCTGCTCCCAGGGATTATTGAGCAGTAAATGGTTAACGATATGCAGCACAGAGGTCTCTGAAACAGCTTTTTAATTGGGGGCGCCTGAGGCCACACTTCCTGTACCCTGCTCCCAGGGATTATTGAGCAGTAAATGGTTAACTATATACAGGCACAGAGGACAATGAAACAGCTTTTTAATTGGGGACTCCCGAGGCCACACTGCCTGTCCACTGCTCCCAGGGATTATTGAGCAGTAAATGGTTAACTATATACAGCACAGAGGTCTCTGAAACAGCCTTTTAATTGCGGGCTCCCGAGGCCACACTGCCTGTCCCCTGCTCCCAGGGATTATTGAGCAGTAAATGGTTAACTATATACAGCACAGAAGTCTCTGAAACAGCCTTTTAATTGGGGCTCCCGTGACCACACTGCCTGTCCCCTGCTCCCAGGGATTATTGAGCAGTAAATGGTTAACTCTATACAGGCACAGAGGTGTCTGAAACAGCTTTTAAATTGGGGGCTCCCGAGGCCACACTGCCTGACCCCTGTTCCCAGGGATTGCTGAGCAGTAAATGGTGAACAATATACAGCACAGAGGACTCTGAAACAGCTTTTTAATTGGGGGCTCCCGGACCACACTGCCTGTCCCCTGCTCCGAGGGATTATTGAGCAGTAAATGGTTAACTATATACAGGCACAGAGATCACTGAAACAGCCTTTTAATTGGGGGCTCCAGAGGCCACACTGCCTGTCCCCTGCTCCCAGAGATTATTGAGCAGTAAATGGTTAACTATATACAGCACAGAAGTCTCTGAAACAGCCTTTTAATTGGGGCTCCCGTGACCACACTGCCTGTCCCCTGCTCCCAGGGATTATTGAGCAGTAAATGGTTAACTCTATACAGGCACAGAGGTGTCTGAAACAGCTTTTAAATTGGGGGCTCCCGAGGCCACACTGCCTGACCCCTGTTCCCAGGGATTGCTGAGCAGTAAATGGTGAACAATATACAGCACAGAGGACTCTGAAACAGCTTTTTAATTGGGGGCTCCCGGACCACACTGCCTGTCCCCTGCTCCGAGGGATTATTGAGCAGTAAATGGTTAACTATATACAGGCACAGAGATCACTGAAACAGCTTTTTAATTGGGGGCTCCAGGACCACACTGCCTGTCCCCTGCTCCCAGGGATTATTGAGAAGTTAATGGTTAATTATATACAGCACAGAGGTCTCTGAATCAGCTTTTTAATTGAGGGCTCCCAAGGCCTCACTGGCTGTCGCCCGCTGCCAGGGGTTATTGAGAAGTAAATGGTTAACTATATACAGGCACAGAGGACAATGAAACAGCTTTTTAATTGGGGACTCCCGAGGCCACACTGCCTGTCCCCTGCACCCAGGGATTATTGAGCAGTAAATGGTTAACTATATACAGCACAGAGGTCTCTGAAACAGCCTTTTAATTGGGGGCTCCCGAGGCCACACTGCCTGTCCCCTGCTCCCAGGGATTATTGAGCAGTAAATGGTTAACTATATACAGCACAGAAGTCTCTGAAACAGCCTTTTAATTGGGGCTCCCGTGACCACACTGCCTGTCCCCTGCTCCCAGGGATTATTGAGCAGTAAATGGTTAACTCTATACAGGCACAGAGGTCTCTGAAACAGCTTTTTAATTGGGGGCTCCCGAGGCCACACTGCCTGACCCCTGTTCCCAGGGATTGCTGAGCAGTAAATGGTGAACAATATACAGCACAGAGGACTCTGAAACAGCTTTTTAATTGGTGGCTCCCGGACCACACTGCCTGTCCCCTGCTCCGAGGGATTATTGAGCAGTAAATGGTTAACTATATACAGGCACAGAGATCACTGAAACAGCTTTTTAATTGGGGGCTCCAGGACCACACTGCCTGTCCCCTGCTCCCAGGGATTATTGAGAAGTTAATGGTTAAATATATACAGCACAGAGGTCTCTGAATCAGCTTTTTAATTGAGGGCTCCCAAGGCCTCACTGGCTGTCGCCCGCTGCCAGGGGTTATTGAGAAGTAAATGGTTAACAATATACAGGCACAGAGGTCTCTGAAACAGCTTTTTAATTGGGAGCTCCCGAGGCCACACTGCCTGTCCCCTGCTCCCAGGGATTATTGGAAAGTACACGTTTAACTATATACAGCATAGATGTCTCTGAAACAGCTTTTTAATTAGGGCCTCCCGGACCACACTGCCTGTCCCCTGCTTCCAGGGATTATTGAGCAGTAATTGGTTAACTATATACAGGCACAAAGGTCTCTGAAACAGCTTTTTAATTGGGGACTCCCAAGGCCAAACAGCCTACCCCTGCTCCCAGGGATTATTGAGCAGTAATTGGTTAACTATATACAGCACAAGGCCTCTGAAACAGCTTTTTTAATTGGGGGCTCTCGAAGCCACACTGTCTGTCACCTGCTCCCAGGGATTATTGAGCAGTAAATGATTAACTACGTACAGCACAGAGGTCTCTGAAACAGCTTTTTAACTGGGGGCTCCCGAGGCCACACTGCCTGACCCCTGCTCCCAGGGATTATTGAGCAGTAAATGGTTAACTATATACAGCACAGAGGCCTCTGAAACATCTTTTTAATTGGGGGCTCCCGAGGCCACACTGCCTGTTTCCTGCTCCCAGGGATTATTGAGCAGTAAATGGTTAACTATATACAGCACAAAG
Organism: Scyliorhinus torazame; assembly: GCF_047496885.1. NCBI lineage: Eukaryota > Metazoa > Chordata > Chondrichthyes > Carcharhiniformes > Scyliorhinidae > Scyliorhinus > Scyliorhinus torazame. The sequence goes on from NC_092729.1 coordinate 65,447,514, forward strand.
TTCTCTGAAACACCTTTTTAACTGGGGGCTCCCGAAGCCACACTGCCTGTCCACTGCTCACAGGGATTATTGAGCAGTAAATGGTTAACTATATACAGCACATAGGTCTCTGAAACAGCTTTTTTATTGGGGGCACCCGAGGCTACACTGCCTGACCCCTGCTCTCAGGGATTATTGAGCAGTAAATGGTTAACTATATACAGGCGCAGAAGTCTCTGAAACAGCTTTTTAAATGGGGGCACCCTAGGCTCCACTGCCTGTCCCCTGCTCCGAAGGATTATTGAGCAGTAAATGGTTAACTATATACAGGCGCAGAGGTCACTGAAACAGATTTTTAATTGGGGCCTCCCGAGGCCAACTGCCTGTCCCCTGCTCCCAGGGATTATTGAGCAGTAAATGGTTAACTCTATACAGGCACAGAGGTGTCTGAAACAGCTTTTAAATTGGGGGCTCCCGAGGCCACACTGCCTGACCCCTGCTCCCAGGGATTATTGAGAAGTAAATGGATAACTCTGTACAGCACAGAGGTCTCTGAAACAGCTTTTTAATTGGGGGCACCCTAGGCTACACTGCCTGTCCCCTGCTCCGAAGGATTATTGAGCAGTAAATGGTTAACTATATACAGGCGCAGAGGTCACTGAAACAGATTTTTAATTGGGGCCTCCCGAGGCCAACTGCCTGTCCCCTGCTCCCAGGGATTATTGAGCAGTAAATGGTTAACGATATGCAGCACAGAGGTCTCTGAAACAGCTTTTTAATTGGGGGCGCCTGAGGCCACACTTCCTGTACCCTGCTCCCAGGGATTATTGAGCAGTAAATGGTTAACTATATACAGGCACAGAGGACAATGAAACAGCTTTTTAATTGGGGACTCCCGAGGCCACACTGCCTGTCCACTGCTCCCAGGGATTATTGAGCAGTAAATGGTTAACTATATACAGCACAGAGGTCTCTGAAACAGCCTTTTAATTGCGGGCTCCCGAGGCCACACTGCCTGTCCCCTGCTCCCAGGGATTATTGAGCAGTAAATGGTTAACTATATACAGCACAGAAGTCTCTGAAACAGCCTTTTAATTGGGGCTCCCGTGACCACACTGCCTGTCCCCTGCTCCCAGGGATTATTGAGCAGTAAATGGTTAACTCTATACAGGCACAGAGGTGTCTGAAACAGCTTTTAAATTGGGGGCTCCCGAGGCCACACTGCCTGACCCCTGTTCCCAGGGATTGCTGAGCAGTAAATGGTGAACAATATACAGCACAGAGGACTCTGAAACAGCTTTTTAATTGGGGGCTCCCGGACCACACTGCCTGTCCCCTGCTCCGAGGGATTATTGAGCAGTAAATGGTTAACTATATACAGGCACAGAGATCACTGAAACAGCCTTTTAATTGGGGGCTCCAGAGGCCACACTGCCTGTCCCCTGCTCCCAGAGATTATTGAGCAGTAAATGGTTAACTATATACAGCACAGAAGTCTCTGAAACAGCCTTTTAATTGGGGCTCCCGTGACCACACTGCCTGTCCCCTGCTCCCAGGGATTATTGAGCAGTAAATGGTTAACTCTATACAGGCACAGAGGTGTCTGAAACAGCTTTTAAATTGGGGGCTCCCGAGGCCACACTGCCTGACCCCTGTTCCCAGGGATTGCTGAGCAGTAAATGGTGAACAATATACAGCACAGAGGACTCTGAAACAGCTTTTTAATTGGGGGCTCCCGGACCACACTGCCTGTCCCCTGCTCCGAGGGATTATTGAGCAGTAAATGGTTAACTATATACAGGCACAGAGATCACTGAAACAGCTTTTTAATTGGGGGCTCCAGGACCACACTGCCTGTCCCCTGCTCCCAGGGATTATTGAGAAGTTAATGGTTAATTATATACAGCACAGAGGTCTCTGAATCAGCTTTTTAATTGAGGGCTCCCAAGGCCTCACTGGCTGTCGCCCGCTGCCAGGGGTTATTGAGAAGTAAATGGTTAACTATATACAGGCACAGAGGACAATGAAACAGCTTTTTAATTGGGGACTCCCGAGGCCACACTGCCTGTCCCCTGCACCCAGGGATTATTGAGCAGTAAATGGTTAACTATATACAGCACAGAGGTCTCTGAAACAGCCTTTTAATTGGGGGCTCCCGAGGCCACACTGCCTGTCCCCTGCTCCCAGGGATTATTGAGCAGTAAATGGTTAACTATATACAGCACAGAAGTCTCTGAAACAGCCTTTTAATTGGGGCTCCCGTGACCACACTGCCTGTCCCCTGCTCCCAGGGATTATTGAGCAGTAAATGGTTAACTCTATACAGGCACAGAGGTCTCTGAAACAGCTTTTTAATTGGGGGCTCCCGAGGCCACACTGCCTGACCCCTGTTCCCAGGGATTGCTGAGCAGTAAATGGTGAACAATATACAGCACAGAGGACTCTGAAACAGCTTTTTAATTGGTGGCTCCCGGACCACACTGCCTGTCCCCTGCTCCGAGGGATTATTGAGCAGTAAATGGTTAACTATATACAGGCACAGAGATCACTGAAACAGCTTTTTAATTGGGGGCTCCAGGACCACACTGCCTGTCCCCTGCTCCCAGGGATTATTGAGAAGTTAATGGTTAAATATATACAGCACAGAGGTCTCTGAATCAGCTTTTTAATTGAGGGCTCCCAAGGCCTCACTGGCTGTCGCCCGCTGCCAGGGGTTATTGAGAAGTAAATGGTTAACAATATACAGGCACAGAGGTCTCTGAAACAGCTTTTTAATTGGGAGCTCCCGAGGCCACACTGCCTGTCCCCTGCTCCCAGGGATTATTGGAAAGTACACGTTTAACTATATACAGCATAGATGTCTCTGAAACAGCTTTTTAATTAGGGCCTCCCGGACCACACTGCCTGTCCCCTGCTTCCAGGGATTATTGAGCAGTAAATGGTTAACTATATACAGGCACAGAGATCACTGAAACAGCCTTTTAATTGGGGGCTCCAGAGGCCACACTGCCTGTCCCCTGCTCCCAGAGATTATTGAGCAGTAAATGGTTAACTATATACAGCACAGAAGTCTCTGAAACAGCCTTTTAATTGGGGCTCCCGTGACCACACTGCCTGTCCCCTGCTCCCAGGGATTATTGAGCAGTAAATGGTTAACTCTATACAGGCACAGAGGTGTCTGAAACAGCTTTTAAATTGGGGGCTCCCGAGGCCACACTGCCTGACCCCTGTTCCCAGGGATTGCTGAGCAGTAAATGGTGAACAATATACAGCACAGAGGACTCTGAAACAGCTTTTTAATTGGGGGCTCCCGGACCACACTGCCTGTCCCCTGCTCCGAGGGATTATTGAGCAGTAAATGGTTAACTATATACAGGCACAGAGATCACTGAAACAGCTTTTTAATTGGGGGCTCCAGGACCACACTGCCTGTCCCCTGCTCCCAGGGATTATTGAGAAGTTAATGGTTAATTATATACAGCACAGAGGTCTCTGAATCAGCTTTTTAATTGAGGGCTCCCAAGGCCTCACTGGCTGTCGCCCGCTGCCAGGGGTTATTGAGAAGTAAATGGTTAACTATATACAGGCACAGAGGACAATGAAACAGCTTTTTAATTGGGGACTCCCGAGGCCACACTGCCTGTCCCCTGCACCCAGGGATTATTGAGCAGTAAATGGTTAACTATATACAGCACAGAGGTCTCTGAAACAGCCTTTTAATTGGGGGCTCCCGAGGCCACACTGCCTGTCCCCTGCTCCCAGGGATTATTGAGCAGTAAATGGTTAACTATATACAGCACAGAAGTCTCTGAAACAGCCTTTTAATTGGGGCTCCCGTGACCACACTGCCTGTCCCCTGCTCCCAGGGATTATTGAGCAGTAAATGGTTAACTCTATACAGGCACAGAGGTCTCTGAAACAGCTTTTTAATTGGGGGCTCCCGAGGCCACACTGCCTGACCCCTGTTCCCAGGGATTGCTGAGCAGTAAATGGTGAACAATATACAGCACAGAGGACTCTGAAACAGCTTTTTAATTGGTGGCTCCCGGACCACACTGCCTGTCCCCTGCTCCGAGGGATTATTGAGCAGTAAATGGTTAACTATATACAGGCACAGAGATCACTGAAACAGCTTTTTAATTGGGGGCTCCAGGACCACACTGCCTGTCCCCTGCTCCCAGGGATTATTGAGAAGTTAATGGTTAAATATATACAGCACAGAGGTCTCTGAATCAGCTTTTTAATTGAGGGCTCCCAAGGCCTCACTGGCTGTCGCCCGCTGCCAGGGGTTATTGAGAAGTAAATGGTTAACAATATACAGGCACAGAGGTCTCTGAAACAGCTTTTTAATTGGGAGCTCCCGAGGCCACACTGCCTGTCCCCTGCTCCCAGGGATTATTGGAAAGTACACGTTTAACTATATACAGCATAGATGTCTCTGAAACAGCTTTTTAATTAGGGCCTCCCGGACCACACTGCCTGTCCCCTGCTTCCAGGGATTATTGAGCAGTAATTGGTTAACTATATACAGGCACAAAGGTCTCTGAAACAGCTTTTTAATTGGGGACTCCCAAGGCCAAACAGCCTACCCCTGCTCCCAGGGATTATTGAGCAGTAATTGGTTAACTATATACAGCACAAGGCCTCTGAAACAGCTTTTTTAATTGGGGGCTCTCGAAGCCACACTGTCTGTCACCTGCTCCCAGGGATTATTGAGCAGTAAATGATTAACTACGTACAGCACAGAGGTCTCTGAAACAGCTTTTTAACTGGGGGCTCCCGAGGCCACACTGCCTGACCCCTGCTCCCAGGGATTATTGAGCAGTAAATGGTTAACTATATACAGCACAGAGGCCTCTGAAACATCTTTTTAATTGGGGGCTCCCGAGGCCACACTGCCTGTTTCCTGCTCCCAGGGATTATTGAGCAGTAAATGGTTAACTATATACAGCACAAAGTTCTCTGAAACACCTTTTTAACTGGGGGCTCCCGAAGCCACACTGCCTGTCCACTGCTCACAGGGATTATTGAGCAGTAAATGGTTAAATACGTACAGCACAGAGGTCTCTGAAACAGCTTATTCATTGGGTGCTGCCAGGCCACACTGCCTGCTCCCTGCTCCCAGGGAATATTGAGCAGTAAATGGTTAACTATATACAGCACAGAGGTCTCTGAAACAGCTTTTTAATTGGGGGCTCCCGAGGCCACACTGCCTGTCCCCTGCTCCCACAGATAATTGAGCAGTAAATGATTAACTATATAGAGGCACAGAGGCCTCTGAAACAGCTTTTTAATTGGGGGCTCCCGGAGTCACACTGCCTGTCCCCTGCTCCCAGGGATTATTGAGCAGTAAATGGTTAACTATATACAAGCGCAGAGGTCTCTGAAACAGCTTTATAATTGGGGGCCCCCGAGGCCAAACTGCCTGTCCCCTGCTCCCAGGGATTATTGAGCAGTAAATGGTTAACTATATACAGGCACAGAGGTCACTGAAACAGCTTTTTAATTGGGGGCTCCGGAGTCCACACTGCCTGTCCCCTACTCCCAGGGATTATTGAGCAGTAAATGGTTAACTATATACAGCACAGAGTGTCTGAAACACCTTTTTAACGGGGGGCTCCCGAGGCCACACTGCCTGTCCCCTGCTCCCAGGGATTATTGAGCAGTAAATGGCTAAATACGTACAGCACAGAGGTCTCTGAAACAGCCATTTAATTGGGGGCTCCTGAGGCCACACTGCCTTTTCCCTGCTGCCAGGGATTATTGGGAAGTAAATGGTTAACTGTATACAGCACAGAGGTCTCCCAAACAGCTTTTTCATTGGGTGCTGCGAGGCCACACTGCCTGTCCCCTGCTCCAAGGGATAATTGAGCAGTAAATGGTTAACTATATACAGGCGCAGTGTTCTCTGACACAGCATTTTAATTGGGGGCTCCCGGACCACACTGCCTGTCCCCTGCTCCCAGGGATTATTGAGCAGTAAATGGTTAACTGTATACAGCACAGAGGCCTCCGAAACAGCTTTTTAATTGGGGGCTTCCGAGGCCACACTGCCTGTCCCCTGCTCCTAGGGATTATTGAGAAGTAAATGGATAACTCTGTACAGCACAGAAGTCTCTGAAACAGCTTTTTAATTGGGGGCACCCTAGGCTACACTGCCTGTCCCCTGCTCCGAAGGATTATTGAGCAGTAAATGGTTAACTATATACAGGCGCAGAGGTCACTGAAACAGCTTTTTAATTGGGGGCGCCTGAGGCCACACTTCCTGTACCCTGCTCCCAGGGATTATTGAGCAGCAAATGGTTAACTATATACAGGCACAGAGGACAATGAAACAGCTTTTTAATTGGGGACTCCCGAGGCCACACTGCCTGTCCCCTGCACCCAGGGATTATTGAGCAGTAAATGGTTAACTATATACAGCACAGAGGTCTCTGAAACAGCCTTTTAATTGGGGGCTCCCGAGGCCACACTGCCTGTCCCCTGCTCCCAGGGATTATTGAGCAGTAAATGGTTAACTATATACAGCACAGAAGTCTCTGAAACAGCCTTTTAATTGGGGCTCCCGTGACCACACTGCCTGTCCCCTGCTCCCAGGGATTATTGAGCAGTAAATGGTTAACTCTATACAGGCACAGAGGTCTCTGAAACAGCTTTTTAATTGGGGGCTCCCGAGGCCACACTGCCTGACCCCTGTTCCCAGGGATTGCTGAGCAGTAAATGGTGAACAATATACAGCACAGAGGACTCTGAAACAGCTTTTTAATTGGTGGCTCCCGGACCACACTGCCTGTCCCCTGCTCCGAGGGATTATTGAGCAGTAAATGGTTAACTATATACAGGCACAGAGATCACTGAAACAGCTTTTTAATTGGGGGCTCCAGGACCACACTGCCTGTCCCCTGCTCCCAGGGATTATTGAGAAGTTAATGGTTAAATATATACAGCACAGAGGTCTCTGAATCAGCTTTTTAATTGAGGGCTCCCAAGGCCTCACTGGCTGTCGCCCGCTGCCAGGGGTTATTGAGAAGTAAATGGTTAACAATATACAGGCACAGAGGTCTCTGAAACAGCTTTTTAATTGGGAGCTCCCGAGGCCACACTGCCTGTCCCCTGCTCCCAGGGATTATTGGAAAGTACACGTTTAACTATATACAGCATAGATGTCTCTGAAACAGCTTTTTAATTAGGGCCTCCCGGACCACACTGCCTGTCCCCTGCTTCCAGGGATTATTGAGCAGTAATTGGTTAACTATATACAGGCACAAAGGTCTCTGAAACAGCTTTTTAATTGGGGACTCCCAAGGCCAAACAGCCTACCCCTGCTCCCAGGGATTATTGAGCAGTAATTGGTTAACTATATACAGCACAAGGCCTCTGAAACAGCTTTTTTAATTGGGGGCTCTCGAAGCCACACTGTCTGTCACCTGCTCCCAGGGATTATTGAGCAGTAAATGATTAACTACGTACAGCACAGAGGTCTCTGAAACAGCTTTTTAACTGGGGGCTCCCGAGGCCACACTGCCTGACCCCTGCTCCCAGGGATTATTGAGCAGTAAATGGTTAACTATATACAGCACAGAGGCCTCTGAAACATCTTTTTAATTGGGGGCTCCCGAGGCCACACTGCCTGTTTCCTGCTCCCAGGGATTATTGAGCAGTAAATGGTTAACTATATACAGCACAAAGTTCTCTGAAACACCTTTTTAACTGGGGGCTCCCGAAGCCACACTGCCTGTCCACTGCTCACAGGGATTATTGAGCAGTAAATGGTTAACTATATACAGCACATAGGTCTCTGAAACAGCTTTTTTATTGGGGGCACCCGAGGCTACACTGCCTGACCCCTGCTCTCAGGGATTATTGAGCAGTAAATGGTTAACTATATACAGGCGCAGAAGTCTCTGAAACAGCTTTTTAAATGGGTGCTCCCGGACCACACTGCCTGTCCCTTGCTCCCAGGGATTATTGAGCAGTAAATGGTTAACTATATACAGGCGCAGAGGTCACTAAAACAGCTTTTTAATTGGGGGCTCCCGGGGCCACACTGCCTGACCCTTGCTCTCAGGGATTATTGAGCAGTAAATTGTTAACTATATACAGGCACAGAGGACAATGAAACAGCTTTTTAATTGGCGGCTCCCGAGTCCACACTGCCTGTCCCCTGCTCCCAGGGATTATTGAGTAGTAAATGGTTAACTATCTACAGCACAGAGGTCTCTGAAACAGCCTTTTAATTGGGGGCTCCCGAGGCCACACTGCCTGTCCCCTGCTCCCAGGGATTATTGAGCAGTAAATGGTTAACTATATACAGCACAGAAGTCTCTGAAACAGCCTTTTAATTGGGGCTCCCGGACCACACTGCCTGTCCCCTGCTCCCAGGGATTATTGAGCAGTAAATGGTTAACTCTATACAGGCACAGAGGTCTCTGAAACAGCTTTTTAATTGGGGGCCCCCGAGGGCACACTGCCTGTCCCGTGCTCCCAGGGTTTTTGAGAACAACAAAGAACAAAGAACAAAGAAATGTACAGCACAGGAACAGGCCCTTCGGCCCTCCAAGCCCGTGCCGACCATACTGCCCGACTAAACTACAATCTTCTACACTTCCTGGGTCCGTATCCTTCTATTCCCATCCTATTCATATATTTGTCAAGATGCCCCTTAAATGTCCCTATCGTCCCTGCCTCCACTACCTCCTCCGGTAGTGAGTTCCAGGCACCCACTACCCTCTGCGTAAAAAACTTGCCTCGTACATCTACTCTAAACTTTGCCCCTCTCACCTTAAACCTATGCCCCCTAGTAATTGACCCCTCTACCCTGGGGAAAAGCCTCTGACTATCCACTCTGTCTATGCCCCTCATAATTTTGTATACCTCTATCAGGTCGCCCCTCAACCTCCTTCGTTCCAGTGAGAACAAACCGAGTTTATTCAATCGCTCCTCATAGCTTATGCCCTCCATACCAGGCAACATTCTGGTAAATCTCTTCTGCACCCTCTCTAAAGCCTCCACATCCTTCTGGTAGTGTGGCGACCAGAATTGAACACTATACTCCAAGTGTGGCCTAACTAAGGTTCTATACAGCTGCAACATGACTTGCCAATTCTTATACTCAATTCCCCGGCCAATGAAGGCAAGCATGCCGTATGCCTTCTTGACTACCTTCTCCACCTGTGTAGCCCCTTTCAGTGATCTGTGGACCTGTACTCCTAGATCTCTTTGACTTTCAATACTCTTGAGGGTTCTACCATTCACTGTATATTCCCTACCTGCATTAGCCCTTCCAAAATGCATTACCTCACATTTGTCCAGGTTAAACTCCATCTGCCATCTCTCCGCCCAAGTCTCCAGACAATCTAAATCCTGCTGTATCCTCAGACCGTCCTCATCGCTATCCGCAATTCCACCAACCTTTGTGTCGTCTGCAAACTTACTAATCAGACCAGTTACATTTTCCTCCAAATCATTTATATATACTACAAAGAGCAAAGGTCCCAGCACTGATCCCTGTGGAACACCACTGGTCACAGCCCTCCAATTAGAAAAGCATCCCTCCATTGCTACCCTCTGCCTTCTATGGCCTAGCCAGTTCTGTATCCACCTTGCCAGTTCACCCCTGATCCCGTGTGACTTCACCTTTTGTACTAGTCTACCATGAGGGACCTTGTCAAAGGCCTTACTGAAGTCCATATAGACAACATCTACTGCCCTACCTGCATCAATCATCTTAGTGACCTCCTCGAAAAACTCTATCAAGTTAGTGAGACACGACCTCCCCTTCACAAAACCGTGCTGCCTCTCACTAATACGTCCATTTGCTTCCAAATGGGAGTAGATCCTGTCTCGAAGAATTCTCTCCAGTAATTTCCCTACCACTGAAGTAAGGCTCACCGGCCTGTAGTTCCCGGGATTATCCCTGCCACCCTTCTTAAACAGAGGAACAACATTGGCTATTCTCCAGTCCTCCGGGACATCCCCTGAAGACAGCGAGGATCCAAAGATTTCTGTCAAGGCCTCAGCAATTTCCTCTCCAGCCTCCTTCAGTATTCTGGGGTAGATCCCATCCGGCCCTGGGGACTTATCTACCTTAATATTTTTTAAGACACCCAACACCTCGTCGAAGTAAATGGTAAACTATATACAGCACAGAGGACTCTGAAACAGCTTTTTAATTGGCGGCTCCCGGACCACACTGCCTGTCCCCTGCTCCGAGGGATTATTGAGCAGTAAATGGTTAACTATATACAGGCGCAGAGATCACTGAAACAGCTTTTTAATTGGGGGCTCCCGGACCACACTGCCTGTCCCCTGCTCCCAAGGATTATTGAGAAGTAAATGGTTAAGTATATACAGCACAGAGGTCTCTGAAACAGCTTTTTAATTGGGGGCTCCCAAGGCCTCACTGGCTGTCCCCCGCTGCCAGGGGTTATTGAGAAGTAAATGGTTAACTATATACAGGCAAAGAGGTCTCTGAAACAGCTTTTTAATTGGGGGCTCGCGAGGCCACACTGCCTGTCCCCTGCTCCCAGGGATTATTGGGAGGTACACGGTTAACTATATACAGCATAGAGGACTCTGAAACAGCTTTTTAATTGGGAGCTCCCGAGGCCACACTGCCTGTCCCCTGCTCCCAGGGATTATTGAGAAGTAAATGGTTAACTATATACAGCATAGAGGACTCTGAAACAGCTTTTTAATTGTGGGCACCCGAGGCCAAACAACCTGTCCCCTGCTCCCAGGAATTATTGGTAAGGACACGGTTAACTATATACAGCATAGAGCTCTCTGAAACAGCTTTTTAATTGGGGGCTCCGAAGGCCAAACAGCCTGACCCCTGCTCCCAGGGATTATTGAGCAGTAAATGGTTAACTGTGTACAGCACAGAGGTCTCCCAATCAGCTTTTTCATTGGGTTCTGCGAGGCCACACTGCCTGTCCCCTGCTCCAAGGGATTATTGAGCAGTAAATGGTTAACTATATACAGGCGCAGTGTTCTCTGACACAGCATTTTAATTGGGGGCTCCCGGACCACACTGCCTGTCCCCTGCTCCCAGGGATTATTGAGCAGTAAATGGTTAACTATATACAGCACAGGGGTCTCTGAAACAGCTTTTTAATTGGGGGCTCCCGGACCACACTGCCTGTCCCCTGCTACGAGGGATTATTGACAGTAAATGGTTAAGTATATACAGCACAGAGTATCTGAAACAGCTTTTTAATTGGGGGCTCCCGAGGCCATACTGCCTGTCCCCTGTTCCCAGGGATTATTGAGAATTAAATGGTTAACTATATACAGCATAGAGGTAACTGACACACCTTTTTAATTGGGGGCTCCCGAGGCCACACTGCCTGTACCCTGCTCCCAGGGATTATTGGGAAGTAAATGGTTAAGTATATACAGCACAGAGGTCTCTGAAACAGCTTTTTAATTGGGGGCTCCCAAGGCCTCACTGGCTGTCCCCCGCTGCCAGGGGTTATTGAGAAGTAAATGGTTAACTATATACAGGCACACAGGTCTCTGAAACAGCTTTTTAATTGGGGGCACCCGAGGCCAAACCACCTGTCCCCTGCTCCCAGGGATTATTGGGAAGTACACGGTTAACTATATACAGCATAGAGGACTCTGAAACAGCTTTTTAATTGGGAGCTCCCGAGGCCACACTGCCTGTCCCCTGCTCCCAGGGATTATTGGGAAGTAAACGGTTAACTATATACAGCATAGAGGACTCTGAAACAGCTTTTTAATTGTGGGCACCCGAGGCCAAACTACCTGTCCCCTGCTCCCAGGAATTATTGGTAAGGACACGGTTAACTATATACAGCATAGAGCTCTCTGAAACAGCTTTTTAATTGGGGCCTCCGAAGGCCAAACAGCCTGACCCCTGCTCCCAGGGATTATTGAGCAGTAAATGGTTAACTGTATACAGCACAGAGGTCTCCCAATCAGCTTTTTCATTGGGTTCTGCGAGGCCACACTGCCTGTCCCCTGCTCCAAGGGATTATTGAGCAGTAAATGGTTAACCATATACAGGCGCAGTGTTCTCTGACACAGCATTTTAATTGGGGGCTGCCGGACCACACTGCCTGTCCCCTGCTCCCAGGGATTATTGGGAAGTAAATGGTTAAGTACGTACAGCACAGAGGTCTCTGAAACAGCTTTTTAACTGGGGGCTCCCGAGGCCATACTGCATGTCCCCTGCTCCCAGGGATTATTGAGCAGTAAATGGTTAACTATATACAGCACAGAGATCTCGGAAACAGCTTTTTAATTGGGGGCACCCGAGGCTACACTGCCTGTCCCCTGCTCCGAATGATTATTGAGCAGTAAATGGTTAACTATTCAGGCGCAGAAGTCTCTGAAACAGCTTTTTAAATGGGTGCTCCCGGACCACACTGCCTGTCCCCTGCTCCCAGGGATTATTGAGCAGTAAATGGTTAACTATATACAGGCGCAGAGGTCACTGAAACAGCTTTTTAATTGGGGGCTCCCGAGGCCTCACTGCCTGACCCTTGCTCTCAGGGATAATTGAGCAGTAAATGGTTAACTATATACAGGCACAGAGGTCTCTGAAACAGCTTTTTAATTGGGGCCTCCCGAGGCCACACTGCCTGTCCCCTGCTCCCAGAGATTACTGAGCAGTAAATGGTTAACTATATACAGCACAGAGGTCTCTGAAACAGCCTTTTAAGTGGGGGCTCCCGAGGCCACACTGCCTGTCCCCTGCTCCCAGGGATTATTGAGCAGTCAATGGTTAACTATGTACAGCACAGAAGTCTCTGAAACAGCCTTTTAATTGGGGCACCCGTGGCCACACTGCCTGTCCCCTGCTCCCAGGGATTATTGAGCAGTAAATAGTTAACTCTATACAGGCACAGAGGTCTCTGAAACAGCTTTTTAATTGGGGCACCCGTGGCCACACTGCCTGTCCCCTGCTCCCAGGGATTATTGAGCAGTAAATGGTTAACTCTATACAGGCACAGAGGTCTCTGAATCAGCTTTTTAATTGGGGTTCTCGAGGCCGCACTGCGTGACCCCTGGTCCCAGGGATTATTGAGCAGTAAATGGTTAAATACGTACAGCACAAAGGTCTCTGAAACAGCCTTTTAATTGGGGGCTCCCGAGGCCACCCTGCCTCTATCCTGCTCCCAGGGATTATTGAGCAGTAAATGGTTAACTATATACAGCACAGAGGTCTCTGAAGCAGCTTTTTAATTGGCGGCTCCCGAGGCCACACTGCATGTCCCCTGCTCCCAGGGATTATTGAGCAGTAAATGGTTAACTATATACAGCACAGAGGTCTGTGAAACAGCTTTTAAATTGGGGTCTCCCGGACCACACTGCCTGGCCCCTGGTCCCAGGGATTATTGAGCAGTAAATGGTTAGCTATATACAGCACACAGGTCTCTGAAACAGCTTTTTAATTGGGGGCTCACGGACCACACTGCCTGTTCCCTGCTCCCATGGATTATTGAGCAGTAAATGGTTAACTGTATACAGCACCGAGGTCTCTGAAACAGCTTTTTAATTGGGTGCTCTCTAGGCCACACTGCCTGTACCTGCTCCCAGGGATTATTGAGCATTAAATGGTTAAATACATACAGCACAGAGGTCTCTGAAACAGCCTTTTAATTGGGGCTCCCGAGGCCACACTGCCTCTACCCTGCTCCCAGGGATTTTTGAGCAGTAAATGGTTAACTATATACAGCACAGAGGTCTCTGAAACAGCTTTTTAATTGGCGGCTCCCGAGGCCACACTGCCTGTCCCCTGCTCCCAGGGAATATTGAGCAGTAAATGGTTAACTATATACAGCACAGTATATCTGAAACACCTTTTTAACTGGGGGCTCCCGAGGCCACACTGCCTCTTCCCTGCTCCCAGGGATTATTGAGCAGTAAATGGTTAACTTTATACAGCACAGAGGTCTCTGAAACAGCCTTTTAATTGGGGCTCCCGAGGCCACACTGCCTCTACCCTGCTCCCAGGGATTATTGAGCAGTAAATGGTTAACTATATACAGCACAGAGGTCTCTGAAACAGCCTTTTAATTGGGGGCTCCCGAGGCCACACTGCCTGTCCCCTGCTCCCAGGGATTATTGAGCAGTAAATGGTTAACTATATACAGCACAGAAGTCTCTGAAACAGCCTTTTAATTGGGGCTCCCGTGACCACACTGCCTGTCCCCTGCTCCCAGGGATTATTGAGCAGTAAATGGTTAACTCTATACAGGCACAGAGGTCTCTGAAACAGCTTTTTAATTGGGGGCTCCCGAGGCCACACTGCCTGACCCCTGTTCCCAGGGATTGCTGAGCAGTAAATGGTGAACAATATACAGCACAGAGGACTCTGAAACAGCTTTTTAATTGGGGGCTCCAGGACCACACTGCCTGTCCCCTGCTCCGAGGGATTATTGAGCAGTAAATGGTTAACTATATACAGGCACAGAGATCACTGAAACAGCTTTTTAATTGGGGGCTCCAGGACCACACTGCCTGTCCCCTGCTCCCAGGGATTATTGAGAAGTTAATGGTTAATTATATACAGCACAGAGGTCTCTGAATCAGCTTTTTAATTGAGGGCTCCCAAGGCCTCACTGGCTGTCGCCCGCTGCCAGGGGTTATTGAGAAGTAAATGGTTAACTATATACAGGCACAGAGGTCTCTGAAACAGCTTTTTAATTGGGAGCTCCCGAGGCCACACTGCCTGTCCCCTGCTCCCAGGGGTAATTGGGAAGTACACGGTTAACTATATACAGGATAGATGTCTCTGAAACACCTTTTTAAATGGGGGCTCCCGAGGCCAAACTACCTGTCCCCTGCTCCCAGGGGTAATTGGGAAGTACACGGTTAACTATATACAGCATAGAGGTCTCTGAAACAGCTTTTTAATTAGGGGCTCCCGGACCACACTGCCTGTCCCCTGCTTCCAGGGATTATTGAGCAGTAATTGGTTAACTATATACAGGCACAAAGGTCTCTGAAACAGCTTTTTAATTGGGGACGCCCAAGGCCAAACAGCCTACCCCTGCTCCCAGGGATTATTGAGCAGTAATTGGTTAACTATATACAGCACAAGGCCTCTGAAACAGCTTTTTTAATTGGGGGCTCCCGAAGCCACACTGTCTGTCACCTGCTCCCAGGGATTATTGAGCAGTAAATGATTAGCTACGTACAGCACAGAGGTCTCTGAAACAGCTTTTTAACTGGGGGCTCCCGAGGCCACACTGCCTGACCCCTGCTCCCAGGGATTATTGAGCAGTAAATGGTTAACTATATACAGCACAGAGGCCTCTGAAACATCTTTTTAATTGGGGGCTCCCGAGGCCACACTGCCTGTTTCCTGCTCTCAGGGATTATTGAGCAGTAAAAGGTTAACTATATACAGGCGCAGAAGTCTCTGAAACAGCTTTTTTATTGGGGGCACCCGAGGCTACACTGCCTGACCCCTGCTCTCAGGGATTATTGAGCAGTAAATGGTTAACTATATACAGGCGCAGAAGTCTCTGAAACAGCTTTTTTAATGGGTGCTCCCGGACCACACTGCCTGTCCCTTGCTCCCAGGGATTATTGAGCAGTAAATGGTTAACTATATACAGGCGCAGAGGTCACTGAAACAGCTTTTTAATTGGGGGCTCCCGAGGCCACACTGCCTGACCCTTGCTCTCAGGGATTATTGAGCAGTAAATGGTTAACTATATACAGGCACAGAGGACAATGAAACAGCTTTTTAATTGGCGGCTCCCGAGGCCACACTGCCTGTCCCCTGCTCCCAGGGATTATTGAGTAGTAAATCGTTAACTATCTACAGCACAGAGGTCTCTGAAACAGCCTTTTAATTGGGGGCTGCCGAGACCACACTGCCTGTCCCCTGCTCCCAGGGATTATTGAGCAGTAAATGGTTAACTATATACAGCACAGAAGTCTCTGAAACAGCCTTTTAATTGGGGCTCCCGGACCACACTGCCTGTCCCCTGCTCCCAGGGATTATTGAGCAGTAAATGGTTAACTCTATACAGGCACAGAGGTCTCTGAAACAGCTTTTTAATTGTCGGCTCCCGAGGCCACACTGCCTGTCCCGTGCTCCCAGGGTTTTTGAGAAGTAAATGGTAATCTATATACAGCACAGAGGACTCTGAAACAGCTTTTTAATTGGCGGCTCCCGGACCACACTGCCTGTCCCCTGCTCCCAGGGATTATTGAGAAGTAAATGGTTAAGTATATACAGCACAGTGGTCTCTGAAACAGCTTTTTAATTGGGGGCTCCCAAGGCCTCACTGGCTGTCCCCCGCTGCCAGTGGTTATTGAGAAGTAAATGGTTAACTATATACAGCATAGAGGACTCTGAAACAGCCTTTTAATTGGGGCTCCCGTGACCACACTGCCTGTCCCCTGCTCCCAGGGATTATTGGGAGGTACACGGTTAACTATATACAGCATAGAGGACTCTGAAACAGCTTTTTAATTGGGAGCTCCCGAGGCCACACTGCCTGTCCCCTGCTCCCAGGGATTATTGAGAAGTAAATGGTTAACTATATACAGCATAGAGGACTCTGAAACAGCTTTTTAATTGTGGGCACCCGAGGCCAAACTACCTGTCCCCTGCTCCCAGGAATTATTGGTAAGGACACGGTTAACTATATACAGCATAGAGCTCTCTGAAACAGCTTTGTAATTGGGGGCTCCGAAGGCCAAACAGCCTGACCCCTGCTCCCAGGGATTATTGAGCAGTAAATGATTAACTGTATACAGCACAGAGGTCTCCCAATCAGCTTTTTCATTGGGTTCTGCGAGGCCACACTGCCTGTCCCCTTCTCCAAGGGATTATTGAGCAGTAAATGGTTAACTATATACAGGCGCAGTGTTCTCTGACACAGCATTTTAATTGGGGGCTCCCGGACCACACTGCCTGTCCCCTGCTCCCAGGGATTATTGAGCAGCAAATGGTTAACTATTTACAGCACAGGGGTCTCTGAAACAGCTTTTTAATTGGGGGCTCCCGGACCACACTGCCTGTCCCCTGCTACGAGGGATTATTGACAGTAAATGGTTAAGTATATACAGCACAGAGTATCTGAAACAGCTTTTTAATTGGGGGCTCCCGAGGCCACACTGCCTGTCCCCTGTTCCCAGGGATTATTGAGAAGTAAATGGTTAACTATATACAGCATAGAGGTCTCTGACACAGCTTTTTAATTTGGGGCTCCCGAGGCCACACTGCCTGTACCCTGCTCCCAGGGATTATTGGGAAGTAAATGGTTAAGTACGTACAGCACAGAGGTCTCTGAAACAGCATTTTAACTGGGGGCTCCCGAGGCCATACTGCATGTCCCCTGCTCCCAGGGATTATTGAGCAGTAAATGGTTAACTATATACAGGCGCAGAGGTCACTGAAACAGCTTATTAATTGGGGGCTCCCGAGGCCACACTGCCTGACCCTTGCTCTCAGGGATAATTGAGCAGTAAATGGTTAACTATATACAGGCACAGAGGTCTCTGAAACAGCCTTTTAATTGGGGGCTCCCGAGGCCACACTGCCTGTCCCCTGCTCCCAGGGATTATTGAGCAGTCAATGGTTAACTATATACAGCACAGAAGTCTCTGAAACAGCCTTTTAATTGGGGCACCCGTGGCCACACTGCCTGTCCCCTGCTCCCAGGGATTATTGAGCAGTAAATAGTTAACTCTATACAGGCACAGAGGTCTCTGAAACAGCTTTTTAATTGGGGCACCCGTGGCCACACTGATTGTCCCCTGCTCCCAGGGATTATTGAGCAGTAAATGGTTAACTCTATTCAGGCACAGAGGTCTCTGAATCAGCTTTTTAATTGGGGTTCTCGCGGCCGCACTGCGTGACCCCTGGTCCCAGGGATTATTGAGCAGTAAATGGTTAAATACGTACAGCACAAAGGTCTCTGAAACAGCCTTTTAATTGGAGGCTCCCGAGGCCACACTGCCTCTATCCTGCTCCCAGGGATTATTGAGCAGTAAATGGTTAACTATATACAGCACAGAGGTCTCTGAAGCAGCTTTTTAATTGGCGGCTCCCGAGGCCACACTGCATGTCCCCTGCTCCCAGGGATTATTGAGCAGTAAATGGTTAACTATATACAGCACAGAGGTCTGTGAAACAGCTTTTTAATTGGGGTCTCCCGGACCACACTGCCTGGCCCCTGGTCCCAGGGATTATTGAGCAGTAAATGGTTAGCTATATACAGCACACAGGTCTCTGAAACAGCTTTTTAATTGGAGGGCTCACGGACCACACTGCCTGTTCCCTGCTCCCAGGGATTATTGAGCAGTAAATGGTTAACTGTATACAGCACAGAGGTCTCTGAAACAGCTTTTTAATTGGGTGCTCTCTAGGCCACACTGCCTGTACCTGCTCCCAGGGATTATTGAGCAGTAAATGGTTAAATACATACAGCACAGAGGTCTCTGAAACAGCCTTTTAATTGGGGCTCCCGAGGCCACACTGCCTCTACCCTGCTCCCAGGGATTTTTGAGCAGTAAATGGTTAACTATATACAGCACAGAGGTCTCTGAAACAGCTTTTTAATTGGCGGCTCCCGAGGCCACACTGCCTGTCCCTTGCTCCCAGGGAATATTGAGCAGTAAATGGTTAACTATATACAGCACAGAGGTCTCTGAAACAGCTTTTTAATTGGCGGCTCCCGAGGCCACACTGCCTGTCCCCTGCTCCCAGGGATTATTGAGCAGTAAATGGTTAACTATATACAGCACAGAGGTCTCTGCCACAGCATTTTAATTGGGGTCTCCCGGACCACACTGCCTGACCCCTGCTCCCAGGGATTATTGAGCAGTAAATGGTTAGCTATATACAGCACATAGGTCTCTGAAACAGCTTTTTAATTGGGGACTCCCGAGGCCACCCTGCCTGCCCCCCGCTCCCAGGGATTATTGAGCAGTAAATGGTTAACCATATACAGCAAAGACGTCTCTGAAACAGCTTTTTAATTGGCGGCTCACGGACCACACTGCCTGTTCCCTGCTCCCAGGGATTATTGAGCAGTAAATGGTTAACTGTACACAGCACAGAGGTCTCTGAAACAGCCTTTTAATTGGGGGCTCCCGAGGCCACACTGCCTGTCCCCTGCTCCCAGGGATTATTGAGCAGTAAATGGTTAACTATATACAGCACAGAAGTCTCTGAAACAGCCTTTTAATTGGGGCCCCCGTGGCCACACTGCCTGTCCCCTGCTCCCAGGGATTATTGAGCAGTAAATAGTTAACTCTGTACAGGCACAGAGGTCTCTGAAACAGCTTTTTAATTGGGGCACCCGTGGCCACACTGCCTGTCCCCTGCTCACAGGGATTATTAAGCAGTAAATGGTTAACTCTATGCAGCACAGAAGTCTCTGAAACAGCCTTTTAATTGGGGCACCCGTGGCCACACTGCCTGTCCCCTGCTCCCAGGGATTATTGAGCAGTAAATGGTTAACTCTATACAGGCACAGAGGTCTCTGAATCAGCTTTTTAATTGGGATTCTCGAGGCCGCACTGCGTGACCCCTGCTCCCAGGGATTATTGAGCAGTAAATGGTTAAATACGTACAGCACAGAGGTCTCTGAAACAGCCTTTGAATTGGGGGCTCCCGAGGCCACACTGCCTCTATCCTGCGCCCAGGCATTATTGAGCAGTAAATGGTTAACTATATACAGCACAGAGGTCCCTGGAACAGCTTTTGAATTGGCGGCTCCCGAGGCCACACTGCATGTCCCCTGCTCCCAGTGATTATTGAGCAGTAAATGGTTAACTATATACAGCACAGAGGTCTGTGAAACAGCTTTTTAATTGGGGTCTCCCGGACCACACTGCCTGGCCCCTGGTCCCTGGGATTATTGAAAAGTAAATGGTTAACTAAATACAGCACAGATGTCTCTGAAATAGCTTTTTAATTGGGGGCTCCCGAGGCCACACTGCCTGTCCCCTGCTCCCAGGGATTACTGAGCAGTAAATGGTTAACTATATACAGCACAGAGGTCTCTGCCACAGCATTTTAATTGGGGTTTCCCGGACCACACTGCCTGACCCCCTACTCGCTGGGATTATTGAGCAGTAAATGGTTAACTATATACAGCACAGATTATCTGAAACACATTTTTAACTGGGGCTCCCGAGGCCACACTTCCTGACCCCTGCTCCCAGGGATTATTGAGCAGTGAATGGTTAAATACGTAAAGCACAGAGGTCTCTGAAACAGCCATTTATTTGGGGGCTCCTGAGGCCACACTGCCTTTTCCCTGCTGCCAGGGATTATTGGGAAGTAAATGGTTAACTATATACAGCACAGAGGTCACTGATTCAGCTTTTTAATTGGGGGCTACCAGAGCCACACTGCCTGTCCCCGGCTACCAAGGATTATTTAGCAGTAAATGGTTAACTATATATGGGTGCAGTGGTCTCTGACACAGCATTTTAACTGGTGGGCCCCTGACCACAATGCCTGTCCCCTGCTCCCAGGGATTATTGAGCAGTAAATGGTTAAATATATACAGCACAGAGGTCTCTGAAACAGCTTTTTAATTGGGAGCTCCCGAGGCCACACTGCCTGACCCCTGCTCCCAGGGATTATTGAGCAGTAAATCGTTAACCATATACAGCAAAGACGTCTCTGAAACAGCTTTTTAATTGTGGCTCACGGACGACACTGCCTGTTCCCTGCTCCCAGGGATTATTGATAATTAAATGGTGAACCATATACAGCACAGAGGTCTCTGAATCAGCTTTTTAATTGGGTTTCTCGAGGCCACACTACGTGACCCCTGCTCCCAGGGATTATTGAGCAGTAAATGGTTAAATACGAACAGCGCAGAGGTCTCTGAAACAGCCTTTTAAATGGGGGCTCCCGAGGCCACACTGCCTCTACCCTGCTCCCACGGATTATTGAGCAGTAAATAGTTAACTATATACAGCACAGAGGTCTCTGAAACAGCTTTTTAATTGGCGGCTCCCGAGGCCACACTGCCTGTCCCCTGCTCCCAGGGATTATTGAGCAGTAAATGGTTAACTATATACAGCACAGCGGTCTCTGAAACAGCTTTTTTATTGGGGGCTCCCGGACCACACTGCCTGTCCCCTGCTCCCAGGGATTATTGAGCAGTAAATGGTTAACTCTATACAGGCACAGAGGTCTCTGAATCAGCTTTTTAATTGGGATTCTCGAGGCCGCACTGCGTGACCCCTGCTCCCAGGGATTATTGAGCAGTAAATGGTTAAATACGTACAGCACAGAGGTCTCTGAAACAGCCTTTGAATTGGGGGCTCCCGAGGCCACACTGCCTCTATCCTGCGCCCAGGGATTATTGAGCAGTAAATGGTTAACTATATACAGCACAGAGGTCCCTGAAACAGCTTTTGAATTGGCGGCTCCCGAGGCCACACTGCATGTCCCCTGCTCCCAGTGATTATTGAGCAGTAAATGGTTAACTATATACAGCACAGAGGTCTGTGAAACAGCTTTTTAATTGGGGTCTCCCGGACCACACTGCCTGGCCCCTGGTCCCTGGGATTATTGAAAAGTAAATGGTTAACTAAATACAGCACAGATGTCTCTGAAATAGCTTTTTAATTGGGGGCTCCCGAGGCCACACTGCCTGTCCCCTGCTCCCAGGGATTACTGAGCAGTAAATGGTTAACTATATACAGCACAGAGGTCTCTGCCACAGCATTTTAATTGGGGTTTCCCGGACCACACTGCCTGACCCCCTACTCGCTGGGATTATTGAGCAGTAAATGGTTAACTATATACAGCACAGATTATCTGAAACACATTTTTAACTGGGGCTCCAGAGGGCACACTTCCTGACCCCTGCTCCCAGGGATTATTGAGCAGTAAATGGTTAAATACGTAAAGCACAGAGGTCTCTGAAACAGCCATTTATTTGGGGGCTCCTGAGGCCACACTGCCTTTTCCCTGCTGCCAGGGATTATTGGGAAGTAAATGGTTAACTATATACAGCACAGAGGTCACTGATTCAGCTTTTTAATTGGGGGCTACCAGAGCCACACTGCCTGTCCCCGGCTACCAAGGATTATTTAGCAGTAAATGGTTAACTATATATGGGTGCAGTGGTCTCTGACACAGCATTTTAACTGGTGGGCCCCTGACCACAATGCCTGTCCCCTGCTCCCAGGGATTATTGAGCAGTAAATGGTTAAATATATACAGCACAGAGGTCTCTGAAACAGCTTTTTAATTGGGAGCTGCCGAGGCCACACTGCCTGACCCCTGCTCCCAGGGATTATTGAGCAGTAAATCGTTCACCATATACAGCAAAGACGTCTCTGAAACAGCTTTTTAATTGTGGCTCACGGACGACACTGCCTGTTCCCTGCTCCCAGGGATTATTGATAATTAAATGGTTAACCATATACAGCACAGAGGTCTCTGAATCAGCTTTTTAATTGGGTTTCTCGAGGCCACACTACGTGACCCCTGCTCCCAGGGATTATTGAGCAGTAAATGGTTAAATACGAACAGCGCAGAGGTCTCTGAAACAGCCTTTTAAATGGGGGCTCCCGAGGCCACACTGCCTCTACCCTGCTCCCACGGATTATTGAGCAGTAAATAGTTAACTATATACAGCACAGAGGTCTCTGAAACAGCTTTTTAATTGGCGGCTCCCGAGGCCACACTGCCTGTCCCCTGCTCCCAGGGATTATTGAGCAGTAAATGGTTAACTATATACAGCACAGCGGTCTCTGAAACAGCTTTTTTATTGGGTGCTCCCGGACCACACTGCCTGTCCCCTGCTCCCAGGGATTATTGAGCAGTAAATGGTTAATATATACAGCACAGAGGTCTCTGACACAGCATTTTAATTGGGGTCTCCCGGACCACACTGCCTGCCCCCTGCTCCCAGGGATTATTGAGCAGTAAATGGTTAGCTATATACAGCACACAGGTCTCTGAAACAGCTTTTTAATTGGGGGCTCCCGAGGCCACACTGCCTCTACCCTGCTCCCAGGGATTGTTGAGCAGTAAATGGTTAACTATATACAGCACAGAGGTCACTGATTCAGCTTTTTAATTGGGGGTTACCAGAGCCAGACTGCCTGTCCCCTGCTACCAAGGATTATTGAGCAGTAAATGGTTAACTATATATAGGTGCAGTGGTCTCTGACACAGCATTTTAACTGGTGGGCCCCTGACCACAATGCCTGTCCCCTGCTCCCAGGGATTATTGAGCAGTAAATGGTTAAATGTATACAGCACAGAGGTCTCTGAAACAGCTTTTTAATTGGGTGCTCCCGGACCACACTGCCTGACCCCTGCTCCCAGGGATTATTGAGCAGTAAATGGTTAGCTATATACAGCACACAGGTCTCTGAAACAGCTTTTTAATTGTGGCTCACGGACGACACTGCCTGTTCCCTGCTCCCAGGGATTATTGATAATTAAATGGTTAACCATATACAGCACAGAGTTCTCTGAATCAGCTTTTTAATTGGGTTTCTCGAGGCCACACTGCGTGACCCCTGCTCCCAGGGATTATTGAGCAGTAAATGGTTAAATACGAACAGCACAGAGGTCTCTGAAACAGCCTTTTAATTGGGGGCTCCCGAGGCCACACTGCCTCTACCCTGCTCCCACGGATTATTGAGCAGTAAATAGTTAACTATATACAGCACAGAGGTCTCTGAAACAGCTTTTTAATTGGGGGCTCCCGGACCACACTGCCTGTCCCCTGCTCCCAGGGATTATTGAGCAGTAAATGGTTAACTATATACAGCACAGAGGTCTCTGACACAGCATTTTAATTGGGGTCTCCCGGACCACACTGCCTGCCCCCTGCTCCCAGGGATTATTGAGCAGTAAATGGTTAGCTATATACAGCACACAGGTCTCTGAAACAGCTTTTTAATTGGGGGCTCCCGAGGCCACACTGCCTCTACCCTGCTCCCAGGGATTATTGAGCAGTAAATGGTTAACTATATACATCACAGAGGTCTCTGAAACAGCTTTTTAATTGGCGGCTCCCGAGGCCACACTGCCTGTCCCCTGCTCCCAGGGATTATTGAGCAGTAAATGGTTAACTATATACAGCACAGAGGTCTCTGACGCAGCATTTTAATTGGGGTATCCCGGACCACACTGCCTGACCCCTGCTCCCAGGGATTATTGAGCAGTAAATGGTTAGCTATATACAGCACACAGGTCTCTGAAACAGCTGTTTAATTGGGGGCTCCCAAGGCCACCCTGCCTGCCCCCTGCTCCCAGGGATTATTGAGCAGTAAATGGTTAACCATATACAGTAAAGGCGTCTCTGAAACAGCTTTTTAATTGGGGGCTCACGGACCACACTGCCTGTTCCCTGCTCCCAGGGATTATTGAGCAGTAAATGGTTAACTGTATACAGCACAGAGGTCTCTGAAACAGCTTTTTAATTGGGTGCTCTCGAGGCCACACAGCCTGTACCTGCTCCCAGGGATTATTGTGCAGTAAATGGTTAAATACATACAGCACAGAGGTCTCTGAAACAGCCTTTGAATTGGGGGCTCCCGAGGCCACACTGCCTCTACCCTGCTCCCAGGGATTATTGAGCAATAAATGGTTAACTATATACAGCACAGAGGTCTCTGAAACAGCTTTTTAATTGACGCCTCCCGAGGCCACACTGCCTGTCCCCTGCTCCCAGGGATTATTGAGCAGTAAATGGTTAACTATATGCAGCACAGAGTATCTG
The DNA here is from genome assembly GCF_047496885.1 of Scyliorhinus torazame. Taxonomy (NCBI): domain Eukaryota; kingdom Metazoa; phylum Chordata; class Chondrichthyes; order Carcharhiniformes; family Scyliorhinidae; genus Scyliorhinus; species Scyliorhinus torazame. The sequence goes on from NC_092729.1 coordinate 65,472,197, forward strand.
AAACACCTTTTTAACTGAGGGCTCCTGAGGCCACACTGCCTGTTCCCTGCTCCCAGGGATTATTGATAATTAAATGGTTAACCATATACAGCACAGAGGTCTCTGAATCAGCTTTTTAATTGGGGTTCTCGAGGCCACACTGCGTGACCCCTGCTCCCAGGGATTATTGAGCAGTAAATGGTTAAATACGTACAGCACAGAGGTCTCTGAAACAGCCTTTTAATTGTGGGCTCCCGAGGCCACACTGCCTCTACCCTGCTCCCAGGGATTATTGAGCAGTAAATGGTTAACTATATACAGCACAGAGGTCTCTGAAACAGCTTTTTCATTGGCGGCTCCCGAGGCCACATTGCCTGTCCCCTGCTCCCAGGGATTATTGAGCAGTAAATGGTTAACTATATACAGCACAGAGGTCTCTGAAACAGCTTTTTAATTGGCGGCTCCCGAGGCCACACTGCCTGTCCCCTGCTCCCAGGGATTATTGAGCAGTAAATGGTTAACTATATACTGCACAGAGGTCTCTGACACAGCATTTTAATTGGGGTCTCCCGGACCACACTGCCTGACCCCTGCTCCCAGGGATTATTGAGCAGTAAATGGTTAGCTATATACAGCACACAGGTCCCTGAAACAGCTTTTTAATTGGGGGCTCCCGAGGCCACACTGCCTCTACCCTGCTCCCAGGGATTATTGAGCAGTAAATCGTTAACTATATACAGCACAGAGGTCTCTGAAACAGCTTTTTAATTAGCGGCTCCCGAGGCTACACTGCCTGTCCCCTGCTCCCAGGGATTATTAAGCAGTAAATGGTTAACTATATACAGCACAGAGGTCTCTGACACAGCATTTTAATTGGGGTCTCCCGGACACACTGCCTGATCCCTGCTCCCAGGGATCATTGTGCAGTAAATGGTTAGCTATATACAGCACACAGGTCTCTGAAACAGCTTTTTAATTGGGGGCTCCCGAAGCCACCCTGCCTGCCCCCTGCTCCCAGGGATTATTGAGCAGTAAATGGTTAACCATATACAGCAAAGACGTCTCTGAAACAGCTTTTTAATTGGGGGCTCACGGACCACACTGCCTGTTCCCTGCTCTCAGGGATTATTGAGCAGTAAATGGTTAACTATATACAGCACAGATGTCACTGAAACAGCTTTTTCATTGGGTGTATTTGTTGCTGAGGTTAGTGTGTGTGTAGTGGGGATGTTAGTGTGTGAGGGGGTGTTTGTGTGTGGGGGGGTTAGTGTGTGTGTGTGTGTGTGTGTGTGTGGGACGGATAGTGTGTGTGGAGGGGGTTAGTGTGTATGGGCGGTGAGTTAGTGTGTGTGGGGGGAGGAGTTTATAGTGTGTGTGTGGGGGGCTAGTGTGTGTGTGGTGGGGGTTAGTGTGTGTGGTGGGGTTAGTGTGTGTGTGGTGGGGGTTAGTGAGTGTGTGTGGGGGGTTACTGTGTGTTGGGGGTGTTAGTGTGTGTGGGGGGTTTAGTGTGTGGTGGGGGTTAGTGAGTGTGTGTGGGGGGTTACTGTGTGTTGGGGGTGTTAGTGTGTGTGGGGGGTTTAGTGTGTGGTGGGGGTTAGTGTGTGTTGGGGTGGTTATTGTGTGTTGGGTGTGGTTAGTGTGTGTTGGGTGTGTTAGTGTGTGTGGGGGGTTAGTGTGTGTGTGGTGGGGTTAGTGTGTGTTGGGGTGGTTATTGTGTGTTGGGTGTGTTAGTGTGTGTGGTGGGGGTTAGTGTGTGTTGGGTGTGGTTAGTGTGTGTGGGGGTGTTAGTGTGTGTGGGGGTGTTAGTGTGTGTGGGGCGGTTAGTGTGTGTTGGGGTGGTTATTGTGTGTGTGGGGGATAGTGTGTGTGGGGGTGTTAGTGTGTGTTGGGGTGGTTATTGTGTGTGGGGGGATAGTGTGTGTGGGGGTGTTTGTGTGTGTGTTTATTTGGGGGGTTTAGTGTGTGGGGGGTTTAGTGTGTGTGAAGGGGCTAGTGTGTGTGAGGGGTGGGGATTAATGTGTGTGTGGGGGTTTAGTATGTGTGTTTGTGTGGGTGGGGTAGCTAGTGTGTGTGTGAGGGCGGTTAGTGTGTGTGAGGGAGGGTTAGTGTGTGTGGGGGGGGTTAGTGTGTGTGTGGTGGGGGTTAGTGTGTGTGTGGGGGGGGTTAGTGTGTGTGAGGGAGGGGTTAGTGTGTGTGTGGTGGGGGTTAGTGTGTGTGTGTGGGGGGTTAGTGTGTGTGTGTGGGGGGGTTAGTGTGTGTGTGGGGGGTTAGTGTGTGTGTGGGAGGGTTAGTGTGTGTGGGGGTGGGTGATTGTCTGTGGGGGGTTAGTATGTCTGTGGTTGAGGGGGTTAGTGTGTGTGGGGGGGGTAGTGTCTGTCGAGGGGGTAGTGTGTGTGGAGGGTGGTGTGTGTGTGTGGAGGGACGTTTGAGTGTGTGTATTAGAGTCTGTGTGTGTCTGTATTTCTGTGTATATTAGTGTATCTGTGAGTGTCGGTGTGTGTGTGAGAATGTGTGCATTAGACTGTGTGTGAGAGTGTATTAGTGTCTATGTGTGTGAGTGTCTCTATTAGTGTGTGTGTGTTTGCGTATTAATGTCTCTGTCGGTCCGTGAACTGTGTACTAGTGTCTCTCTGTGTGTGAGTGTCTGTATTAGTGTATCTGTGTGTCTGTGAATGTGTCTTAGTGTCTCTGTGTGTGAGTGTGTGTATTAGTGTCGCTGTGTGTGTGTGTGAGTGTATGCATTAGAGTCTCCCTGTGTCTGTGAGTGTGTATATTATTGTCTCTGTGTATCACTGTGTGTGTATTACTATCTGTGTCTGTGCGTTAGTGTCTGTGTGTGTGTGTATTAGTGCCAGTGTGAGTTTGTGAGTGTGTGTATTAGTGTCTGTGTGTGTGAGTGTGTATGTGTGTATTGGTGCCAGTGTCTGTCTGTCTGTGAGTGCGTGTATTGTTGTCTGTGAGTGTGTGTATTAGTGTCTGTATGTGTGTCTGTGAGTGTGTATTAGTGCATCTATGTGTCAGTGAGTGTGTGTCTTAGTGTCTCTGTGTGTGTGAGTGTGTATTAGTGTCTGTGTGTGTCTGAGTGTGTGTGAGAATGTGTGCATTAGTGTCTGTTTGTGTGAGTGCATTAGTGGCTATGTGTGTTAGTGTCTCTATTAATGTGTGTGTGTTTGTGTATTAGTGTCTCTGTCAGTCTGTGAGCTGTGTACTAGTGTCTCTCTGTGTGTGAGTTGGTGTATTAGTGTATCTGTGTGTCTGTGAATGTGTATTAGTGTCTCTGTGTGTTAGTGTGTGTATTAGTGTCTGCGTGTGTCTGTGAGTCTGTGTATTAGTGTCTGTGTATTAGTGTCTGTGTGGTGTGTGTATTAGTGTCTGCTTGTGTCTGTGAGTGTGTGTATTAGTGTCTCTGTGTGTCTGTTTGTGTGCATTACAATCTCCCTGTGTCTGTGAGTGTGTATATTGTTGTCTCTGTGTATCAGTGAGTGTGTGTATTAGTTTATGTGTGTGTGTGTGTGTTAGTGCGTGTATTAGTGCATGTGTGTGTGACTGTGTGTATTAGTGTCGCTGTGTGTGAGTGTATGCATTCGAGTCTACCTGTGTCTGTGAGTGTGTATATTACTGTCTCTGTGCATCGTTAGAGTGTGTATTAGTATCTGGTGTGTGTGTGTTAATGTCTGTGTGTATTAGTGCCAGTTTGTGTCTGTGAGTGGGTGTATTAGTGTCTGTGTGTGTGTATTAGTGTCTGTATGTGTTTCTGTGAGTGTGTATTAGTGTCTCTGTGTGTCTGCGAGTGTGTATTAGTGTTTCTTTGAGCCTGTGAGTGTGTATTAGTGCCAGCGTGTGTCTGTGAGAACATAAGAACTAGGAGCAGGAGTAGGCCATCTGGTCCCTTCGAGCCTGCTCCACCATTCAATGAGATCATGGCTGATCTTTTGTGGACTCAGCTCCACTTTCCGGCCCGAACACCATAACCCTTAATCCCTTTATTCTTCAAAAGGCTATCTATCTTTATCTTAAAAACATTTAATGAAGGAGCCTCTACTGCTTCACTGGGCAAGAAATTCCATAGATTCACAACCCTTTGGATGAAGAAGTTCCTCCTAAACTCAGTCTAAATCAACTTCCCCTTATTTTAAGGCTGTGCCCCCTAGTTCTGCTTTCACCCGCCAGTGGAAACAACCTGCCCGCATCTATCCTATCTATTCCCTTCATAATTTTATATGTTTCTATAAGATCAACCCTCATCCTTCTAAATTCCAACAAGTACAGTCCCAGTCTCCTCAACCTCTCCTCGTAATCCAACCCCTTCAGCTCTGGGATGAACCTAGTAAATCTCCTCTGCACACCCTCCAGTGCCAGTACGGCCTTTCTCAAGTAAGGAGACCAAAACTGAACACAATACTCCAGGTGTGGCCTCACTAACACCTTATACAATTGCAGCATAACCTCCCTAGTCTTAAACTCCATCCCTCTAGCAATGAAGGACAAAATTCCATTTGCCTTCTTAATCACCTGTTGCACCTGTAAACAAACTATTTGCAACTCATGCACTAGCACACCCAGGTCTCTCTGCACAGCAGCATGTTTTAATATTTTATCATTTAAATAATAATCCCTTTTGCTGTTATTCCTATCAAAATGGATAATCTCACATTTGTCAACATTGTATTCCATCTGCCAGACCCTAGCCCATTCACTTAGCCTATCCAAATCCCTCTGCAGACTTCCAGTATCCTCTGCACTTTTTGCTTTACCACTCATCTTAGTGTCGTCTGCAAACTTGGACACATTGCCCTTTGTCCCCAACTCCAAATCATCTATGTAAATTGTGAACAATTGTGGGCCCAACACTGATCCCTGAGGGACACCACTAGCTACTGATTGCCAACCAGAGAAACACCCATTAATCCCCACTCTTTGCTTTCCATCAAGTAACCAATCCTCTATCCATGCTACTACTTTCCCCTTAATGCCATGCATCTTTATCTTATGAAGTAACCTTTTGTGTGGCACCTTGTCAATGGTATTCTGGAAATCCAGATATACCACATCCATTGGCTCCCCTTTATCTACCGCACTGGTCATGTCCTCAAAAATTCCACTAAATTAGTTAGGCACGACCTGCCCATTATGAACCCATGCTGCATCTGCCCAATGGGACAATTTCCATCCAGATGCCTCGCTATTTCTTCCTTGATGATAGATTCCAGCATCTTCCCTCCTACCGAAGTTAAGCTCACTGGCCTATAATTACCCGCTTTCTGCCTACCTCCTTTTTTAAACAGTGGTGTCACGTTTGCTAATTTCCAATCTGTGTATTAGTGTCTATGTGTGTGAGTGTGTGTATTAGTGACTGTATGTGTGTCTGTAAGTGTGTATTAGTGTATCTATGTGTCGGTGAGTGAGTGTATTAGTGTGTCTGTGTGTGTGTGTTTTAGTGTCTGTGTGTGTGTGTATCTGTGTCTCTGTGTGTGTCTTTGGGTTTGTGCATTAGTGTATGTGTGTGGCTGTGTGTGTTTGTAAGTTTGTGTGTTAGTGTCTGTCTGTGTCTTTGAGTGTGTGTATTACTATATGTGCGTGTGTGTGCGTGTGTATTAGTGTCTCTGTGTGTTGTGCGAGTGTGTGTTTTTGTGCATCTGCGTGCCAGTGAGTGAGTGTATTAGTGTCTGTGTGTGAGTGGTGTATGCGTGACTCTGTGTGTCTGTGTGTGTGTATTAGTGTTCTGTGTGTGTATTTGAGTTTGTGCATTAGTATATGTGTGTGTCTGTGTGTGTCTGTGTGTATGTATTAGTGTCTGTGCTTGTGTGAGTGTGTGTATTAGTTTAGCTGCATGTCAGTGTGTGTGTGTATTAGTGTCTGTGTGTGAGTGGTTGTATTAGTTTCTCTGTGTGTGTGTATTAGTGTCTCTGTGTGTATCTTTGAGTTTGTGCATTAGTGCATGTGTGTCTGTGTGTATGTATTAGTGTATGTGAGTGTGTGCATTAGTGTCTGAGTTGTGTGAGTGAGTTGATTAGTGTCTCTGTGTATCTGAAACTGGGTATATTAGTGTCTCTGTGTGTCAGTGAGTGTCTGTCTTAGTGTCTGGGAGAGTCTGTGAATATTTGTGTCTCTGCGTGACTGTGAGTGTGTGTGTCAGCGTCTCTGTGTGTTTGCGTGTGTGTATTAGTGTCTCTGTGTGACTGAGTGTGTGTCTTTGTGTGTATGTGAGTGTGTGTAATTGTGTGTCTGCGAGTGTGTGTATTAGTGTCTCTGTGTGTCTGTGAGTGTGTGTATTAGTGTCTCTGTGTGCCTGTGAGTGTGTGTATAGTGTCTCTGTGTGTCTGTGAGTGTGTGTATTAGTGTCTCTGTGTGTTTGTGAGTGTGTGTATTAGTGTCTCTGTGTGTCTGTGAGTGTGTGTATTAGTGTCTCTGTGTGTATCTGTGAGTGTGTGTATTAGTGTCTCTGTGTGTCTGTGAGTGTGTATTAGTGTGTCGGTGTATCTGTGAGTGTGTGTATTAGTGTCTCTGTGTGTATGTGAGTGTGTGTATAGTGTCTCTGTGTGTCTGCGAGTGTGTGTATTAGTGTCTCGGTGTATCTGTGAGTGTGTGTATTAGTGTCTCTGTGTGTCTGTGAGTGTGTATTAGTGTCTCTGTGTGTCTGTGAGTGTGTGTATAGTGTCTCTGTGTGTCTGTGAGTGTGTGTATAGTGTCTCTGTGTGTCTGTGAGTGTGTGTATTAGTGTCTCTGTGTATCTGTGAGTGTGTGTATTAGTGTCTCTGTGTGTCTGTGAGTGTGTATTAGTGTCTCTGTGTGTATGTGAGTGTGTGTATAGTGTCTCTGTGTGTCTGTGAGTGTGTGTATTAGTGTCTCGGTGTATCTGCGAGTGTGTGTATTAGTGTCTCTGTGTGTCTGTGAGTGTGTGTATTAGTGTCTCTGTGTGTCTGTGAGTGTGTGTATTAGTGTCTCTGTGTGTCTGTGAGTGTGTGTATTTGTGTTATGGGCCAGGGTTTAGAGAACCCCAAAGTGTATCTTGGAGTTCCCCTGACCCACAAATTTTAATAGATTGTGTTATGGGGAGCCCACGGCCCACTCTACAGTGTGGTACAGCAGAAATGGAAACGTATTTTTCGAAGCAAAACAATGTTTATTCTATAAACTCAAGTTAACCTTTTTAAAACATACAGTGAACAACTTAGGAACCATTAATTCAAATTCAACCCCCATAGAATACAACACTAAGTAATCCGAAAGCTGTCCTTTTGACACCCAGAAGACTTCAGACACATTTTACCAGAGGGACGTTAGGTTTACATTCACTACTGAGAACATTTATAATTCTGAATTCACCAAATGATCAAGAGATAGTTTCTCATGGCAGAGAGATCAACAGTACACCTGCTCTGTCTGGCTTCAGCTCCAACACTGAAAACAAATCTAAAACATACCCTGGAGCAAACAGCCAAAATGAAAGTAAAAAGCGGACAGACAGCCCATCTCCACCCAATCTCTGACATCACTGCAGTAATAAACACCCATTTCTGTAAGGTACTTCACTATAGATATTTATATACACACCCATTTATAAACATCCATTTCTTACAGGTACTCGCACATGACAGTGTCTGTGTGTGTGTGTGAGAGTGTGTGCATTAGAGTCTCCATGTGCCTGTGGGTGCGTGGATGTATGTCTCTGTGTGTCTGTGAGAATGTGAATAAGTGTGTGTGTGTGTATTAGTGTCTCTATGTGTGTCTGTGAGTGTGTGTATTAGTGTCTCTGTGTCTGAGAGTGTGTTAGTGTCTCTGTGCGTATGTAAGTGTGTGTATTTGTGTGTCTGTGAGTGTGTGTATTAGTGCCTCTGTGTGTTTGTGAGTGTGTGTATTAGTGTTTCTGTGTGTCTGTGAGTGTGTGTGCTACTGTCTGTGTGTGTCTGTGAGTGTATGTATTAGTGTGTCTGTGAGTGTGTGTATTGGTGCCTCTGTTTGTCTGTGAGTGCGTGTGCTACTGTCTGTGTGAGTCTGTGAGTGTATATATTAGTGTCTCTGTGTGTGTCTGTGAGTGTGTGTATTAGTGTTTCTGTGTGTGTGCTAGTGTCTGTGTGAGTCTGTGATTGTGTTTATTACTGTCCCTATGTGTATATCATTGTATCTGTGTGTCTGTATGTGTGTTTTAGTGTCTCTGTGTATGTAAGTGTGTATATCAGTGTCTCTATGTGTCAGTCAGATAGTGTATTAGTGTCTCTATATGCCTGTGTGTGTGCATTAGTGTGTGTGTGTGATTGTGTGTATTAGTGTCCCTGTGTGTTTCAATTTATCTATCAATGTATCTGTGTATGTCTGTGTGTGTGAGTTTTGTGTCTCTGGGTCTGTAAGTGTGTACATTAGTGTCTCTGTGTGTCAGTGAGTGTGTGAATTAGTGTCTCTGGGTGTCTGTGAGTGTGTGTATTAGTGTCTGTGTGTGACTGTGAGTGTATGTATTAGTGCGCCTGTGTGTGTGTGTATTTGTGTCTGTGTGTGTCTGTGAGTGTGTGTATTAGTGTATCTGTGAGTGTGTATTAGTGCCTGTGGGTGAGTATGTGTATTATTGTGTCTGTGTCTCTGAGTGTGTATATTACTGTCTCTATGTGTCAGTGAGTGTGTGTAATAGCGTCTGTGTGTGCGTGTGGATTAGTGTCTATGTGTGCCTGTGAGTGTGTGCATTAGTGCTTGTGTGTGGGAGTGTGTGTATTAGTGTGCATGTGTGTGTCTGTGAGTGTCTGTCTGTGTGTGTCTTTGTGTGTGTGTGTCTGAGTATGTATCAGTGTATCTGCTTGTCAGTGAGTGTGTGAATTAGTGTCTCTGTGTGTCGTTGACTGTGTGTATTAGTGTCTGTGTATGTCTGTGTGTGTGCATTAGTGTATCTGTGTGTGGCTGTGTGTGTTTATGAGTTTGTGTATTCGTGCCTCTGTCTGTGTCTTTGTGTGTCTGTATTAGTGTCTGTGTGTGTATTAATGTCTGTGTTTGTGTCTGTGAGTGTGTGTATTATTGTCTCTGTGTGAGTGTGTGTGTATTTGTGTCTCTGTGTCTGTGAGTGTGAATTAGTGTCCCTGTGTGTGTCTGTTTTGTGTGAGTGTGTGCATTAGTGTTTCTGTGTGTGAGTGTGCGTATTGCTGTCTGTGTGTTTGTCTGTGAGTGTGTGCATTAGTGTATCTGTGTGCGTGTATTAGTGTCTGTGTGTGAGTGTGTGTGTGTATTAGAGTCTCTGTTTAGGTCTGTGAGTGGATGTGTATTAGTGCATCTGTGTGTGAGATTGTTTCCATTGGTGTCTTTGTGTGTGTGAGTGAGTGTGTGTATTAGGGTCTATCTGTGTGTCTGTGAGTGTGTGTATTTGTGTTTGCGTGTGTGACTGTGTGTGTGTGTGTGTGTGTGTATTACTGTCTCTGTGTGAGTGTGTATTTGTGTCCCTGTGTGTGTCTGAGTGTGTGTATTACTGTCTGTGTGTGTGTGTGCATTAGTGTTTGTGTGTAATACTGTGCATGTGTGTGTGCCTGTGAGTATGTATTAGTGTATCTGGGTGTCAGTGCGTGTGTGTATTAGTCTATCTACAGGTCGGCGCAACATCGAGGGCTGAAGGGCCTGTACTGCACAGTAATGTTCTATGTTCTATGTTATATCTGTGTGTCTGAGAGTGTGTGTATTTGTGTGTGTGTGAATGTGTGTATTAGAGTCTTTGTGTGCGGCTGTGTGTGTCTATTAGTTTTTGTGTGTGTGTATTCGTGTCTCTCAGTGTCTGTGTGTGTATGTATTAATGTCTGTGTGAGTCAGGGATTGTGTGTATTAGTGTATCTGTGTGTGAGTGTGTGTATTAGTGTCGCAGTCTGTCTGTGAGTGTTTATTAGAGTCTGTGTGTGAGTATGTGTATTATTGTTTCTGTGCCGGTGAGTGTGTTTATCAGTGTCAGTGTGTGTGTGTGAGTGTGTATTAGTGTCAGTGTGCGTCTGTGAGTGTGTATATTTCTTTCTCTATGTGTCCGTGTGTGTGTATTAGTGTCAGTGTGTGTCTGTGAGTGTGTATATTTCTTTCTCTATGTGTCTGTGTGTGTGTGAATTATTGTCTGTGTGTGTGTGTATTAGTGTCTGTGTGTGTCTGTGAGTTTGTATTAGTGTATCTGCGTGTCAGTGAGTGTGTGTATTAGTGTCCCTGTGTGTCTTTGAGCGTGTGTATTAGTGTCTCTGTTTCTGTGAGTGTGTGTATTAGTGTATCAGTGTCAGTGAGTGTGTGTCTTTGTGTCTGTTTGTGTGAGTGTGTGCATTAGTGTATCTGTGAGTGTGTATTAGTGCCTTTGTGCCTGAGTATATTACTGTCTCTGTGTGAGTGTGTCAGTGTCTGTGTGAGTGTGAGTGTATTACTGTCTCTGTATGTTTGTGTGAGTGTATTACTGTCTCTGTATGTGTGTGTGTGAGTGTGTTAGTGTCTGTATGAGTGTATTACTGTCTTTGCATGCGTGTGTGTGAGTGTATTACTGTCTCTGTATGAGTGTGTGAGTGTGTAGTGTATGTGTGCGTGTGAGTGTATTACTGTCTCTGTATATGTGTGTGTGTTAGTCTCTGTGTGAGTGCATTACAGTCTCTGTATGTGCGTGTGTGTGCATTACTGTGTGTGTGTGTTAGTATCTGTGTGAGTGTATTACTGTATCTGCTTGTGTGTGTGTGAGTGTATTACTGGATCTGCTTGTGTGTGTGAGTGTATTACTGTATATGTGTGTGAGTGTGTTAGTGTCTGTGTGAGTATGCGAGTGTATTGCTGTCTCTGTATGTGTGTATGTGTGTGTTAGTGTCTGTGTGTGTGTGAGTGTATTACTGCCTCTGGATGTGTGTGTGAGTGTGTGTCAGAGTCTGTGAGTGTGAGTGTATTACTGTCTCTGTCTGTGTGTGTATGTTAGTGTGTTACTGTATGCATGTGTGTGGTTCAGTGTCTGTGTGAGTGTGAATGCATAACTGTCTCTGTCCGTGTGTGTGTGTGAGTGTATTACTGTATGTGTGTCGGTGTGTCTGTTACTCTCTGTGTGAGTGTGAGGGTATTACTGTCTCTGTATGTGTGTGTCAGTGTGTGTTAGTGTCTGTGTAAGTGTGAGTGTATTACTGTCTCTGTATGTGCGTGTGAGTGTGTTAGTGTCTGTGTTTGTGAGTGTGTTAGTGTCTGTGTGTGAGTGAGTGTATTACTGTCTGTGTGTGAGTGTGTTATTGTGTGTGTTAGTGTCTGTGTGTGTGTGTATTACTGTCTGTGTGTGAGTGTTAGTGTGTGTGTGTTAGTGCCTGTGTTTGGGTGAGTGTGTTAGTGTCTGTGTGTGAGTGTGTGTGTGAGTGTATTACTGTCTGTGTGTGAGTGTATTACTGTCTGTGTGTGAGTGTGTTAGTTTGTGTGTTAGTGCCTGTGTTTGTGTGAGTGTGTTAGTGTGAGTGTGTGTGTGTGTGAATGTATTACTGTCTGTGTGTGAGTGTGTGTGTGTGTGAGTGCATTACTGTCTGTGTGTGAGTGTGTTAGTGAGTGTGAGTGTGTTAGTGAGTGTGTGTGTGTGTTACTGTCTGTATGTGTGAGAGAGTGTGTCAGTGTCTGTGTGTGAGTGTATTACTGTCTCTGTGTGTGTGTGTGAGTGTATTACTGCCTCTGTATGTGTGCGTGAGTGTATTACTGTCTCTGTATGTGTGTATGTGTGTGTCAGTGTCTGTGTGTGTGTGAGTGTATTACTGTCTCTGTATGTGTGCGTGAGTGTATTACTGTCTCTGTATGTGTGTATGTGTGTGTTAGTGTCTGTGTGTGTGTGAGTGTATTACTGCCTCTGGATGTGTGCGTGAGTGTATTACTGTCTCTGTATGTGTGTATGTGTGTGTTAGTGTCTGTGTGTGTGTGTGAGTGTATTACTGCCTGTGGATGTGTGTGTGAGTGTGTGTCAGAGTCTGTGAGTGTGAGTGTATTACTGTCTCTGTCTGTGTTTGTATGTGAGTGTGTTACTGTATGCATGTGTGTGGTTCAGTGCCTGTGTGAGTGTGAATGCATAACTGTCTCTGTCCGTGTGTGTGTGTGAGTGTATAACTGTATGTGTGTCGGTGTGTCTGTTACTGTCTGTGTGAGTGTGAGGGTATTACTGTCTCTGTATGTGTGTGTCAGTGTGTGTTAGTGTCTGTGTAAGTGTGAGTGTATTACTGTCTCTGTATGTGCGTGTGAGTGTGTTAGTGTCTGTGTGAGTGTATTACTGTCTGTGAGTGTGTTAGTGAGTGTGTTAGTGTCTGTGTGTGTGTTTGTGTCTGTGTTTGTGAGTGTGTTAGTGTCTGTGTGTGAGTGAGTGTATTACTGTCTGTGTGTGTGTGTTAGTGTGTGTGTGTGTTATTGTGTGTGTTAGTGCCTGTGTGTGTGTGTATTACTGTCTGTGTGTGAGTGCTAGTGTGTGTGTGTTAGTGCCTGTGTTTGGGTGAGTGTGTTAGTGTCTGTGTGTGAGTGTGTGTGAGTGTATTACTGTCTGTGTGTGAGTGTGTTAGTTTGTGTGTTAGTGCCTGTGTTTGTGTGAGTGTGTTAGTGTGAGTGTGTGTGTGAATGTATTACTGTCTGTGTGTGAGTGTGTGTGTGTGAGTGCATTACTGTCTGTATGTGAGTGTGTTAGTGAGTGTGAGTGTGTTAGTGAGTGTGTGTGTGTTACTGTCTGTATGTGTGAGAGAGTGTGTCAGTGTCTGTGTGTGAGTGTATTACTGTCTCTGTGTGTGTGTGAGTGTATTACTGTGTGTGTGTGTGTGTTAGTGTCTCTGTATGTGTGAGTGTGTGTATTAGTATATATTTATTTGACTCCCTCAACACCACGCCGACCATACTTGTGATGTCTTTCCCAGGCTGATGTATAATTTCATTGTGTATTTCCCTTCCTCACAGTGAACCTCATCACAATTGTGATCCTGAAGAGAAGAAACTGTGGGCTGTCCAAATGTGTGACTTGTTACCTGTTGGCCATGGCAGTGGGGGATCTCCTGGTCGTTATTCTCGACCTGATATTCAGACACATTCCCATTGTTTTTGATGAACAGTTTTATTTCCTGCTGTTCATCCCCGTGTGTAATATCCACGCCGGCCTGCTTTATGCAGCCACTGACTGTTCTGTCTGGTTCACCGTCACTTTCACCTTTGATCGATTTGTGGCCATTTGTTGCCCGAGGCTGAAAAGTAAATATTGCAGCGAGAAAGCGGCGGCTGTGGTTCTGGGAACAGTGGCTGTGCTGAGCTGTCTGAAGGACATTTTCTGGGGGGTGATGCTGACCGGTGGGTATTGGCTGGGGAACACCCCCTGGTTTTGTAATGTCACAGAGGGTGTTATGTTCTCTCCGGTCTGGACAACAATCGAGCTCCTCCACCACATTCTAACCCCGGGTGTTCCATTCGCCCTGATTCTGCTGCTCAATGTTCTCACCGTCAGACACATTGTCCTGAGCAGCAGGGCCCGCAGGAGACTCCGGGCTCACAGCAGTGGGCACAGTGCCAGAGACCCAGAGATGGAGAGTCGGAGCAAATCCATCATTTTACTCTTCATTATCTCCGCCAACTTCATCCTGTTATGGTCAACGTTAATGGTTTATTCTATATGGAGCCGGATGTCGCTACTGGGGTATGAGTCTGTACGGTTAGATTTTTATGTTCAGGAATTGGGCTTCATGCTGCAGCTCCTGAGTTGCTGCACAAACACTGCGATTTACGCCGTGACACAGACTCAGTTCAGGCAGCAGTTGAAGAATGTGCTGAAAGTTCCCTTTCGTTCAATTCTTCAATTCATTAAACCCTGAGAGGAAACCCCACCCACTCGCACTGCCGGTAAAACTGACCCTCCCCAGCCAGCCTCACCCTGATTTACCATTCTGCATGACCAGGACTATCGGTGGGTGGGTGTGACTCCCCCCATTGCCGATCAGCTGGGTATGTCCTCCCCCCATTGCCGATCTGCTGTGTGTGTGCTTCCCCCCCCCATTGCCGATCAGTTGGGAGTGTGCTTCCCCCCATTGTCGATCAGCTGGGTATGTCCTCCCCCCATTGCCGATCTGCTGGGTGTGTCCTTCCCCCCATTTCCGATCAGTTGGGTGTGTGTTTTCCCCCCATGCCAATCAGCTGGGAGTGTGCTTCCCCCCCTTTGCCGATCAGCTGGGTGTGTGCTTCCCCCCATTGTCGATCAGCTGGGTGTGTGCTTCCCCGCATTGCCGATCAGCTGGGTGCGTGCTTCCCCCCATTGCCGATCAGCTGGGTCTGTGCTTTCCCGCATTGCCGATCAGCTGGCTGTGTGCTTCCCCGCATTGCCGATCAGCTGGGAGTGTGCCTCCCCCCATTGCCGATCAGCTGGGTGTGTGCTTCCCCCCATTGCCGAACAGCTGGGTGTGTGCTTCCCCCCATTGTCGATCAGCTGGGTGTGTGTATCCCCGCATTGCCGATCAGCTGGCTGTGTGCTTCCCCGCATTGCCGATCAGCTGGGAGTGTGCCTCCCCCCATTGCCGATCAGCTGGGTCTGTCCTTCCCCGCATTGCCGATCAGCTGGGTGTGTGCTTCCCCCATTGCCGATCAGCTGGGTGTGTGCTTCCCCCCATTGCCGATCAGCTGTGTGTGTCCTTCCCCACATTGCCGATCAGCTGGGAGTGTGCTTCCCCCCATTGCCGATCAGCTGCGAGTGTCCTTCCCCACATTGTCGATCAGCTGGGTGTGTGCTTTCCCACATTGCCGATCAGCTGGGAGTGTGCTTACCCACATTGCCGATCAGCTGCGAGTGTCCTTCCCCACATTGTCGATCAGCTGGGTGTGTACTTCCCCCCCCATTGCCGATCAGCTGGGAGTGTACTTCCCCCCATTGCCGCTCAGCTGGGTGAGTGCTTCCCCGCATTGCCGATCAGCTGGGTGAGTGCCTCCCCCCATTGCCGATCAGCTGGGTGTGTCCTTCCCCCATTGCCGAACAGCTAGATCTGTCCTTCCCCCCATTGCCGATCAGCTGGGTGAGTGCTTCCCCCATTGCCGATCAGCTGGGTCTGTTCTTCCCTGCATTGCCGATCAGCTGGGTGTGTGCCTCCCCGCATTGCCGATCAGCTGGGTGTGTGCTTTCCCCCCCCATTGCCGATCAGCTGGGTCTGTCCTTCCCCCCCATTGCCGATCAGCTGGGTGTGTGCTACCCCCCATTGCCGATCAGCTGGGTGTGTGCTACGTCCCATTGCCGATCAGCTGGGTGTGTGCTACCCCCCATTGCCGATCAGCTGGGTGTGTGCTTCCCCCCCCATTGCCGATCAGCTGGATCTGTCCTTCCCCCCCATTGCCGATCAGCTGGGTGTGTGCTACCCCCCATTGCTGATCAGCTGGGAGTGTGCTTCCCCGCATTGTCGATCAGCTGGCTGTGTGCTTCCCCGCATTGCCGATCAGTTGGGTCTGTCCTTCCCCCGATTGCCGATCAACTGGGTCTGTCCTTCCCCGCATTGCCGATCAGCTGGGTGTGTCCTTCCCCGCATTGCCGATCAGCTGGGTGTGTCCTTCCCCCCATTGCCGATCAGCTGTGTATGTGCTTCCCCCCATTGCCGATCAGCTGGGTGTGTCCTTCCCCCCCATTGCCGATCAGCTGGGTGTGTGCTTCCCCCCATTGCCGATCAGCTGGGTCTGTCCATCCCCCCCATTGCCGATCAGCTGGGTGTGTGCTTCCCCGCATTGCCGATCAGCTGGGTTTGTGCTTCCCCGCATTGCCGATCAGCTGGGTCTGTCCTTCCCCCCATTGCGGATCAGCTGGGTCTGTCCTTCCCCCCATTGCCGATCAGCTGGGTGTGTGCTTCCCCGCATTGCCGATCAGCTGGGTTTGTGCTTCCCCGCATTGCCGATCAGCTGGGTCTGTCCTTCCCCCCATTGCGGATCAGCTGGGTCTGTCCTTCCCCCCATTGCCGATCAGCTGGGTGTGTCCTTCCCCGCATTGCCGATCAGCTGGGTGTGTGCTACCCCCCATTGCCGATCAGCTGGGTGTGTGTTTCCCCCCATTGTCGATCAGCTGGGTGTGTCCTTCCCCGCATTGCCGATCAGCTGGCTGTGTGCTTCCCCGCAATGCCGATCAGCTGGGAGTGTGCCTCCCCCCATTGCCGGTCAGCTGGGTCTGTCCTTCCCCGCATTGCCGATCAGCTGGGTGTGTGCTTCCCCCATTGCCGATCAGCTGGGTGTGTGCTTCCCCCCATTGCCGATCAGCTGTGTGTGTCCTTCCCCACATTGCCGATCAGCTGGGAGTATGCTTCCCCCCATTGCCGATCAGCTGGGAGTGTACATCCCCCCATTGCCGATCAGCTGGGTGAGTGCTTCCCCGCATTGCCGATCAGCTGGGTGAGTGCCTCCCCCCATTGCCGATCAGCTGGGAGTGTGCTTCCCCGCATTGCCGATCAGCTGGCTGTGTGCTTCCCCGCATTGCCGATCAGTTGGGTCTGTCCTTCCCCCGATTGCCGATCAGCAGGGTCTGTCCTTCCCCGCATTGCCGATCAGCTGGGTGTGTCCTTCCCCGCATTGCCGATCAGCTGGGTGTGTCCTTCCCCCCATTGCCGATCAGCTGTGTGTGTGCTTCCCCCCATTGCCGATCAGCTGGGTGTGTCCTTCCCCCCCATTGCCGATCAGCTGGGTGTGTGCTTCCCCCCATTGCCGATCAGCTGGGTCTGTCCTTCCCCCCCATTGCCGATCAGCTGGGTGTGTGCTTCCCCGCATTGCCGATCAGCTGGGTTTGTGCTTCCCCGCATTGCCGATCAGCTGGGTCTGTCCTTCCCCCATTGCCGATCAGCTGGGTGTGTCCTTCCCCGCATTGCCGATCAGCTGGGTGTGTGCTACCCCCCATTGCCGATCAGCTGGGTGTGTGCTTCCCCCCATTGCCGATCAGCTGGGTGTGTCCTTCCCCCATTGCCGATCAGCTGGGTCTGTCCTTCCCCGCATTGCCGATCAGTTGGGTGTGTGCTTCCCCCCATTGCCGATCAGCTGGGTGTGTGCTTCCCCCCATTGCCGATCAGCTGGGTGTGTCCTTCCCCGCATTGCCGATCAGCTGGGTGTGTGCGTCCCCCCATTGCCGATCAGCTCGGTCTGTCCTTCCCCCCCATTGCCGATCAGCTGGATGTGCGCTTCCCCGCATTGCCGATCAGCTGGGTGTGTACTTCCCCGCATTGCCGATCAGCTGGGTGTGTGCTTCCCCCCATTGTCGATCAGCTGGGTGTGTGCTTCCCCGCATTGCCGATCAGCTGGGTGTGTGCTTCCCCGCATTGACGATCAGCTGGGTCTGTCCTTCCCCCATTGCCGATCAGCTGGATGTGTGCTTCCCCGCATTGCCGATCAGCTGGGAGTGTGCTTCCCCGCATTGCCGATCAGCTGGGAGTGTCCTTGCCCCCATTGCCGATCAGCTGGGTGTGTGCTGCCCCGCATTGCCGATCAGCTGGGTCTGTCCTTCCCCGCATTGCTGATCAGCTGGGAGTGTGCTTCCCCCCATTGCCGATCAGCTGGGCCTGTCCTTCCCCCCATTGCCGATCAGCTGGGTGTGTGCTTCCCCCCATTGCCGATCAGCTGGGTGTGTGCTTCCCCCCCATTGCCGATCAGCTGGGTGTGTGCATCACCCCATTGCCGATCAGCTGGGTCTGTCCTTCGCCCCATTGCCGATCAGCTGGGTGTGTGCATCCCCCCATTGCCGATCAGCTGGGCCTGTCCTTCCTCCCATTGCTGATCAGCTGGGTGTGTGCTTCCCCCATTGCCGATCAGCTGGGTGTGTGCTTCCCCCCATTGCAGATCAGCTGGGTGTGTGCTTCCCCGCATTGCCGATCAGCTGGGTCTGTCCTTCCCCCCATTGCCGATCAGCTGGGTCTGTCCTTCCCCCCCATTGCCGATCAGCTGGGTGCGTGCTTCCCCGCATTGCCGATCAGCTGGGTCTGTCCTTCCCCCCATTGCCGATCAGCTGGGTCTGTCCTTCCCCCCCATTGGCTATCAGCTGGGTGCGTGCTTCCCCGCATTGCCGATCAGCTGGGTCTGTCCTTCCCCCCATTGCCGATCAGCTGGGTCTGTCCTTCCCCGCATTGCCGATCAGCTGGGTCTGTCCTTCCCCCCCATTGCCGATCAGCTGGGTGTGTCCTTCCCCGCATTGCCGATCAGCTGGGTGTGTGCCCCCACCATGGCCGATCAGCTGGATGTGTGTGACTCTCCCAATGCCGATCAGCTGGATGTGTGCCTCACACTTAAACACAGACTGTGCAGCAGAATGTGCCCCAGACAGAGACAGAGACTGAGACACAGACAGACACAGAGACACAGACAGAGGTACAGGGAGACACAGACAGAAACAGGGTCACAGACAGAGACACAGACAGAGACAGAGACACAGACTGAGGCAGAGACAGAGACACAGACAGAGACACAGACAGACACAGATAGAGACAAACACACAGAAACAGACAGAGACAGAGGCAGTGACACAGACAGAGACACAGACAGAGATACAGAGACAGACACAGACACAGACAGAGGCATAGACGCAGATAGAGACACAAACACAGAAACAGACAGAGACAGAGACACAGACAGAGACAGAGGCAGTGACACAGACAGAGACACAGACAGAGATACAGAGACAGACACGGACAGAGAAAGAGACACTGCCAGAGACACAGACAGAAACACAGACAGAGATACAGATAGAGACACAGATAGAGACACAGATAGAGACACTGACACAGCCTCAACAGGGACACAGACACAGAGAGACACAGACACAGACACACGCACATACACAGACAGAGGCATAGACGCAGATAGAGACACAAACACAGAAACAGACAGAGACAGAGACACAGACAGAGACAGAGGCAGTGACACAGACAGAGACACAGACAGAGATACAGAGACAGACACGGACAGAGAAAGAGACAGTGCCAGAGACACAGACAGAAACACAGACAGAGATACAGATAGAGACACAGGGAGAGACACAGGGAGAGACACTGACACAGCCTCAACAGGGACACAGACACAGAGAGATACAGACACAGACACACACACAGACACAGACAGAGGCATAGACGCAGATAGAGACACAAACACAGAAACAGACAGAGACAGAGACACAGACAGATACAGAGGCAGTGACACAGACAGAGACACAGACAGAGATACAGAGACAGACACGGACAGAGAAAGAGACACTGCCAGAGACACAGACAGAAACACAGACAGAGATACAGATAGTGACACAGGGAGAGACACAGGGAGAGACACTGACACAGCCTCAACAGGGACACAGACACAGAGAGATACAGACACAGACAGAGACACAGACAGAGACGGAGACACAGAGAGAGATACAGACCGACACAGAGACACAGACAGAGATACAGACAGAGACACAGACAGAGAAACAGACAGAAACACAGACAGAAACACAGACAGAGAGAGAATTGGACAGATACAGGCAGAGACACAGGCAGAGATTTACCATTCTGCATTACCAGGAGAGACTGTCGGTGGGTGGGTGTGACTCCCCCATGGCCGATCAGCTGGATCAGTGTGACTCCCCCATGGCCGATCAGCTGGATCAGTGTGACTCCCCCATGGCCGATCAGCTGGGTCATTGTGACTCCCCCATGGCCGATCAACTGGGTCAGTGTGACTCTCCCATGGCCGATCAGCTGGTTCAGTGTGACACACCCATGGCCAGTCAGCTGTGTGTGTGCTTCCCCCCATTGCCGATCAGCTGGGTGTGTGCTTCCCCCCATTGCCGATCAACTGGGTGTGTGTGATTCCCCAATGCCGATCAGCTGGATGTGTGCTTCCCCGCATTGCCGATCAGCTGGATGTGTGCCTCTCCCCATTGCCGATCAGCTGGGTGTGTGTCTCCACCATGGCCAATCAGCTGGGTGTGTGTGACTCCCCCAATGCCGATCAGCTGGGTGGGTGCCTCACACCGAAACACAGTCTGTGCAGCAGAATGTGCCCCAGACAGAGACTGAGACACAGACAGACACAGAGAAACAGACAGAGACAGAGACTGACACACAGACAGACACAGAGACACAGAGAGAGGTACAGACAGACACAGAGACACAGACAGAGATACAGACAGAGACACAGACATAGACAGAGACACAGGCAGACTAAGACACAGACAAACACAGAGACACAGACAGAGACACAGAGAGAGACAGGGGCACAGACAGAGACAGGGACACAGACAGAGACAGAGACACAGACAGAGACGCAGACAGAGACAGGGACACAGACAGAGACAGGGACAGAGACAGAGATACAGACAGAGACACAGAGAGAGACAGAGACACAGGCAGAGACAGAGACAGGGACAGAGTGAGAGACAGATAGAGAGACACAGACAGACAGAGCGACACAGACAGAGACACAGACAGAGTTTGGCGGGAGCATTTCCAGTGCTGTCTGTGTGGGGAGCACTGACAGGGCTGGCTGTGCGGTGGGAGCACTGACAGTGCTGGCTGTGTGGGGGGAGCACTTACAGTGCTGGCTGTGTGGGGGGAGCACTGATAGTGCTGGCTGTGTGGGGGGAGCACTGACAGTGCTGGCTGTGTGGTGGGAGCACTGACAGTGCTGGCTGTGTGGGGAGCACTGACAGTGCTGGCTGTGTGGGGGAGCACTGAGAGTGCTGGCTGTGTGGGGGAGCACTGACAGTGCTGGCTGTATGGGGGGAGCATTGACAGTGCTGGCTGTGTGGGGGAACACTGACAGTGCTGGCTGTGTGGGGAGCACTGACAGTGCTGGTTGTGTGGTGGGAGCACTGGCAGTGCTGGCTGTGTGGGGGAGCACTGACAGTGCTAGCTCTGTGGGAGAGCACAGGCAGTGCTGGCTGTGTGGTGGGAGCACTGACAATGCTGGCTGTGGGGAGCACTGACAGTGCTGGCTGTGTGTGGTGGGAGGACTGACAGTGCTGGCTCTGTGGGGAGCACCGACAGTGCTGGCTGTGTGGTGGGAGCACTGACAGTGCTCGCTGTGTGGGGGAGCACGGACAGTGCTGGCTGTGAGGGTAGAGCACTGACAGTGCTGGCTGTGTGGGGGGAGCACTGGCAGTGCTGGCTGTGTGGGGGAGCACTGGCAGTGCTGGCTGTGTGGGGGAGCACTGGCAGTGCTGGCTGTGTGGGTGGAGCACTGACAGTGCTGGCTGTGTGGTGGGAGCACTGACAGTGCTGGCTGTGTGGAGGGAGCACTGATAGTGCTGGCTGTGTGGTGGGGGCACTGACAGTGCTGGCTGTATGGGGAGCACTGACAGTGCTGGCTGTGTGGGGTGGGGGCACTGACAGTGCTGGCTGTGTGGGGGGACCACTGACAGTGCTGGCTGTGTGGTGGGAGCACTGGCCGTGCTGGCTGTGTGGTGGGAGCACTGACAGTGCTGGCAGTGTGGTGGGAGCACTGACAGTGCTGGCTGTGTGGTGAGAGCACTGACAGTGCTGGCTGTGTGGGGGGCACTGACAGTACTGGCAGTGTGGGGGAGCACTGACAGTGATGTCTGTCTTGGGGAGCACTGACAGTGCTGTCTGTATGGGGGAAGCACTGACAGTGCTGGTTGTGTGGTGAGATCACTGACAGTGCTGGCTGTGTGGGGTAGCACTGACAGTGCTGGCTGTGTGTGTGGGAGCACTGACAGTGCTGGCAGTGTGGGGAAAGCACTGACAGTGCTGGCTGTGTGGTGAGAGCACGGACAGTGCTGGTTGTGTGGCGTAGCACTGACAGTGCTGGCTGTGTGGGGTAGCACTGACAGTGCTGGCTGTGTGGGGGGAGCACTGACAGTGCTGGCTGTGTGGGGGAGCACTGACAGTGCTGGCTGTGTGGTGGGAGCACTGACAGTGCTGGCTGTGTGGTGGGAGCTCTGACAGTGCTTGCACTGTGGGGGAGTAGTGACAGTGCTGGCTGTGTGGGGGAGCACTGACAGTGCTGGCTGTGTGGGGGAGCACTGACAGTACTGGCTGTATGGGGGGGAGCACTGACAGTGCTGGCTGTGTGGGGGAGCACTGACAGTGCTGGCTGTGTGGGGAGCACTGACAGTGCTGGTTGTGTGGGGGGAGCACTGACAGTGCTGGCTGTGTGGGGGAGCACTGACAGTGCTAGCTCTGTGGGAGAGCACAGGCAGTGCTGGCTGTGTGGGGCGCAGTCTCAGTGTTGGCTGTGGATGGAGAACTGGCAGTGCTGGCTGTGTGGTGGGAGCACTGACAATGCTGGCTGTGGGGAGCACTGACAGTGCTGGCTGTGTGTGGTGGGAGCACTGACAGTGCTGGCTCTGTGGGGAGCACCGACAGTGCTGGCTGTGTGATGGGAGCACTGACAGTGCTGGCTGTGTGGGGGAGCACGGACAGTGCTGGCTGTGAGGGTAGAGCACTGACAGTGCTGGCTGTGTGGGGGGAGCACTGGCAGTGCTGGCTGTGTGGGGAGCACTGGCAGTGCTGGCTGTGTGGGTGGAGCACTGACAGTGCTGGCTGTGTGGGGAGCACTGACAGTGCTGGCTGTGTGGGGGGAGCACTGATAGTGCTGGCTGTGTGGTGGGAGCACTGACAGTGCTGGCTGTGTGGGGGGAGCACTGATAGTGCTGGCTGTGTGGTGGGGGCACTGACAGTGCTGGCTGTATGGGGAGCACTGACAGTGCTGGCTGTGTGGGTGGGGTCACTGACAGTGCTGGCTGTGTGGGGGGACCACTGACAGTGCTGGCTGTGTGGTGGGAGCACTGGCAGTGCTGCCTGTGTGGTGGGAGCACTGACAGTGCTGGCAGTGTGGTGGGCGCACTGACAGTGCTGGCTGTGTGGTGAGAGCACTGACAATGCTGGCTGTGTGGGGGGCACTGACAGTACCGGCTGTGTGGGGGAGCACTGACAGTGATGTCTGTGTTGGGGAGCACTGACAGTGCTGTCTGTGTGGGGGAAGCACTGACAGTGCTGGCTGTGTGGTGAGATCACTGACAGTGCTGGCTGTGTGGGGTAGCACTGACAGTGCTGGCTGTGTGTGTGGGAGCACTGACAGTGCTGGCAGTGTGGGGGAAGCACTGACAGTGCTGGCTGTGTGGTGAGAGCACGGACAGTGCTGGCTGTGTGGGGTAGCACTGACAGTGCTGGCTGTGTGGGGTAGCACTGACAGTGCTGGCTGTGTGGGGGGAGCACTGACAGTGCTGGCTGTGTGGGGGAGCACTGACAGTGCTGGCTGTGTGGTGGGAGCACTGACAGTGCTGGCAGTGTGGGGGAAGCACTGACAGTGCTGGCTGTGTGGTGAGAGCACGGACAGTGCTGGCTGTGTGGGGTAGCACTGACAGTGCTGGCTGTGTGGGGTAGCACTGACAGTGCTGGCTGTGTGGGGGGAGCACTGACAGTGCTGGCTGTGTGGGGGAGCACTGACAGTGCTGGCTGTGTGGTGGGAGCACTGACAGTGCTGGCTGTGTGGTGGGAGCTCTGACAGTGCTTGCAATGTGGGGGAGTAGTGACAGTGCTGGCTGTGTGGGGGAGCACTGACAGTGCTGGCTGTGTGGGGAGCACTGACAGTGCTGGTTGTGTGGTGGGAGCACTGACAGTGCTGGCTGTGTGGGGAGCACTGACAGTGCTAGCTCTGTGGGAGAGCACAGGCAGTGCTGGCTGTGTGGGGCGCAGTCTCAGTGCTGGCTGTGGGTGGAGAACTGGCAGTGCTGGCTGTGTGGTGGGAGCACTGACAATGCTGGCTGTGGGGAGCACTGACAGTGCTGGCTGTGTGTGGTGGTAGCACTGACAGTGCTGGCTCTGTGTGGAGCACCGACAGTGCTGGCTGTGTGGTGGGAGCACTGACAGTGCTGGCTGTGTGGGGGAGCACGGACAGTGCTGGCTGTGAGGGTAGAGCACTGACAGTGCTGGCTGTGTGGGGGGAGCACTGGCAGTGCTGGCTGTGTGGGGCAGCACTGGCAGTGCTGGCTGTGTGGGTGGAGCACTGACAGTGCTGGCTGTGTGGGGAGCACTGACAGTGCTGGCTGTGTGGGGGGAGCACTGATAGTGCTGGCTGTGTGGTGGGAGCACTGACAGTGCTGGCTGTGTGGGGGGAGCACTGATAGTGCTGGCTGTGTGGTGGGAGCACTGACAGTGCTGGCTGTATGGGGAGCACTGACAGTGCCGGCTGTGTGGGGTGGGGGCACTGACAGTGCTGGCTGTGTGGG
This sequence comes from Scyliorhinus torazame, assembly GCF_047496885.1. Lineage (NCBI taxonomy): Eukaryota > Metazoa > Chordata > Chondrichthyes > Carcharhiniformes > Scyliorhinidae > Scyliorhinus > Scyliorhinus torazame. Next base: position 65,496,306 of record NC_092729.1, read on the forward strand.
GGGATCACTGACAGTGCTGGCTGTGTGTTGGGAGCACTGGCAGTGCTGGCTGTGTGGTGGGAGCACTGACAGTGCTGGCAGTGTGGTGGGAGCACTGACAGTGCTGGCTGTGTGGTGACAGCACTGACAGTGCTGGCTGTGTGGGGGGCACTGACAGTCCTGGCTGTGTGGGGGAGCACTGACAGTGATGTCTGTGTTGGGGAGCACTGACAGTGCTGTCTGTGTGGGGGAAACACTGACAGTGCTGGCTGTGTGGTGAGAGCACTGACAGTGCTGGCTGTGTGGGGTAGCACTGACAGTGGTGGCTGTGTGTGTGGGAGCACTGACAGTGCTGGCAGTGTGGGGGAAGCACTGACAGTGCTGGCTGTGTAGTGAGAGCACGGACAGTGCTGGCTGTGTGGGGTAGCCCTGACAGTGCTGGCTGTGTGGGGTAGCACTGACAGTGCTGGCTGTGTGGGGGGAGCACTGACAGTGCTGGCTGTGTGGGGGAGCACTGACAGTGCTGGCTGTGTGGTGGGAGCACTGACAGTGCTGGCTGTGTGTTGGGAGCTCTGACAGTGCTTGCACTGTGGGGGAGTAGTTACAGTGCTGGCTGTGTGGTGGGAGCACTGACAGTGCTGGCTGTGTGTGGGGGAGCACTGACAGTGCTGGTTGTGTGGGGGAGCACTGACAGTGCAGGCTGTGTGGTGGGAGCTCTGACTGTGCTGGCTGTGTGGGGGAGCACTGACAGTGCTAATTGTGCGGGGGAGCACTGACAGTGCTAGCTGTGTGGGGGAGCACTGACAGTGCTGGCTGTGCGGTGGGAGCACTGACAGTGTTGGCTGTGTGGGGAGAGCACTGGGAGTGCTGGCTGTGTGGGGGAGCGCTGACAGTGCTGGCTGTGTGGGGAGCACTGACAGTGCTGGCTATGTGGGGGGAGCACTGACAGTGCTGGCTGTGTGGGGGGCGCACTGAGAGTGCTGGCTGTGTGGGGGAGCATTGACAGTGCTGGCTGTGTGGGGGGATCACTGACAGTGCTGGCTGTGTGGGGGAGCACTGACAGTGCTGGCTGTGTGGTGGGAGCACTGACAGTGCTGGCTGTGTGGTGGGAGCTCTGACAGTGCTTGCACTGTGGGGGAGTAGTGACAGTGCTGGCTGTGTGGTGGGAGCACTGACAGTGCTGGCTGTGTGGGGGAGCACTGACAGTGCTGGCTGTGTGGTGGGAGCTCTGACAGTGCTGGCTGTGTGGGGGAGCACTGACAGTGCTAATTGTGCGGGGGGAGCACTGACAGTGCTAGCTGTGTGGGGGAGCACTGACAGTGCTGGCTGTGCGGTGGGAGCACGGACAGTGTTGGCTGTGTGGGGGAAACACTGAGAGTGCTGGCTGTGAGGGAGCGCTGACAGTGCTGGCTGTGTGGGGAGCACTGACAGTGCTGGCTGTGTGGGGGAGCACTGACAGTGCTGGCTGTGTGGTGGGAGCACTGACAGTGCTGGCTGTCTGGGGGAGCACTGACAGTGCTGGCTGTGTGGGGGGCGCACTGAGAGTGCTGGCTGTGTGGGGGAGCACTGAGAGTGCTGGCTGTGTGGGGGAGCACTGACAGTGCTGGCTGTGTGGGGGGATCACTGACAGTGCTGGCTGTGTGGGGAGCACTGACAGTGCTGGCTGTGTGGGGGGAGGATGACAGTGCTGGCTGTGTGGTGGGAACTCTGACAGTGCTGGCTGTGTGGGGGAGCATTGAATGTGCTGGCTGTATCTGGGGAGCACTGACAGTGCTGGCTGTGTGGGGGGTGCACTGACAGTGCTGGCTGTGTGGTGGGAGCACTGACAGTGCTGGCTGTGTGTTGGGAGCATTGACAGTGCTGGCTGTGTGGGGGAGCACTGACAGTGCTAGCTCTGGGGGAGAGCACTGGCAGTGCTGTGTGGGGAGCACTCGCAGCGCTGGCTGTGGGTGGAGAACTGGTAGTGCTGGCTGTGTGGTGGGAGCACTGACAGTTCTGGCTGTGTGGGGTCGGGTCACTGACAGTGCTGGCTGTGGGGGAGCACTGACAGTTCTGGCTGTGTGGGTGGAGCACCGACAGTGCTGGCTGTGTGGGGAGCACTGACAGTGCTAGCTGTGTGGGGGAGCACTGATAGTGCTGGCTGTGTGGTGGGAGCACTGACAGTGCTGGCTGTGTGGTGGGAGCACTGACAGTGCTGGCTGTGTGGTGGGAGCACTGACAGTGCTGGCTGTGTGGGGGAGCACTGACAGTGCTGGCTGTGTGGTGGGAGCACTGGCAGTTCTGGCTGTGTGGTGGGAGCACTGACAGTGCTGGCTGTGTGGTGGGAGCACTGACAGTGCTGGCTGTGTGGGAGGAGCACAGTCAGTGCTGGCTGCGTGGGGAGCACTGACAGTGCTAGCTGTGTGGTGGGAGCACTGACAGTGCTGGCTGTGTGGTGGGAGCACTGACAGTGCTGTCTGTGTTGGGGAGCACTGACAGTGCTGTCTGTGTGGGGGAAGCACTGACAGTGCTGGCTGTGTGGTGAGAGCACTGACAGTGCTGGCTGTGTGGGGTAGCACTGACAGTGCTGGCTGTGTGTGTGGGAGCACTGACAGTGCTGGCAGTGTGGGGGAAGCACTGACAGTGCTGGCTGTGTGGGGGAGCACTGGCATTGCTGGCTGTGTGGGGGAGCACTGGAATTGCTGGCTGTGTGGGGGAGCACTGACAGTGCTGGCTGTGTGGGGAGCACTGCAGTGCTGGCAGTGTGTGGGGAGCACTGACAGTGCTGACTGTGTTGTGGGAGCACTGACAGTGCTGGCTGTGTGGTGAGAGCACTGACAGTGCTGGCTGGGTGGGAGGAGCACAGTCAGTGCTGGCTGTGTGGGGGGCACTGACAGTGCTGGCTGTGTGGGGGAGCACTGACAGTGATGTCTGTGTTGAGGAGCACTGACAGTGCTGGCTGTGTGTGTGGGAGCACTGACAGTGCTGGCAGTGTGGGGGAAGCACTGACAGTGCTGGCTGTGTGGGGGAGCACTGGCATAAACTGTCCATTGTGAACTGACATAAAATGGCCATTGCGACCTGACATAAAATGGCCCCCGTGAACTGACATAAAATGGCCATTGTGAACTGACATAAACTTTCCATTGTGAACTGACATAAAATGGTTATTGCGACCTGACATAAAATGGCCCCCGTGAACTGACATAAACTATCCATTGTGAACTGACATAAAATGGCCCCCGTGAACTGACATAAACTGTCCATTATGAACTGACATAAAATGGCCATTGCGACCTGACATAAAATGGCCCCCGTGAACTGACATAAACTGTCCATTGTGAACTGACATAAAATGGCCCCCGTGAACTGACACAAACTGTCCATTATGAACTGACATAAAATGGCCATTGCGACCTGACATAAAATGGGCCCCGTGAACTGACATAAAATGGCCATTGTGAACTGACAGAAAATGGCCACCGTGAACTGACATAAAATGGCCATTGTGAACTGACATAAAATGGCCACCGTGAGCTGACATAAAATGGCCACCGTGAATTGAGATAAAATGGCCCCCGTGAACAGACATAAACTGTCCATTGCAAATTGACATAAAATGGCCATTCTGAACTGACATACAATGGCCACCGTGAACTGACATAAAATGGCAATTGTGAACTGACATAAAATGGCCATTGTGAACTGACATAAAATGGCCATTCTGAACTGACATACTATGGCCACCGTGAACTGACATAAAATGGCCATTGTGAACTGACATAAAATGGCCATTGTGAACTGACATAAAATGGCCATTGTGAACTGACATAAAATGGCCATTGTGAACTGACATACAATGGCCACCGTGAACTGATCTAAAATGGCCATTGCGACCTGACCTAAAAAGGCCCCCGTGAACTGACATGAACTGTCCATTGTTAACTGACATAAAATGGCTATTGTGAACTGACATAAAATGGCTCCCGTGAACTGACATAAAATGGCCATTGTGAACTGACATAAAATGGCTATCGCGAACTGATGTAAAATGGCCACCGTGAACTGACATAAAATGGCTCCGGTGAACTGACATAAAATGGTCGACTGCAGATTGTGGATTTTGTTTTGGCAGAGTCCCAGAGAGAGACGGAGAGACGCAGAGACCGAGAGAGATGGAGAGGGGAGAACACCCTCCCCCCCCCCCCCCCCCCCCCACCGAGAGAGATGGAGAAGGGGAACCCCTCCCACCGAGAGAGATGGAGAAGGGGACCCCCCCCCCCGCCGAGAGAGATGGAGAAGGGGACCCCCCCCCCACCGAGAGAGATGGAGAAGGGGAACCCCCCCCCACCGAGCGAGATGGAGAAGGGGAACCCCCCCCCCCACCGAGCGAGATGGAGAAGGGGAACCCCCCCTCCACAGAGAGAGATGGAGAAGGGGGACCCCCCCCCCCCACAGAGAGAGATGGAGTGGGTGGAACCTCCCTCCCCCCACGGAGAGAGATGGAGAAGGAGACCCCCCACAAAGCGTGATGGAGAAGGGGGAACCCCCCCCCCCCCACGGAGAGAGAGATGGAGAGGGTGGAACCACCCCCCCCCCACCGGGAGAGATGGAGAGGGTGGACCCCCTCCCCCCCACCGAGAGAGATGGAGAGGGGGTCCCCCCCACCAAGAGAGATGGAGAGGGGGGAACCCTGCCCCCACCGAGAGAGATGGAGAGGGGGTCCCCCCCACCAAGAGAGATGGAGAGGGGGGAACCCTGCCCCCACCGAGGGAGATGGAGAGGGTGGACCCCCCCCCGCCGAGAGAGATGGAGACGGGGTCCCCCCCCCCACCGAGAGAGATGGAGAGAGGGGACCCCCCACCGAGAGAGATGGAGAGGGGGGACTCCCCCAGCGAGAGAGATGGAGAGGGGGGACCCCCCGACCGAGAGAGATAGAGAGGCGGCAAACCCCCACCCACCGAGAGAGATGGAGAGGGGGGAACTCCCCCTCCACCGAGAGAGATGGAGAGGTGGAACCCCCCCCCCCCGCCGAGAGAGATGGAGGGGGTTCCCCCCCTCCACCGAGAGAGATGGAGAGGGGGGAACCCTGCCCCCACCGAGAGAGATGGAGAGGGTGGACACACCCCAACGAGAGAGATGTAGAGGGGGGACCCCCCACTGAGAGAGATGGAGAGGGGGGACCCCCACCGAGAGAGATGGAGAGGGGGGACCCCCCCACCGAGGGAGATGGAGAGGCGGGAACCCCCCACCCACCGAGAGAGATGGAGAGGGGGGACCCTTCCCCCCACCCCCACCGAGACGGAGAGGAAAACTGCAGGGGATGGGCACAATGGAAATGTGGAGCTTGTTCAAGGAACAGCTACTGCGTGTCCTTGATAAGTATGTACCTGTCAGGCAGGGAGGAAGTGGTCGAGCAAGGGAACCGTGATTTACTAAGGCAGTTGAAACACTTGTCTAGAGGAAGAAGGAAGGAGGCTTATGTAAAGATGAGACATGAAGGTTCAGTAAGGGCGCTCGAGAGTTACAAGTTAGCTAGGAAGGACCTAAAGAGAGAGCTAAGAAGAGCCAAGAGGGGACATGAGAAGTCTTTGGAAGGTAGGATCAAGGATAACCCTAAAGCTTTCTATAGATATGTCAGGAATAAAAGAATGACTAGGGTAAGAGTAGGGCCAGTCAAGGAAAGTAGTGGGAAGTTGTGCTTGGAGTCCGAGGAGATAGGCGAGGTGCTATATGAATATTTTTCATCACTATTCACACAGCAAAAAGACAATGTTGACGAGGAGAATACTGAGCTTCAGGCTACTATACTAGAAGGGCTTGAGGTTCATAAGGAGGAGGTGTTAACTATTCTGGAAAGGGTGAAAATTGATAAGTCCCCTGGGCTGGATACGATTTATCCTAGGATTCTCTGGGAAGCTAGGGAGGAGATTACAGAGCCTTTGGCTTTGATCTTTAAGTCACCTTTGTCAACAGGAATAGTGCCAGAAGACTGGAGGATAGCAAATGTTGTCCCCTTGTTCAAGAAGGAGAGTAGAGACAACCCGGTAAATATAGACCAGTGAGTCTAACTTCTGTTGTGGGCAAAATCTTGGAAAGGTTTATAAGAGATAGGGTGTATAATCATCTGGAAAGGAATAATTTGATTAGACATAGTCAACACGGTTTCGTGAAGGGTCGGTTGTGCCTCACAAACCTTATAGAGTTATTTGAGAAGGTGAGAAACAGGTGGATGAGGGTAAAGCAGTTGATGTGATGTATATGGATTTCAGTAAAGCATTTGACAAGGTTCCCCACGGTAGGCTACTGCAGAAAATACGGAAGCATGGGATTCAGGGAGATTTAGCAGTTTGGATCAGAAATTGGCTAGCTGGAAGAAGACAAAGGGTGGTCGTTGATGGGAAGTGTTCAGACTGGAGTCCAGTTACTAGTGGTGTACCACAAGGATCTGTTTTGGGTCCACTGCTGTTTGTCATTTTTATAAATGGCCTGGAGGAGGGCGTAGAAGGATGGGTGAGTACATTTGCAGATGACACTAAAGTCGGTGGAGTTGTGGACAGTGCGGAAGGATGTTACAAGTTACAGAGGGACATAGATAAGCTGCAGCGCTGGGCTGAGAGGTGGCAAGTTACAAGTTACAGAGGTGTGGTGAACCACTGTAATAGGAGATGTAAGGTAGGACCTGCACTACAGGTTCACCGGTAGCTCCTGCCGGCTGGTTCCGCCCAGGGGGAACTGTATAAATATGCATGACCTCCAGTGCCCTGCCATTTCGCCAGCTGCAGCAGGAGGCCACGCATCTGACTGTAATAAAGCTACAGTTGTACCCAACTTTAGTCTTTGTGCAATTGATCGTGCATCAAGAGGGACATACATAAGCTGCAGAGCTGGGCTGAGAGGTGGCAAATGGAGATTAATGCAGAAAAGTGTGAGGTGATTCATTTAGGAATGATCTGTTTTGGGTCCACTGCTGTTTGTCATTTTTATAAATGACCTGGAGGAGGTCGTAGAAGGATGGGTGAGTACATTTGCAGATGACACTAAAGTCGGTGGAGTTGTGGACAGTGCGGAAGGATGTTACAAGTTACAGAGGGACATAGATAAGCTGCAGCGCTGGGCTGAGAGGTGGCAAATGAAGTTTAATGCAGAAAAGTGTGAGGTGATTCATTTCGGAAGGAATAACAGGAAGACAGAGTACTGGGCTAAGGGTAGGGTTCTTGGTAGTGTGGATGAGCAGAGAGATCTCGGTGTCCATATACATAGATCCCTGAAAGTTGCCACTCAGGTTGAGAGGGTTGTTAAGAAGGAGTACGGTGTGTTAGCTTTTATTGGTAGAGTGTCTGAGTTTCGGAGCCATGAGGTCATGTTGCAGCTGTACAAAACTCTGGTGCGGCCTCATTTGGAGAATTGCGTACAGTTCTGGTCGCCGCATTATAGGAAGGATGTGGAAGCATTGGAAAGGGTGCAGAGGAGATTTACCAGAATGTTGCCTGGTATGGAGGGAAGATCTTATGAGGAAAGGCTGAGGGACTTGAGGCTGTTTTCGTCAGAGAGAAGAAGGTTAAGAGGTGACTTAATTGAGGCATACAGGATTATCAGAGGATTGGATAGGGTGGACAGTGAGAGCATTTTTCCTCGGATGGTGAGTCTAGCACGAGGGGAAATAGCTTTAAATTGAGGGGAGATAGACATAAGACAGATGTCAGAGGTACGTTCTTTACTCAGAGAGTAGTAAGGGTGTGGAATGCCCTGCTGCAACAGTAGTGGACTCGCCAACACTAAGGGCATTCAAATGGTCATTGGATAGACATATGGGCGATAAGGGAATAGTGTAGATGGGCTTTAGAGTGGTTTCAGAGGTCGGCTCAACATCGAGGGCCGAAGGGCCTGTAATGCGCCGTAATGTTCTATGAGAGAGATGGAGAGGGGGTTACACCCCCCCCCCCCCACCGAGAGTGATGGAGAGGGGGGACTCCCCACCGAGAGGGTTGGAGAGGGGGGAACCCCCCCCCCCCACCGGGAGAGATGGAGAGGGCCCCCCCCCCACCGAGAGAGATGGAGAGGGGGAACCCCCCCCAATCCACTGAAAGAACACGGCTGAAACCGATGGAGGGAGAAAAGAAAGGGGGGGGTAAGGGGGTAAACAAGGAGCAGGGGGTCACACACCAGGTCGGCCCAGAAGGGCATCACGGAGGGTCTGCGGGGGAGAGAGGGGAAGGGTTAGGGAAATGGGGGTTGGGGGGCAGACACGACGAACTGAACGGTAATAGTTTGTAACTATAGAAACGTAAGAGAAAGCCTTTTCACTCTCTGAGAAATGTAAACAAGCCGCAATGCACAGCATTGTGGAAATGGCAATAAAAAGATTTTTTCAATAAATTCAGAGCCCAGTTCAGTTTTTCCAATTCAGGGGCAACTTTGCGCGGCCCATCCACCTGCCCTGCACATCTTTGGGTTGTGGGGGTGAAACCCACGCAAACACCGGGAGAATGTGCAAACTCCACACGGACAGTGACCCAGAGCCGGGACTGAACAGTGGTTAGCACTGCTGCCTCACAGCTACAGGGTCCCAGGTTCGATTCCCGGCTTAAGTCACTGTCTGTGCGGAGTCTGGACGTCCTCCCCGTGTCTGCGTGGGTTTCCTCCGGGTGCTCCGGTTTCCTCCCACCGTCCAAAGACGTGCAGGTTAGGTGGGTTGGCGGTGATCAATCCAAATTGCCCACAGTATCTAAAGATGTTCAGGTTAGGTGGGGTGACAGCGACGGGATAGGGGAGTGGGCCCAGGTATGGCGCTCTCTTCAGGGTTCACACTGTCTCTGTCATTATTGTTTACACCTACAATGCTGCCAAACTTTCTATCAAACTTTCTATCTCATTATCTTCAATCAGTACTAAACAAAGTCAAACTGAGACACAGATACACACACACAGGCACACACACAGACACACACACACACACACAGATACACACACACACACACACACAGGCACACACACAGTCACAGACTGCAATGAAGTTACTGAGAAAAGTCCCTAGTCGCCAAACCCTGGCGCCTGTTCGGGTACACTGAGGGAGAATACATAATGTCCAATTCACCAAACAGCACGTCCTTCGGGACGTCAGGGGGGAAACCGGAGCACCCGGGAGAAACCCACGCGGACAAGGGGAGAACGTGCAGACTCCGCACAGACTGCGACCCAAGCCGGGATTCGAACCTGGGGCTCTGGAGCTGTGAGGCCGCAGTGCTAACCACTGTGCTACCGTGTAACTTCCAGTGCCGCGTAAAGAATGCCACACATAAACGCCAAACACACACACACGTGTACAGAAACACAGATACTCAAACTCAGACAGACTGGGTCAATACATCTTTCAAATGGAGCGAGATCGATTCTCCACCTTTAACTTGGAGAGGTGTATCTGGCCTGTATGTGACCCAAGTCACACACTGACTCTGAACATCCTCACAGCAGCTTGGGGACAGACTTTTCTAAAGCACGTTTCATAACCTTTGGGTATCACAAACTGCTTCACAGGCAATGGAGCCCTTTTGAAAGGTGGTAATTTAGGAAATGGACCAGCTAATTTCAGAGAGAGAGAGACACAGAAACAGGATGAGATTGTGCTGTACATGTTTCACAGCTGACACTGAGACACACACGAGATGTACAATATCAATTATTATTCTGAAGCATGTGATTAAATCACACTTAAACTAAATTCCAGTGTTTCAGAGTAAAGCTTCATCTACACTGCCCTTCAAACACTCACAACCCAAATACTGTCTGGGCTTAAATACAGAGTCAAAATCCCTCTGTCCTGTCCAAGGAATTTTTCATTGCAGATAGTTATTTTTATTTTTTGGAAAAGCAGAATTCAAATTGCACCGAATCCCAGGGTGGACTCTTGTTTATTTCAGCTCTTCACATTCAAACGTGAAGTTTAAGCTCCGATTACAGGTGTCTGCTTGTCTCTGTCTGTATATTCAATGTTCCTGTAGCTTATTCACTTGTCTGAAGTATTTGAATAATAGGCCTTGGTTAATCAATCCTTTCTCACAGCACATGGAAGTTGTGAATCTTCAAGGCTCTCAGTCTAATGTAGTTAAAAAACAACTGCTTCCTTTGATCCTCAATCCATTTCCCAACCCTAAATAGATCTCACACATTTCCATAATGCAGGATTATCGCCATCAAAACTTCTAATCAGTTCCCCATACACTTTTTAAACTTGCCTGTGTGAAGTAAATTCCACTGACAGATTCCGAAAGCTGCACAGAAAAATGACTGGTTATTTTAAACTTTGAAACGGAACTATTTTAACTTGCCCATCAGTCCTATTAAACAGAAATGTTGTCCCTGTGGGCTGACAGTCTCTCAGCAAGATTGAAACATTGAGGGACATCACGTCCTGCATTTGACAACATTTGTGGCACTTCCACAATCTACGAGACATTGCTGTCTGTATTGTGTGAATCCAGCTGTGAAATATCTGTCCAGTTTAAACTTCCACTGTTTCTGTCTTGTCATCATTGATAAAGATCACGGTTTGATCATCCCTCTGCCTGAGGTGGGAGTGGGACTATCCAGGGCTGCAGGCCCAACCTCCTGTCCTCCCACCCCTCTGCCTGAGGTGGGACTGGGACCATCCAGGGCTGCAGGCCCGGCCTCCTGTTCTCCCACCCCTCTGCCTGAGGTGGGAGTGGGACCATCCAGGGCTGCAGGACGGGCCTCCTGTCCTCCCAGCCCTCTGCCTGAGGTGGGGCTGGGACCATCCAGGGCTGCAGACCCGGCCTCCTGTCCTCCCACCCCTCTGCCTGAGGTGGGAGTGGGGCCGCCTGGGGCTGCAGGCCCAGCCTCCTGTTCTCCAACCCCTCTGCCTGAGGTGGGACTGGGACCATCCAGGGCTGCAGCCCCGGCCTCCTGTCCTCCCACCCCTCTGCCTGAGATGGGACTGGGACCATCCAGGGCTGCAGGCCCGGCCTCCTGTCCTCCCAGCCCTCTGCCTGAGTTGGGACTGGGACCATCCAGGGCTGCAGACCCAGCCTCCTGTCCTCCCACCCCTCTGCCTGAGGTGGGACTGGGACCATCCAGGGCTGCAGACCCAGCCTCCTGTCCTCCCACCCCTCTGCCTGAGGTGGGAGTGGGACCATCCACAGCTGCAGGCCCGGCCTCCTGTCCTCCCACCCCTCTGCCTGAGGTGGGAGTGGGACCATCCAGGGATGCAGGCCCGGCCTCCTGTCCTCCCACCCCTCTGCCTGAGGTGGGAGTGGGGCCGCCTGGGGCTGCAGGCCCAGCCTCCTGTTCTCCAACCCCTCTGCCTGAGGTGGGACTGGGACCATCCAGGGCTGCAGGCCCGGCCTCCTGTCCTCCCAGCCCTCTGCCTGAGTTGGGACTGGGACCATCCAGGGCTGCAGACCCAGCCTCCTGTCCTCCCACCCCTCTGCCTGAGGTGGGACTGGGACCATCCAGGGCTGCAGACCCAGCCTCCTGTCCTCCCACCCCTCTGCCTGAGGTGGGAGTGGGACCATCCATAGCTGCAGGCCCGGCCTCCTGTCCTCCCACCCCTCTGCCTGAGGTGGGAGTGGGACCATCCAGGGCTGCAGGCCCGGCCTCCTGTCCTCCCACCCCTCTGCCTGAGGTGGGGGTGGGACCATCCAGGGCTCCAGGCACAGCCTACTGTCCTCCCACCCTCTGGCCAGCACCTCGGGGGCATCCTCCACTGCCGGGGGCAGGGCGGACAAGACATTATGTTGGGGCGGCAGCCTCCCGTCGCTCCGCTGCCCCCGCGGCGCCCTCGCCCTCCCGCCTGCTCACGCGGCAGCAGGGGGTGAAGTGCTATGCCCACCCTACCATGACCATTGAGGCGGGCACCCGTGCGATGGGCGTGGCTGTCGGCCCCTCGGCCATCGTAGCCGCCTCGCGGATGTACGGCAAGGCCGGGTTCTTCCTGCGGGCCGAGCAGGCGGCCCACCGGGCCCTGGAAAGGGGGCTCACTGTGGGCGGGACACACGTGGCGGTGGAGACGCTGGAGGCCACCGCAGAACGTGTTGTTCTATCAAACGTCCCACCCTCCCTCCCCACCGAGCTCCTCCTGCCTCATCCCAACCTACTGGGGGAGGTCAGGTCCGGGGCGGCGCCGCTGACGCTCGGCCTGCGGGACCCCTCCCTCCGCCATGTCTACTCCTTCCGCCGCCAGGTTTGTGTCCACCTGAGCCGGGAGGGGGAGGGGGATGCTGCCGGGGCCTCTCCCGCCATGGAGGCCATGCAGCAGGGCGATCCCGAGCCGCCCCCTCAACGCAAGCGCCGCCTGCCCGGGCAAGGGGGGGTTTGCTGCCCCATCCCCGGGCGAGGAGGGGGGGGGGGGGGTCTCCCGTGTTGGTGCCCATCCCCCTGACGCCTGGCCCGGGGCACACAATGAAGAGAAGCAAGGCCGGGGGGGCCTCCGAGGCCCCCGAGCCACTCGAGCTGCTGTCGCCCCGCGAGCAGGAGGACCCGGGGTCGAGCGGAGTCGAAGCCCCTGGGGTCCCGTCCAGCCCGGTGCAAGTTTCCTCCCCGGACGCCTCCTCTTCACCATCGCCGGGGGCCGGCAGCAGCAGCGACCGCTCATCGTGCCACTGTGGGCCGTGGATGGGGGAGGACGGGGAAGGCTCCCCCCCTCTACACCCGGGTGGGCGACGCCGGAGAGCCCTGTTTTCAACCCGGACATGTTTCCGGGGGGGGGCCTCTCCGAGGTCCCGGAGTAGCCGGCACGGGTGTAGGCGCCGTCCACGGGCCCTGAGCCGCGGGAGGAGCCTGCGAAGGACCTGCCTGAGGACGATCCTGGGGGTGGGGTCGACTCGAGCCAAGGGTTAGCCGGTGGGCCCGTGCCGCCCACCATACTCCATGTGGCGGGGGACTCGAGCCCGGGAGGTGACCGTTCGGAGGAGGAAGGCTGCTCGGTGGCGGGTGAGGCGGAGGATTTAGACGCTCTCTGCAGCGAGGCAGAGGGCACCCTCACACCCGGCACCGAGTCTCCCCTCGTCCCCCCTGGGGAACTCCGGACATATCTGGGAACGCACCATGGTCACCCGGACTGTGTGCGGCTGGCCCTGGACAGCTGGAGAAATCTGGGGCTGCTCTTGGCTCCGCCCGGGTCTATGTCAGAGAGGCCCGGGAGTTCGATCAAGACCAGGAGGAGCAGCGCCAAGCTGCTCAGTTCCTTGTGGGACACCTGAGGGAGTGGAGGGGGCGGTACCCCCACTCTGAGCACTAAAGGTGATGGATAACAATTGCTGATGACATGGAGGTAACCATGGCCAGCCTCAACATCAACGGCAGCAGGGACGCGCACCACCATCTTCAGTTCTTGTCTATCCTCCGGGACGGAAAGTACGGGGTGTGCTTCCTGCAGGAAACCCAGGCCATCCGGGTGACGAAGCTCAGGGGACCCTGGAGGGGCAAGGAGGAGTCTTCATGAGTCACCTTGCCCCACGTTCGGGCGGGGTGGCTGTCTTGTTGGCTCCACATTTTCAGCCGGAGATCTTGCGGGGGGGGGGGGGGGGGGGTCAAGGAGCCGGTGCCAGTCCGACTGCTGCACCTAAAGGTCCGTTTCGGGGCAGCGGTGATTCACTTTGTAAATGTATCCGCTCCCGTGGCCGGACCGCAGCAGGCGGCTTTCTTCCAAAAGGTGTCCACTCTTCTTAGCACCATCCCGGCGGGCGAGTGCATCGTCCTCGGAGGGGATTTCAATTGCACCCTCCAGGACAAGGACCGCATCGGAGTCCAGCGCGGCCTGGCTGCGGTGGTGGAGTTGAGGGACCTGGTTAGGTCCTTTGACTTGGTGGATGTCTGGCGGACTCTCCATCCTGAATTGCGGGTGCGCACCTCTGTGCGGCCCCAGTTCAGAGCGTCCAGCATCGACCGTCTTTACATTTCCAAGACGTACTTGCCCAGCGTTCCGACGGCCTCCATGGAGCAGGTGCCGAGCTCGGATCACCACCTGGTGTGGGCGGGTCTCGCCCCGTCCCGCGCTCAGACACGGTCCGCGTACTGGCACTTTAACAACCTGCTGCTGGAGGACGAGCGGTTCCTGGACTCGTTCCGCCGTTTCTGGGCCGGCTGGAGAAGGAAGCGGGGTGGCTTCCCCTCCTTGAGGCTACGGTGGGATGTGGGCAAGGCCCAGGTCCGTGCCTTCTGTCAGGGGTACACGGAGGGGTCTTCGGCGGGGCGGAACTCCATGATTGCCAACCTGGCTGAGGAACTCCTCGATCTGGAGTCACGTCTCGCTCACCCCGATGAGGCCCGGCCATGGGGCTGGTGTACAGGGAGAAGAGGGGCGCACTGCGGGGCCTGCAACTCGCCGGGTCCAGCGGCGCGTACGTGAGGTCGCGGATCCGTCTCCTAACGGACATGGACCGCGGCTCCCGCTTCTTCTACTCGCTGGAAAGAGGACGTGGGGCCCGTCGGCAGGTTTCTACGCTGCTGGTCGACGACCGGCCCCTCGTCTCGGATCCGGAGGGGGTCAGGACCCTGATCAGGGATTTTTACCCCGACCTCTTCTCTCCGGGTCCGTCCAGCGAGGACGCTTGCAGAGTTCTGTGGGAAGACCTGCCGCAGGTGGGCCCGGAGGGCGCTGGGAAGCTCGATAATGCCATCAACCTCCAAGAGCTGACCGGCGCCCTGGACAGCCTCTCACGGGGCAAATCCCCAGGGCTGGACGGGCTGACCGTGGAGTTCTTCAGGGCGTGCTGGGACGTCCTGGGGAGCGACTACGCGGGGGTCCTGGGGGAATGTATCGCGACCGGGGAGATGCCCCTTTCGTGGCACAGGGCCATCATTGCCCTGCTGCCCAAGAAGGGGGATCTCCGCCGACTTAAGACCTGGCGACCGGTGTCCCTCCTCAGCACGGACTATAAAATCTTCGCCAAGGTGCTGTGTTTACGCCTTGGCCCCGAGCTGGACCACATGATCCACCCTGACCAGTCCTACACAGTCCGGGACCGCACAATCTAATACAATATCCACCTGGCCCGGGACATTATTCACTTTACCCAGCGGACTGGTATGTCGAGCGCCTTCCTGTCTCTTCAGGAGAAGGTGTTCGACAGGGTGGGGCCCGGGGATTTGCTCGGGACTCTGCGAGCTGTCGGGTTCGGGTGGTATTTTGTCCCCCGGATCCGGTTACTATCCGCCGCCTCGGAGAGTCTGATTCAGGTTAACGGGTCCCTGACGGCGCCCCTTCGCTTTGGGAGAGGAGTGCGTCAGGGCTGCCCCCTGTCCGGTCAACATTATTCCCTCTGCGTGGGGCCTTTCCTGTGCCTCCTGCGGAGGAGGTTCACGGGGCTGGTTCTGCGCGAGCCGGACGGGGGGGGGGGGGGGTGGGGGGTGGTCCTCTCGGCGGACGCTGATGCCGTGTTCCTCATGGTCACTGACCCCGGGGACCCCCGGAGGATGCGAGAGAGCCAAGCTGTCTACTCCGCCGCGTCCTCCACACGGATCAACTGGGCCAAATGTTCCGGACACCTGGTCGGTCCGTGGCAGGTGGACCCCCCTCCCGGAGGAGCTCGGGCCCTTCAGCTGGAGTCGGACCAACAGCCTGTACCTGGGAGTCCATCTTTGCCCGGCAGAGGGAGCCTGGCCGGCGAACGGGCAGGAGCTGGAGGCCAAGGTCACCGCTGGCCTGGGACGCTGGACAGGACGGCTCCGAGTGCTGTCCCACAGGGGCCGAGTTCTCGTCATAAACCAGCTGATCGCCTCCATGCTGTGGTCCCGGCTGGTCACTGACTCCTCCCCCTGGCTTTGTCCCACCATCCAGAGAGCCCAGCTTCGGTTCCTCTGGGACAATCGACTGCACTGGGTCGCTGCGGAGGTCTGGAGTCTCCCGATGGCGGAGGGCGGTCAGGCGCTGGTGTGCCTCCGCACCCAGACTGCCACTTTCCACCCTCAGACTATGCAGCGTTACCTGTACGCTGAGCCTCCTCCACGGTGGGGCCCTGGCGACGGATTTCTTCCCCCAGGGGCTCGGCCTGAACTACGACGTGCAGCTCCTGTCTGTGGACCAGCAGGGTCTTCGGAACTCTCTGTTAGCGCTGCCCGTCTTGTACCAGGACCTCCTCAAAGTCTGGAACATGGATGCCGTGGGAAGGGCTGGGTGGCGGAGGGCCGGGCTGTGGGTGCCGTGGGAAGGGCTGGGTGGTGGAGGGCTGTGGGTGCCGTGGGAAGGGCTGGATGGCGGAGGGCCGGGCTGTGGGTGCCGTGGGAAGGGCTGGGTGGCGGAGGGCCGGGCTGTGGGTGCCGTGGGAAGGGCTGGGTGGGGGAGGGCCGCGCTGTGGGTGCCGTGGGAAGGGCTGGGTGGGGGAGGGCCGGGCTGTGGGTGCCGTGGGAAGGGCTGGGTGGCGGAGGGCTGTGGGTGCCGTGGGAAGGGCTGGGTGGCGGAGGGCCGGGCTGTGGGTGCCGTGGGAAGGGCTGGGTGGCGGAGGGCCGGGCTGTGGGTGCCGTGGGAAGGGCTGGGTGGCGGAGGGCTGTGGGTGCCGTGGGAAGGGCTGGGTGGCGGAGGGCTGTGGGTGCCGTGGGAAGGGCTGGGTGGGGCCGGGCTGTGGGTGCCGTGGGAAGGGCTGGGTGGCGGAGGGCCGGGCTGTGGGTGCCGTGGGAAGGGCTGGGTGGTGGAGGGCTGTGGGTGCCGTGGGAAGGGCTGGATGGCGGAGGGCCGGGCTGTGGGTGCCGTGGGAAGGGCTGGGTGGCGGAGGGCCGGGCTGTGGGTGCCGTGGGAAGGGCTGGGTGGGGGAGGGCCGCGCTGTGGGTGCCGTGGGAAGGGCTGGGTGGGGGAGGGCCGGGCTGTGGGTGCCGTGGGAAGGGCTGGGTGGCGGAGGGCTGTGGGTGCCGTGGGAAGGGCTGGGTGGCGGAGGGCCGGGCTGTGGGTGCCGTGGGAAGGGCTGGGTGGCGGAGGGCCGGGCTGTGGGTGCCGTGGGAAGGGCTGGGTGGCGGAGGGCTGTGGGTGCCGTGGGAAGGGCTGGGTGGCGGAGGGCTGTGGGTGCCGTGGGAAGGGCTGGGTGGCGGAGGGCCGGGCTGTGGGTGCCGTGGGAAGGGCTGGGTGGCGGAGGGCCGGGCTGTGGGTGCCGTGGGAAGGGATGGGTGGCGGAGGGCTGTGGGTGCCGTGGGAAGGGCTGGGTGGCGGAGGGCTGTGGGTGCCGTGGGAAGGGCTGGGTGGCGGAGGGCCGGGCTGTGGGTGCCGTGGGAAGGGCTGGGTGGCGGAGGGCTGTGGGTGCCGTGCGAAGGGCTGGGTGGCGGAGGGCTGTGGATGCCGTGGGAAGGGCTGGGTGGCGGAGGGCTGTGGGTGCCGTGGGAAGGGCTGGGTGGCGGAGGGCTGTGGGTGCCGTGGGAAGGGGTGGGTGGCGGAGGACCGGGCTGTGGATGCCGTGGGAAGGGCTGGGTGGCGGAGGGCTGTGGACACCGTGGAGCTTGTCCATGTTGTCTGTCCTCGGCTGCTCTCCCGCTTTGATTTCTTGACCACGTTGTTGTTGAGGTTTTCTTTGCACTTCAGCCCCGCGCTCCTGATCTACGGACACCCGGGGCGGCGGGGGGGGGGGGGGGGGGGGAGGCGGAGGCTCTCCCCGTGAACCTGCTCCTGGGCCGGGCCGAACTTCCCATTTCTAGGTCCAGGCAGCGGGTGACTGAGGGGGCCGTCCGGCCCGGCTGACTGCCCCTCTCCAGCGGCCTGGTTGGCGGCCGGGGGTCCCTGGAGCGGGAGCATGCAGTGACCACGGGCACACGTGAGTTGTTCCGTGCGCGGTGGGCACCGCAGGGGGTGGGCTGCCTTATTGGTCCCGATCTTCGCACTTTGACTTGACGGGGTATTTGATAAGGTTTTGTTGCCATTTCTGTTCTGTGTGGGCCGTGCTCCACCCGCTGTTTTGGGGCACACCCCACATTTGTTTCTTATCCCTTAGTTATTTCTCTTCTGTTTGCTAAGTTTCACGACATGGTACCAGGGCCACGCCGATTAGTGGCGGGCGCTACTTAAACCCTGCACGCACCAAAAAAGTACGTGCAGGCCACACACAAAAAAATACAAAACACATTGAATAAAAAGGAACAAAAAGTAACATCAAACAGTTCAACCTTATAAAAGGTGGAGTGTGTGTGGGCTGGCCGGGAGTGGCTGGAGTGTGTGTGTGGGCTGGCTGGGAGTGGCCTGGAGTGTGTGTGGGCTGTCCGGAAGTGGCCGGGCGTGTATGTGTGGGCAGGCCGGGAGTGGCCTGGAGTGTGTGTGCGGGCTGGCCGGGAGTGGCCTGGAGTGTGTGTGTGGGCTGGCCGGGGGTGGCCTGGAGTGTGTGTGTGTGGGCTGGCCGGGAGTGGCCTGGAGTGTGTGTGTGTAGGCTGGCCGGGAGTGGTCTGGAGTGTGTGTGTGGGCTGGCCGGGAGGGGCCTGGAGTGTGTGTGTGGGCTGGCCGTGAGTGTGTGTGTGGGCTGGCCGGGAGTGGCCTGGAGTGTGTGTGTGGGCTGGCCGGGAGTGGCCTGGAGTGTGTGTGTGGGCTGACCGGGAGTGGCCTGGAGTGTGTGTGTGGGCTGGCCGGCAGTGGTCTGGAGTGTGTGTGTGGGCTGTCCGGGAGTGGCCTGGAGTGTGTGTGTGGGCTGGCCGGGAATGGCCTGGAGTGTGTGTGTGTGGGCTGGCCAGTAGTGGCCTCGAGTGTATGTGTGGGCTGGCCGGGAGTGGCCTGGAGTGTATGCGTGGGCTGGCCGGGAGTAGCCTGGAGTGTGTGTGTGGACTGGCCGGGAGTGGCCTGGAGTGTATGTGGGGCTGGCCGGGAGTAGCCTGGAGTGTATGTGTGGGCTGGCCGGGAGTGGCCTTGAGTGTATGTGGACTGGCCGGGAGTGGCCTGGAATGTGTGTGGGCTGGACGGGAGTAGCCTGGTAGTCAGCGCGCAGGGAGAGTTATTCGCGCAGGAGGCCTCCTCCACTCAGACCTAGTCCACCTCCAGCTCCCTTAGACATCCCTTCACCCTCTCCCCGCTGGCTGCCCAGTGATACAACAGAAGATTCTGCAGGGCCAGGCCTCCCACCTGCCCCCTCATTGTAGAATCGACTTGCGTATTCTAGAAACTCCCCCCATTTCTTACAGTTTTTCCAGGGAACAATTTACAGTGGTCCCTGGGGAGTATATCATTATTTACAGTGGTCTCTGGCTAGTATATCATTATATACAGTGGTCTCTGGCTAGTATATCATTATATACAGTGGTCCCTGGGGAGTATATCATTATATACAGTGGGTAGTATATCATTATATACAGTGGTCTCTGGATAGTATTTCATTAGTTACAGTGGTCCCTGGGCAGTATATCATTATTTACAGTGGTCCCTGGATAGTGTATCATTATTTACAGTAATCCCAGGGTAGATTATTATCATTTGCAGTGGTCCTTTGGTAGTATAGCATTTTCTCCACGGGTCCCTGAGTAGTATCTCATGATTTACAGTGGTCCCTGGGAAGCATATCGTTATTTACAGTGGTCCCTGTGTAGTATATCATTGTGCACAGTGGTCCCTGGGTGGAATAACATTATATACAGAGGTCCCTGGTTAGCAAATCATTATTTACAGTCGTCCCTGGATAGTATACCATTATTTACAGTGGCCTTGGGTAGGTATCATCATTTACAGTGGTCACTGGATAGTAATTCATTATTTACAGTGGTCCCTGGGTAGAATATCATTATATACAGAGGTCCCTGGTTAGTCAATCATTATTTACAGTCGTCCCTGGATAGTATACCGTTATTTACAGTGGCCTTGGGTAGGTATCATCATTTACAGTGGTCACTGGATAGTAATTCATTATTTACAGTGGTCCCTGGGTAGAATATCATTATTTGCAGTGGTCCCTGGTTAGAATATAATTATTTACAGTGTTCCCTGGATAGAATATCATTATATTCAGCGGTACCTGGGTGGTAAATCATTATTTACAGTGGTGACTGGGTAGTATTTCATTAGTGACAGTGGATCCTGGGTAATATATCCATATTTACTGTGGTTCCTGGGCAGTATAACATTATTTACAGTGGTTCCTGGGCAGTATATCATTATTTACAGTGGTCCCTGAGTAGAATATCATTATTTACTGTGGTTCCTGGGCAGTATATCATTATTTACAGTGGTCCCTGGATAGTATTCATTATCGACAGTGGTTTCTGGGCAACGTGTCATTATTTACAGTGGTCCCTGGGTAGTATATCATTATTTACAGTGGCCTCTGTGCAATGTATTTTATTTACAGTGGTCCCTGGGTAGAATATCGTAATGTACAGTGATTCCAGGGTAGTATAGCATTTTTTACAGTAGTCCCTGGGTAGACTATCATTATTTACAGTGGTCCCTGGGTAGTATCTCATTATTTGCAGTGGTCCCTGGGTAGTATAGCATTTCTAACAGTGGTCCCTGGGTAGCATATCATTATTTACAGTGGTCCCAGGGTAGTATAGCATTGTTTACAGTGGTTCCTGGGTGGCATATCGTTACTTACAGGCGTCCTTGGGTAGTATTTCGTCACGCACAGTTATCCCTGTGCAGTATATAATTATTTACACTGGTGCCTGGGTAGTATCTCATTATTTACAGTGGTCCCTGGGGAGTATATCATTATTTACAGTGGACCCTGGGTAGGATATCATTATTTGCAGTGGGCCCTGGGTAGTATTTCATTATTAAAGTGGTCCCTGGGGAGTATATCATTATTTACAGTGGTCCCAGTGTAGTATATCATTATTTACAACGGTCCCTGGGCAGGATATCATAATTTACAGTGGTCCCTGGGGAGTATACATCATATACAGTAACCCTCGGTAGTATATCATTATTTCCAGTGGTCCCTGGGTTGTATATCATTATTTACAGTGGTCCCAGGGCAGTATATCATTAGTGACAGTGGTCCCTGGGCAGTATATCATTATTTACAGTTGTCCCTGGGTAGTATGTCATTACTTACAGTGGTCACTGGGTTGTATATCATTATTTACAGTGGTCCCTGGATAGTGTATCATTATTTACAGTAATCCCAGGGTAGATTATTATCATTTGCAGTGGTCCTCCTTTGGTAGTATAGCATTTTCTCCACGTGTCCCTGAGTAGTATCTCATTATTTACAGTGGTCCCTGGGAAGCATATCGTTATTTACAGTGGTCCCTGTGTAGTATATCATTATGCACAGTGGTCCCTGGGTAGGATATAATTATTTGCAGTGGGCCCTGGATAGTAATTCATTATTTACAGTGGTCCCTGGATAGTATACCATAATTTACAGTGGCCTTGGGTAGATATCATCATTTACAGTGAATGCTAGTGACATCGAAACAAACCTGTTGGACTTTAACCTGGTGTTGTAACTTCGTGGTGTTGGACTTCGTACTGCAATCAACAAAAATGCAGCGCTCCCACAATGCTGAGCTCCATGTATTAGGCAGGGATACCAATCCACAACAATGCAGCGCTCCCACAATGCTGAGCTCCCTGCATTAGGCAGGGATACCAATCAACAACAATGCAGCGCTCCCGCAGTGCTGAGCTCCGTGTTTTAGACTGTGCCATCAATCAACAACAATGCAGCGCTCCCGCAGTGCTGAGCTCCGTGTTTTAGACTGTGCCATCAATCCACAACAATACCGCGCTCCGGCAGTGCTGAGCTCCGTGTATTTGACTGGGACATCAACCCACAATAATGCAACGCTCTCGCAGTGCTGAGCTCCGTGTATTTGACTGGGACATCAATCCACAACAATGCAGCGCTCCCGCAGTGCTGAGCTCCGTGTTTTAGACTGTGCCATCAATCCACAACAATGCAGCGCTCCCGCAGTGCTGAGCTCCGTGTATTTGACTGGGACATCAATCCACAACAATACCGCGCTCCGGCAGTGCTGAGCTCCGTGTATTGACTGGGACATCAATCCACAACGATGCAGCGCTCCCGCAGTGCGGTGCTCCGTGTATTTGACTGGGACATCAATCCACAACAATACCGCGCTCCAGCAGTGCTGAGCTCCGTGTATTGACTGGGACATCAATCCACAACGATGCAGCGCTCCCGCAGTGCGGGGCTCCGTGTATTTGACTGGGACATCAATCCACAACAATACCGCGCTCCGGCAGTGCTGAGCTCCGTGTATTGACTGGGACATCAATCCACAACGATGCAGCGCTCCCGCAGTGCGGGGCTCCGTGTATTTGACTGGGACATCAATCCACAACAATACCGCGCTCCCGCAGTGCGGGGCTCCGTGTATTTGACTGGGACATCAATCCACAACAATGCAGCGCTCCCGCAGTGCGGGGCTCCGTGTATTTGACTGGGACACCAATCCACAACAATGCCGCGCTCCCGCAGTGCGGGGCTCCGTGTATTTGACTGGGACATCAATCCACAACAATGCAGCGCTCCCGCAGTGCTGGGCTCCGAGTCCTGGAGGGGGCATCTGCTTAAACAGTGCTGCACTCTGGAAGTGCTGAACGTCATGTACTGGAGTGGAGCATTAACACACCTCAGTGCAGCACTCACGCAGTGCTGAGCTTCATGTACTGGAGTGGACATTAACCCACAACAGTGCAGCGTTCGCCCGATGCTGAGCTCCAAGTATTTGAGTGAAACATCAATATACAACAGTGCGGCATTCCCGCAGTGCTCAGCTACATGTACTGGTGCGGGACATCAAACCACAACAGTGCAGCATCCCCGCAGTGCTGAGCTCCATGTACTGGACTGGGACATCAACCAGAACAGTGGAGCATTCCCGCAGTGCTCAGCTCCGTGCACTGGGCTGTGACCTCAACCCACAAACATTTATGAACTCCCAATTTAGACAAAGACTGGCCCCAGTTATTGACAACGAATCATTTCACCCCTTGTCATATTTATATAATCCACCTTCTCACACCCCACATTATTATGAAAGGGGCAGTGTTAATCCAGCTGAATGCATCTGGTTCAATCTATTTTCATCGCTCTACCCGTTGATATTTTTCTTTTTGCTTTATTCTTCCGTGTGATATGGGCATTGTTGGGAGGGCTTCAGGTATTTGGATAATTGGAGCGCATTCTGGGGAAGGTGGGACCTGTACAAGCAGGACGGGTTGCATCAGAACCAGAGGGGCACCAATATCCTGGGAGGGAGGATTTCTAGTACTCTTCGGGAGGGTTTAAACTAATTTGGCTGGGGAATGGGAACCAGATTTGTAGTCCAGCAACTAAGGTAGCCGATATTCAGGACGCCAAAGCGTGTAATGAGGCAGTGGGGAAGGGAACACTGACAAAGGAGAGCACTTGCAGGCACGGAGATGGGTTGAAGTGTGTATACGTCAACGCAAGAAGCATCAGGAATAAGGTGGGTGAACTTAAGGCATGGATCGGTACTTGGGACTACGATGTGGTGGCCATCACGGAAACTTGGATAGAAGAGGGGCAGAAATGGTTGTTGGAGGTCCCTGGTTATAGATGTTTCAATAAGATTAGGAAGGGTGGTAAAAGAGGTGGGGAGGTGGCATTGTTAATTAGAGATGGTATAACAGCTGCAGAAAGGCAGTTCGAGGAGTATCAGTCTACTGAGGTAGTATGGGTTGAAGTCAGAAATAGGAAAGGAGCAGTCACCTTGTTAGGAGTTTTCTATAGGCCCCCCAATAGTAGCAGAGATGTGGAGGAACAGATTGGGAAACAGATTTTGGAAAGGTGCAGAAGTCACAGGGTAGTAGTCATGGGCGACTTTAACTTCCCAAATATTGAGTGGAAACTCTTTAGATCAAATAGTTTGGATGGGGTGGTGTTTGTGCAGTGTGTCCAGGAAGCTTTTCTAACACAGTATGTAGATTGTCCGACCAGAGGAGGGGCAATATTGGATTTAGTACTTGATAATGAGCCAGGGCATGTGAAAGATTTGTTAGTGGGGGAGCATTTTGGAGATAGTGACCACAATTCTGTGACTTTCACTTTAGTAATGGAGAGGGATAGGTGCGTGCAACAGGGCAAGGTTTACAATTGGGGGAAGGGTAAATACGATGTTGTCAGACAAGAATTGAAGTGCATAAGTTGGGAACATAGGCTGTCAGGGAAGGACACAAGTGAAATGTGGAACTTGTTCAAGGAACAGGTACTACGTGTCCTTGATTTGCATGTCCCTGTCAGGCAGGGAAGAGATGGTCGAGTGAGGGAACCATGGTTGACAAGAGAGGTTGAATGTCTTGTTAAGAGGAAAAAGAAAACTTGTGTAAGGCTGAGGAAACAAGGTTCAGACAGGGCATTGGAGGGATACAAGATAGCCAGGAGGGAACTGAAGAAAGGGATTAGGAGAGCTAAGAGAGGGCATGAACAATCTTTGGCGGGTAGGATCAAGGAAACCCCCAAGGCCTTTTACACATATGTGAGAAATATGAGAATGACTAGAGCGAGGGTAGGTCCGATCAAGGACAGTAGCGGGAGATTGTGTATTGAGTCTGAAGAGATTGGAGAGGTCTTGAACGAGTACTTTTCTTCTGTATTTACAAATGAGAGGGGCGATATTGTTGGAGAGGACAGTGTGAAACAGACTGGTAAGCTCGAGGAAATACTTGTTAGGAAGGAAGATGTGTTGGGCATTTTGAAAAACTTGAGGATAGACAAGTCCCCCGGGCCTGACGGGATATATCCAAGGATTCTATGGGAAGCAAGAGATGAAATTGCAGAGTCGTTGGCAATTATCTTTTCGTCCTCACTGTCAACAGGGGTGGTGCCAGGGGATTGGAGAGGCAACGTAATGGAAAGGGTACTGAAGGATAGGATTTCTGAGCATCTGGAAAGACACTGCTTGATTAGGGATAGTCAGCACGGATTTGTGAGGGGTAGGTCTTGCCTTACAAATCTTATTGAATTCTTTGAGGAGGTGACCAAGCATGTGGATGAGGGTAAAGCAGTGGATGTAGTGTACATGGATTTTAGTAAGGCATTTGATAAGGTTCCCCATGGTAGGCTTCTGCAGAAAGTAAGGAGGCATGGGATAGTGGGAAATTTGGCCAGTTGGATAACGAACTGGCTAACCGATAGAAGTCACAGAGTGGTGGTGGATGGCAAATATTCAGCCTGGATCCCAGTTACCAGTGTCGTACAAACGTGATCAGTTCTGGGTCCTCTGCTGTTTGTGATTTTCATTAATGACTTGGATGAGGGAGTTGAAGGTTGGTCAGTAAATTTGCAGACGATACGAAGATTGGTGGAGTTGTGGATAGTAAGGAGGGCTGTTGTCGGCTGCAAAGAGGCATAGATAGGATGCAGAGCTGGGCTGAGAAATGGCAGATGGAGTTTAACCCTGAAAAGTGTGAGGTTGTCCATTTTGGAAGGACAAATATGAATGCGGAATACAGGGTTAACGGTAGAGTTCTTGGCAATGTGGAGGAGCAGAGAGATCTTGGGGTCTATGTTCATACATCTTTGAAAGTTTCCACTCAAGTGGATAGAGCTGTGAAGAAGGCCTATGGTGTGCTCGCGTTCATTAACAGAGGGATTGAATTTAAGAGCCGTGAGGTGATGATGCAGCTGTACAAAACTTTGGTAAGGCCACATTTGGAGTAGTGTATACAGTTCTGGTCACCTCATTTTAGGAAGGATGTGGAAGCTTTGGAAAAGGTGCAAAGAAGATTTACCAGGATGTTACCTGGAATGGAGAGTAGATCTTACGAGGAAAGTTTGAGTGTGCGAGGCCTTTTCTCATTAGAACGGAGAAGGATGAGGGGCGACTTGATAGAGGTTTATAAGATGATCAGGTGAATAGATAGAGTAGACAGTCAGAGGCTTTTACCCCGGGTGGAACAAACCATTACAAGGGGACATAAATTCAGGGTGAATGGTGGAAGATATAGGTGGCATGTCAGAGATAGGTTCTTTACCCAGAGAGTAGTGGGGGCATGGAATGGACTGCCTGTTGAGTTTGTTGAGTCGGAAACATTAGGGACCTCCAAGCGGCTATTGGATAGGTACATGGATTATGCTAGAATGAGGGGGTGTAGATTAATTTGTTCTTAATCTAGGACAAAAGTTCGGCACAACATCGTGGGCCGAAGGGCCTGTTCTGAGCTGTATTTTTCTTCGTTCTATGTTCGATCTCTTTTAGCACTCTGGGATGCATTCCATCAGGGCCGGGAAACTTGTCTACCTTTTGCCCCATTACTACCTCCTTAGTGATAACAATCACCACCTCCCATCACTACCTCCTTAGTGATAACAATCCTCTCAATGTCCTTACTTGTCACAGCCTTATTTCCATCAGCCACAGGCATGTTATTTGTGTCTTCCACTGTGAAGACCGAGCCAAAGAACCTCTTCAGTTCCTCAGCCATTTCCTCATCTCCCATGATTAAATCTCCCTTCTCAGCCTCTCAAGGACCAATATTTCATTTGCCACTCTTTTTGTTGTATATATTTGTAGAAACTTTTACTGTCTGTTTTTATATTCTGAGCAAGTTTACTCTCATAATCTATCTTTCTCTTCTTTATAGCTTTTTTAGTAGCTTTCTGTTGCCCCCTAAAGATTTCCCAGTCCTCTATTCTCCCACTGATCTTTGCCACTTTGTATGCTTTTTCTTTCAATTCGATACTCTTCCTTATTTCCTTCGATATCCCCGGTCGATTTTCCCTCTTTCTACCGTTCTTCACTTTTGTTGGTGTAAACCTCTGCTGGGCACTGTGAAAAATCGCTTGGAAGGTTCTCCACTGTTCCTCAACTGTTTCACCATAAAGTCTTTGCTCCCAGTCTACCTTAGCTAGCTGTTCCCTCATCCCATTGTAATCTCCTTTGTTTAAGCACAAAACACTATTATTTGATTTATTATGGGGACGGACATTCTATTTTCTTTGAAATAGATTTAAAGTACCCAATTCTTTTGTTTTCTAAGTAAGAGGTAATTTATAATGGCCAATCCACATTAAAAAGCAAAGAAAAGTACAACACAGGAACAGGCCCTTCGGCACTCCAAGCCTTTGCCGGTCATGATGCCCTAACTAAAAAACAAAACCTTCTGCCCTTACTCGGTCCGTATCCCTCTATTTCCCCCCTTTTCATGGATCCATCCAGGTACCTCTTAAATGTTGCTAATGTGCTGCTTCCACTACATCCTCTGGCAGCGCGTTACAGTCACCCACCAATCGCTGTTTGAAAAACTTACCCACACATCTCCCTTAAACTTTCCCCCTCTTACCTTGAACCTGTGCCCCCTTGTAATTGACACTTCCAGACTTGGAAAAGCCTCTGACTGTCCACCCTGTCTGTGCCTCTCAGAATTCTGCCCACCTCTATCAGGTCTCACCTCAGCCTCCGTCTTTCCAGTGAAAACAATCCTAGTTTATTCAACCTCTCCTCATAGCCAACCCGCCAGACCAAGCAACATCCTGGTGAACCTTCTTTGCACTCTCTCCAAATCGTCCACGTCCTTCTGATAATGCGGTGACCAGAACTGCACGCAATACTCAATGCGCCGGCTGATGAAGGCAAGCATGCCATATGTCTTCTTTATCACCTTGCCCACCTGTGTTGGCACTTTTAGGGAACTGTGGACCTGCGTGCCCAGATCCATCTGTGTATTAATGTTCCTGAGGATTCTGCCATTTACAGTATAATTTGTACCTACATTTGATCCTCCAAAATGCATCACCTCGCATTTGTCTGGTTTCGGGCAGCACGGTAGCATTGTGGATAGCACAATTGCTTCACAGCTGCAGGGTCCCAGGTTCGATTCCAGCTTGGGTCACTGTCTGTGCGGAGTCTGCACATCCTCCCCGTGTGTGCGTGGGTTTCCTCCGGGTGCTCCGGTTTCCTCCCACAGTCCAAAGATGGGCAGGTCAGGTGGATTGGCCATGATAAATTGCCCTTAGTGTCCAAAATTGCCCTTAGTGTTGGGTGGGGTTCCTGGGTTATGGGGATAGGGTGGAGGTGTTGGCCTTGGGTAGGGTGCTCTTTCCAAGAGCCGGGGCAGATTCGCTGGGTCGAATGGCCTCGTTCTGCACTGTAAATTCTATGATAATCTATGAAATTCTATGATAAACTGCATCTGCCATTTCTGTTCCCAATTCTCCAATCTATCTATATCCTATTGCATCCTCTGACAATCCTCGGCACTATCAGCAACTCCACCAACCTTCGTGTCATCCGCATACTTACTAATCAGACCACCCATATTTTCCTTCAGATCATTTATATATACTACAAACAATCGGTCCCAGTTCTGATCCCTGCGGAACACCACTAGTTACAGATCTCCAGTCTGAAAAACACCCTTCCACCGCTACCCTCTGTCTTCTATAACCAATCCAGTTCTGTACCAGCTAGCCATCCCACCCCCAATCCCATGTGATTTTAGTTTTTGTACCAGTCTGCCATAAGGGACCTTGTTAAATACCTTATTAAAGTCCATATAAGCTACACTCACAGCCCTCATTTAATTTATTTTGTCACCTCTTCAAAAAACTCAATCAAGTTGATGAGACCTGACCTTCCCGTACAAACCTGCCGGTCACTAACTAGTCCAAATGTGGATATATCCTGTCCTTCAATATCTTTTCCAAAAGCGCCTCACCTCGGATGTCAGCCTCACCGGCAATAATTTGTTGGATTATCCCTGCTTTCTTTCTTAAACAAGTGATCATCATTGGCTATTCTCCACTCCTCTGGAACCTCGCCTGTGGTCAAAGAGGATGTGAAGATATCTGTTAAGTCCCCAGCTATTTCTTCCCTTGTCCTTTTTTATAATCTGTCATGGGAGGTGGGCATCGCAGGCTGTGCCAGCATTTATTGCCCATCCCTAATTGCCCTTGACGGGGCAGTTAAGAGTCAACTACATTGCTGTTGGTCTGGAGCCACATGTAGGCCAGATCGGATAAGGACGGCAGATTTCCTTCCCTAACCAGCTGGTTTTTCTGACAATCGGCAATGGTTTCATGATCACCTTTAGACTTTTAATTCCAGACATTTTATTTAGTTTAAATTGCGGCTATTTCCAGTTATTGTCAGGCTTGAATATTCTTCTTGAGGAGATAATAACATGTCGTTCTGAATGTCCTGGTAGTGCAGTAACAACTTGGATGCATTTTGAACGGTTATTTCGGACATACTCAAGTTGTTACAATGTGTTGTAATGTGACGGGCAATGTCTAATGAAGGGTTCAAGCAAACTGAGAATTCATCCATTTTTGCAGCAAAGAAATAGAGGGCCAATAGCGAATTTGGTGTACAATTATAAAGAGAACTGAGGAAAAGAAATACCGAAGTGCATACGTGGATAATTCATTAAATGGGGGAGTACAGGTTAGTAAAGAATACCGCACATTAAGCTTTATTAATAAGAACGTGGAACAAAAGAGCAAGACAATAATGTTTAACTTCTCCAGGACACAGGTTCGCCCTCGCAGGTGTACAGTGGGGGTCGCAGCTGAGAATCACAGAATCATAGAACTTACAGTGCAGAAGGAGGACATTTGATCTATCGAGTCTCCATCTGCCGTTGGAAAGACCACCCGACTTAATCCTACTTAAACCCACAACTCTACACTATCCCATAACCCAGTAACGCCATCTAATCTATTTGGACACTAACGGCATTTTAGCATGGTCAATCCACATCTTTGGAATGTGGATGGAAACCGGAGCACCCGGAAGAAACATACGCAGACACGGGGAGCACATGCAGACTCCGCACAGACAGTGAACGAAGCCGGGAATCGAACCTGGGACCCTGGTGCCATGAAGCCCCAGTGCTAACCGCTGTGCTACCGTACCGCCCCTCCACTGTGCTACATGTCGTCTCATGAGGCATGATATGAAGGCGGGTGCCGAACATATTGCTCGCCACGGTTCCAGAAATCAGACAGTTCAGTTCAGATGTACGGCTGGAGAAGCTGGAGTGTTTTCCTTTCAGAGAAAGCACGGAGATTTGAACAAAAAAAAGTATTGAAAGCCATGAGAAGGCTGTATAGAAAAGGTAAGGGGAAAATGTTCCTCTTTGTGGAAGGTCGATAGAGATAACATAACCTGGCAGCAAATTTGAAAAGAAGGAAGCGTTACATCCGCGAAACCTGTATTTCACACAGTGAAATAACCGTTCCCAATGCAAGTAAGTGAGTGATGAAGCACGGAAGAGCATCGCTTGAGAATGGTCCAAATGAAGATTGATATCAACCATTTTAAAGGGCGTTTGACAGGCATTTATTGAGAGAGAATGAGCAGAAGGCGGGACATTATCAGCAAGTGAATGACTCATTCAGAGAGCTACCGCAGATACGATGGCTAGACCTGCCTCAAGTTGCGTACGAGCACTGCACGTCCATTACTTCTCTTTCCAGGGACACTGTACTCTCACCATCTGAATGTTTCCCATGCATTGCCGCTATAATTGGCAAGACAGAACTAGAGTTCCACAACTATAATTGTATGTCGTTTTCTCAGCGCCCAAGTCCTTCCTCAAACCACCAACAAGTGGCATGACATCATGCCGCTGGGATGTTGTGAATCTACGGATTTTGAACACCAGAGCACATTATGGTTGGTCAATAAATTTTAACTGTCCTCAGCGAACAGCTGAATCGCTTGTGAATATGTGCGGGGAAAAGGCGTCGATGCTGTTGACAGAATGTTCTACTGTTCCCCAGAGCTTGAAGAGTCATTTTTAGTATTAAGGCATTCTTGGATTGTCGGAGATCTCGGTTTAGATAAAAGAACAATCATTGCAAAACGCCATGGTTGCCTCGATAACATTGAAATGTGTTGGATAAGGTATCAGTCCGAGCTGGGCCTAATGCTGAGACAACAGAGAGGGTTGGCTTGTCTCATTGACTGCGGCCACTAAATATCAACACGTGGGTTTTTCTGGTTGCTTAACGCGTTGTCTTTGATAAAGTGAAGCTGCCTGAACAGAATAATATAGGATCATGTAAATATAAGAATTAAGAGCAGTGTTGCACATTGAGTCCCGAGAACCAACTCCGCTAATCAGAAATGTAATGGCTGATTGAGTTTAACTCCCACCTACCTTGGAGTTTCACCCCTTTGTTGATTTTGAAGCTATGTACCTCTTACTTTAAAATCTCCAAAGACCCAGTGTCTGCTGAGGGAGAGAGTTCCAATGAATCACTACCCTCTGAGAGAAAAATGAAACTTCCCCATCACTGTCTAAAATGTTATGGAGTTCTATATTCTGCTACAAGCAATAATATGCTCTCCACATCTATCCCATCAAGACGCCTTGGAATATTTACGTTTCCGATCAAATAACCTCTCAGTTTCTTAACTCTGTCCACACTTACCTAAACAGAACATGCTAATCTTTCGTACTACTCTCGTAAACTTTCGCTAAACTCACATTCAACCAGATCTATCTCAACATCTACGCTCCGAAATTTCTTTCTATTTGTAGGATATGCTTTATTGCAATTCTTCCAGTAAAATTGTCCATAAATAGGACACTTGCTAGATTTTTCTCCACTCACTTAACCGTCCTCACTCCCGTTCTACTCTCTTCACAACTAACTTTCCGAGCGAACATTGTAACGTAACCACATTTCGGAACTAGACCTTCAGTCCCATTGATCCCTATCATCTGATTGGATGGAATGGTTGTCATTCACCAGACAAAGTTCACGGATCGGCTGAAGCGCTGTCAGCCAACGGGTAGGACGAGCTTGTTGGTGACTGCAGCTTGCAGTCATATCGCAAGATTAATGACTGACTGAGATGTTTGTAGGTTGAAATTTGAAGCTCCTTGCATGGAAATGGCATTGGTCAGTCAAGAGGCAAAGCTCTACGACTGGCGAATGTAACTGACCATTTCCGCGTGAATCCGGGGAGTAGATAAAGCGGCTCTCTGACCAAATGTTAATTTCTCCAATTGGATTCACTGCTGTCGGTCACCGCACTTTAACTGTTATTGGTTGATACTGCTGATTCAGTTAACTGTTTGATACAGCTGTCAGTTTATTCACCAACTGAACAGTTGATATTACCGTGGATTTCAGTGCCTGCTTGAGCTGCTCTCTGAACTTAGACTGAGTCAACACATAAATAAATGTATTTGTGCAGCAATTTAAATTCCGCAGCATCCATCCGACATAATGAACAACAACTTCGAACTCCGTGGAATTAACTATTCCTCTAATCTTAGAATAAAGAAAATTTCCAACATTTACCAACCACAAAAGTATGAAGCTGCCTGATATTGCGAGGAGTAAAATAATAGACTTCCTTCTACTCTCCATTTCCGGGTCACTGCTATTCTGTTCGTTACTCTTGCCCCTCAGACCTTGACGGATTCGGCTTGTCACTAAAATATATCGGACCGTCAGAGCGTTGAGCAGCAGAACTAAAGCGAATGGGAGCAACGGTGTTAGAACCTTTTCAAACCAGCTAAATCCCAGCCATGTGGGATCAGTTAAAGTGTTTACCTTTGTATTACAGAGCCACGGGACATTGTTTATTATTACATAAGGTTCAAATGTGAAGTACCAGGGGATGTTTTTTAAATAGAGAAGGATGCCCGTTGTCGTTAGAACCACAACCGCAGTTTTGCCTGTGCAATAGTTTGTTCTCAGTTTCTGGCAGCAGATAGCCACAAATCTATCAAAGGAGAAAGTGACAGTGAACCAGACAGAGCAGTCTCTGGCTGCACATACCAGGACACTCTGAGCACTGCACACAACGGTGAGATGCAAAAAACACAATGGGAAATAATAATAATTGATCTGATTCAGTATGACGTCAGCGATAATG
Organism: Scyliorhinus torazame; assembly: GCF_047496885.1. NCBI lineage: Eukaryota > Metazoa > Chordata > Chondrichthyes > Carcharhiniformes > Scyliorhinidae > Scyliorhinus > Scyliorhinus torazame. The sequence continues at coordinate 65,529,003 of NC_092729.1, forward strand.
AGCAGAAGATCCGCCGTTGCCATGGCCACCAGATAGCGTGTTGTGCAGGACGAGAGACCACACTTTCCCCGGCACAGGACGATAATTCCCAATAAATTAACTGTAAGAGAAAGAAGGGATATATTTAGAAGAATTAAAATCACATATTCTCATTGACTGAAACGGGCTGCAAGGAGAGGATTTCAGGATCAAAATGGGGAGGTGGAGGGGAGTGTGTGTCGTCAAGGGTCTAAGTGGAAGTGTTAAAGTTTCAAATTACACGATGGGAACTGTCAAACTCAACCCCATATTGAATGATGATTTAGAGAGAAGACTGAGAAATGGAGGTATATTGTTCTGCAGGCAGTCGGAGGGAAATACTTTGTATCTCCTAGAAAACACGTGTTGGTGAAGAAGACGAAAATAATTATATTATTGTATCGAACCATCATGGCTGTATGAAAGGGAAATCATGTTTGAAAAACCTGTTGGAACTTTTTGCGGATGTTATTTTACATACACACTTAGTCACACAGAAAATAGAAACAGGGATTAGTCCATTCGGCCCTTCGAGTCTGCTCCGCAATTCATTATAATTGTGGCTGATCAAGTTCAATACTCTGATCCCGCCTTCCCCCTATCACTTGATCCTTTAGCATCCATTGCTATATATAATCACTTCTTGATATCAGACAGCGTTTTCGCCTAAACTACGTTCTGTGGTTCTAAATTCCACAGAGTCACCACCCAATGTATGAAGAAATGTATCCTCACCTCAGTCCTAAAAACCCCTATCTTTAAACCATGATCCCTCGTTCTGACCTCCCCCACTATCTGGAACACTGTTTCTGAGTCTACTCTGTCTAACCCAGTTCACATTTTACACCTTTCTATGAGATAACCTCTCACTCTTCTAAACTCCAATTAACATACTCCTAACGGACGCAATCGTTCTCCCGCCATCCCTTACCTCATTCTGGTAAATCCTCGCGACACTCCCTCCAAAGCAAGAATATCCTTCCTCAGATAAGGATAGCAAAACTACAGACAGTTTTCCGGGTGTGGCCTCCTTGGGTCCCTGAATAACTGCAGTAAAACACCTACATTTCTCTACTCAAATAGCCCAGGTAAAAGCAGAAATTGAGGAAGTGGCGCTTTTGGATTTTAAAAAACCTTTTAAATAATGTCTCACACCTGCTGCTGGGAAATAGCGTCAGAACACACGAATTGGGCATAACATGCTGCAATTTATTGAGAAGTGGTTAACAGGCATATCCAGAGTCATGAACGGAGTCACAGCCATTTCTTCCTTTAGCATATTATTGATCAGTGCTTCAGCCACAGCTTCTCACAAGCTACATAGATGAGTTGGATGTAGGAATTGAATGTGGGAAAGTCAGTTTTGGTAACGGCACAGTATTGGTAGGTGAGGAGGTTTCAATGAGGCTTGACGCTAATTGGACCAGGCGGAAAAATCTTCTATGAACAGGTCTTTCATAAGTTGAATTGTGGATTGGTGAGGACGCAACTGAAGATATTTGTACAGTTAGGCTTCCTTACCTCAAGACGACTCTATTTAACACTGATGGGAATGCACCGTGGATTCACTGGCGAGGATGGCCGCTTTGTATTACAGCAGGTTTTGAGGAAACTGAGAGTGTATGAGATGCGTCTAAGAATGAGTGTATTATCTCATCGAGCCTTCAAAATTCCTACACGGCTTCACGAAGTAGATGTTAATGAGGTGCCTCATCGGACAGTTAAGATAAGGCAAAATGTGAAAAGCATCAGAATAAAGTTTTAGGAGATTTCTAACATGGATCAGGAGAACTTCGTCTCACAAAGGTGTTGGATTGTTAGAGCTCTCTACTGATAAGCTTGCGCAAGATCAATGCCTGAGCATGTTCCATTCAGAAACCGATAGATTTATGTTTATTCATGAGAGAAATATTCATGCAGAGAACTGGTCATGCTGGTCAAAATTGTGTAAGAGTTAAATGATCAAGAACGAAAGGTGGACCAATTTCGACTACGCCTGTTCGTAATTCCGATGATCCTAAATAACTCCACCCGGACCCGAACCAAAGCCCTACCAGGTACAGATTACCACCCTGCCACCCGCCACATCTAGCATCAGGCACCCCAGAGGAAATAACACACATTGCCAGGGTCAACGTTTCGGTCATGTGATCACAGACTTTCAAAATTCAAACTGGAACTCCGGCTTGGAAGACAGATCTTGCAGACTGATTACCTCCAGGAGTACCTCCCTATTCCGTATTGGGTCATATTCGCGATCAAGCATCGCGTGGTTGGGTTCCCACAGCATCGCCCCATCCCCACCCCCAGGATTAGAACACAGCCTCAGAAATACATCACCACTCCGAATCAATGCTCGATCGAGGTCTGACCGCCATTATGACATGATTGGCCTGAGGATTGTTCCCCCTTCCCACACATCCAAGGTCAGAATCCCCTGGGCGTTAGTTGCACATCAAAATACCGCACCTCCACCCACAGATTCCGGCTCCCTTCAGCATTAACTCACCAGAACCAAATAGCTTCAGTTTACGAGCTCCTTCACGGTTAGCATCCATATTGCATTAGTGTCCATTTGCATCACCGCACTTTGATCCCCATAAGGATCCGTCACAAATTCCCATGTAAAAACCTCCGTCGCTAGGTTCAGTGCCCTCCCCGGCATCATACGTATCAGCAGATTTCAACTTGAACCTTCGAGCATGTATCCCCGAGGACTGTCCGTCCCTTCCCTGCTGTTGAAAAAGGAGAAGGACCCGGCGGAGTGTGTTACGCATCGGTGCAGATCCCTATTAAAGGTGGATACCAGGTTATTGGCGAAGTTGCTGGCGGCAAGGTTGGAGCAGTGCCTGCAGAAGGTGATATGAGAGGACCAGACGGAGTTCGTGAAGGGGAGGCGGCTGTTCTGGAATGTTAGAAGGTTGTGAAACGTCATCATGACGCCGACTGATGGGAAGGACGTGGAGGTGGAGGTGGCGCTAAATGCGGAGAAGGCTTTTGATCGGGAAGCGTGGGGATACTTGATGGCGTTCCTGGAAAGATTAGTTATTGGTCTCATATTTACGGCGTGGCTGCGGATGCTCTCTAGTGCGCCAAAGGCGTGTGTTCGGGATACGTTGCTCTGCACTGAGGCACTAGGCAGGAGTGTTCCATGTACCCCACACCCTTGCTCTTTGCAGTAGCGATAGCGCCATTGTCCAAGGGTTTCCGGCGTCGTGGTTGTAGAAGGAGATAGTGGGAGGGAAGTTGGAACACTGATATCCATGTATATGAACGATGTACTGCGCTACGCTTCAGAGCCGAGTACGTCGGTGGGGAATATAATGGGGCTGCGTCAAAGATCCGGGCCGTTTCTGGTGGTATAAATAGAGCCGAGGTAAGAGTGAGTATTTTATGAGGTGCCATTTCGTAGGGCAGCACACCACTTCAGGTTATTGGGGTAGCAGGTTCCGCGGGATTGGGGTGGGCTCCGAAGGTATAATTGTACTAGTTTGGTCGGGAGGGTGAATGCCCATTTGGGAAGGTGTGACAACTTCCCCCTGCTGTCAGAAGGCCGGGCGCAGGTACTTAAAATCAAGGTGTTACCGCAACGCCTGTTCCTATTTCAGTGCATTTCGGTCATCTCGTTTATTTGCGGGCGGATGGGGGTAGCCAGTCCTTTAGAGAGGGCGACAGGCTGGCAGCTGGCTCTCCCAAATATAGTATATTATTACTGTGCGGCGAATGCGGAGAAGGTGCGGGGTTGGCTCTTCGTGGTGCGGAGTGGGGGGGGGGGTGTCCCGGTGGGTTAAAATGAAGGCATCCATTCAAACTCCAATGGGTAAAGACTCAGAGTCCTCAACACTCATTATCTGACAAAGCCTTCATTCGCGGTTTTATTCTTGTGAACCTCCTCTGGACACTCATGAAATCCATCTCATTCTTCGTTAGATATGGGGTCCAAAAGTGCTGACAATATTATAATTATCCTGAGCAGAGCCACAGTACTGCATTCCTGCTCTTCTGTTCCATCCCGCTTGAACTGAATGCTAACTTTGCGTCTGCCTTCCTGATTGCCAACTGAACCTGTACGTTAATGTTAAGTGAATCCTGAACTGGGACTCCAAAGTCCCTTTATGCTTTTGATTTCCGATGTCATTTGCCGCCTCAAAGAATTCTAAGAGCGTTATCAGGCATGAGCTCTCCTTGACGAATCTGTGCTGAGTGATTTCTGTTTTACCATTCCTTTCCAAATCCTCCGCAATTTCATCCTTAATAATAAACCCTAACATCTTACCAAAGACACATTCGGGCGAACTGCTCCATAATTTCCGTGTTCTGGCTCCCTTCCTTTTTGAAACAGATGGGTTCCATTCGCCTTTTTTTTTCAATCCTCTGCGACCCTCCCTGTCTCCAGTGATTTCATAGATTATCATAGAATTTACAGTGCAGAAGGAGGCCATTCGGCCCATCGAGTCTGCACCGGCTCTTGGAAAGAGCACCCTCTCCAAGCCCACACCCCCACCCTATCCCCATAACCCAGTATCCCCACCCAACACTAAGGGCAATTTTGGACACTAAGGGCAATTTTTATCATGGCCAATCCACCTAACCTGCACATCTTTGGACTGTGGGAGGAAACCGGAGCACCCGGACGAAACCCACGCACACACGGGGAGGATGTGCAGACTCCGCACAGGCAGTGACCCAAGCTGGAATCGAACCTGGGACCCTGGAGCTGTGAAGCAATTGTGCTATCCACAAGGCTACCGTGCTGCGCCACGAGCCTCTGAGAGATCACCAAAATACCTCCACATCCTCCTCAGATGTCTCCGTCGGAAACCTGGGATCTGGTCCATTTGGTCGGTGTGATTTATCCACATGAAGACTTTCAGCGTCGTCAATATCTTCTGCCCCTGAACTCGCCTCCGCCTCCTGACTGTGGTGACGTTCTGGTATGTCACTGGTGTCTTGCAGTGCGAATCTTCATACAAAGCACCTATTCAGGTTTTGTTCTCCATTACTACTTCTCCATCTCATTTTCGATTCTTACGTCTCTCTTACGTCTTATGCATCGAACAAAACTTTCGCAATCTTCATTCAGATTAATATCTACGTTGTGCTCATATTTAATCGTTTCACCTCCTCCCCATTATATTTTTTATTGTTGTCCTCTGCTTGATTTTAAAGGCTTTACAATCCTCTGTAATCTGCCACTCAAAAGCTCCTCAGCACTTTTTATGTATTTAGAATTTGACTTTCATGCTGTACCTGACTTCTCCCATCAGCCATGGTTGCATCCGCCATCCCTGGGCATATTTCTTAGTCCTATTTGGGCTGAATTTCTGTTTAGAATAACCCCGGAAACCTCTTGCATTGCTGTTAGACCGTCTCCCCTGCTACGCCCCCCTTCCAATCAAATCTGGCCTTCTCCTCCCGCATGTATTTGCAGTTAGCTGTACTCAGTTGTGATAGCATTGCATTTTCTTTCAGTTTATCCCTCTCAAACTGCAGGGTGAAATCTATTATATTATGGTAACTACCGCCTCAGAGTGCCTTCACGTTAAGTTGCCTAGTTACGCCTGTCTCGTTCCACATCACAGAATGTCCTGTTCCCTGGTGGGCGCGTCCACAAGCTGCTACAAATAATCATCTCGTGGACATTTCGCGCGAATTCATTTTCCTGGGACCCGCGATCATCCTGATTTCCCCAGTCTATCTGCATATTGATGTGCACCATAATTATGGTAGTACTGCCTTCCCGACTTGCCTTTTCTGCCTCTTTATTTTTTTTCTCCACATCTTGCTTACCGGTAGGGTACCTATACATAACTCCCATTGGAGTATTTTGTCTGTAGCGATTCCTCAACTGTACCTGCACAGACAGTCCGCCTTCTGACCCTACATCGCATCATGAACGATTAAATGTAATTCGCTAAAAATCCAACACCGCCCATTCTCCAATTATCTGTCCTTTCGATATGCCACGTATCCATGGGTTTTAGATCCCAGTGCTGATCACGTTGCAGCCATATCTCTGTGAGGTCCAGAACATCGGCACCGCCAATTTCACTGGACGCTACACACCCACTTCCTTGTTTCATATACTGCGCGCATCCTTCCGCTCTGTGTTGACCACAGTCCCCTTATCATAGTTGTCCCCTTATCTGTTGTGACTGACTTTAGATTCCTGTTGCTTTCTATACTCGCTGTTCTAGTTCTTATTTTGGAAAAATTACTAACTTCTCCTGAGCCGTTCCCCTCCCCTCCCCCTGAGGAGCTTCCAGTGTTCATCATTAATCTGCCCTCATTACTTCGCCTTTAACTTTGTTTTTCATATTTCCCGTACAATTGCACTCTCCCACGCATGGTTTAGCTGAAATCCGTGTCTGCGGCCCTAGTGATGCGATTCGCAAAGACTCTGGTGCCAGCATGATTCAGTTGAAGTTTGTCCTGTTGACGAATGTGATATAAAATAGTTACTTTAGAGATACTAGTTAATGTAATGTAGAAATAAGCCACTTTGATTCTTTTAGTTAGGGACAAATGAATTTGGGACCGCATGGAAAAAGCAGGAAGAGGTGTGTCTATAAGAGTGAGGATGCATTGATAAGGGCCAGAGAAAGGGATTGGAAGTGAGCCAATCAGAATGGATTAAACAGGTCAGGAGGGACCTAGGCTGACCTATGTCCGTCGAGTATGTGAAACTTGATACCATTTGAACTGATTTTGCAGAGATTCCTTTGTCTGTTAGTTCAGTCGTTTTCTGGAGTGTAAGAGGCAGGACGTCCTGTTACATTCTGTAAGATGATAAAGCTTGCAAGCTAAATAAATAACTTCTGTTTACGTGCAAATCCGTCTCAACTTTTATTGAGGCCAGACTGACAGAGAAAGAAAATAGGAGATCAACATTTGGTGCCGAAAACCGGGATTTCTCAGGGCGATCCTGTTCCAACTGCGAAATCAGAATTAGACTGATTATGAACAGGAGGACGGGGAACAAAGGGCCCTCAATGTAGAAATGGAAAACGACCAGCATTGATTGTTCCCCTCTTCTCATCGTCTGATTAGTCTGGTCACTCGCGGTTGGCACAGAAAGACCGCCTCGACGAAATCACAGGTCAGTCTGGGGATAAGCACTTTAATTGTGAGTTAATTCGGCTGGGGAAGGCTATATTGTTGATGTAACATTTAAGATAAATGGTTCAACTTTAATTGTGAGTTAATTCGGCTGGGAAAGGCTATATTGTTGATGTAACATTTAAGATAAATGGTTCAACTTTAATTGAGAGTTAATTTGGCTGGGTTATGTTATGAGGGGTAGATGTAACATTTGAAATTGAAACAAATGGTTCACCTCTATATGTCTGTGTGTTAAAAATATAGTTGATTAAGTTAAAGAATTTTCCTTGGATTGTAGTGGCGAAAAAACGCAGTTCCAAGGACTAGTTGAGATTATGGGAAATTCCTTGGATAGCACAAATGATCCAGGCATGCCACTGCAAATATTATGTGATAAGTATCCGGACAAAGCTAAAGACTTTAGAAAATTGTCAGCACAGTTAAGAACTAAAATGGGAGATGAATGGCCACTAGGGGGAACCAAAGACCTAGAAATGGTTAAGAAAATCCAGGGACTGATATGGAAAAAAAATCAAAGTATGAAAACTAAAGAATTAATTGGATTATGGAGGCAATATTGTCAAGAGGAAAAAGATAAGATTATGTTGTCCAGCTGGCAGGATAATGCACTTAAAATGGGGATTTCAATTAGTGAACAGGGTAACCTAAAAACATTACAAATCTTGAAAAAGGAATGTGCATTTAAAAAAAGAGCAAATAGAGACAAGAAGGACCCGGGTCACACAAGAGGTGAACTACGTAGTTCAATGGCTGGCCTTGAATTGTCGGAAGAAGAAAAATTCAATAAGTCGGAAAAGTCAGTAGAAATTCCGTCTGCACCCATAGTATGGTCTGCGCTCATTCCAGAACCACCAGAGTACAATAATATATACCCAGCCATTGCTCCCCAGATTTCAAATATGCCAGAAACTCAAGCCCTTTTGGGCGATAGTGTGGGTCCTGTTTTACCAACTTCACAACCGAAAGAGCAAAAGGAACTTTGTCCCACAAGCCCAGTTAGCTCTAGGACAAGATCTCGGACAGCAAGAGAGGGGCTTGAAGCTCACCAGAAACAATTAAGCATATCACCTCAGTCTCCCCAAACTAAGGAGAAATCACAAGAGTTGGGAACAAAGAAAGCTGAAACAACTTCGGTTGAAGAGAAAGAACTCCCCCTAGTGACAGGGAGAGACGTTGAAGTCTTGGAACAACCAGGGGAAATACCTAGAGTGCCCCCTGGTGACATTCGGAGACAGTTACCGATTAGGAAGATGAGAAACCCCGATCCAGGGACGGCGGCTGCAAACCCCACAATAGACGTTTACTTCCCATGGACACCCAGTGAGATGATGGCTATTATGACTACAATCCCAGATAGAAAAAAATCTCCTGCTGCCTTTGTGGATTCATTGAGAACTACTATCTCAATTTATCAAGCTGATTCAAGGGACCTCTGGGCCCTAGTTCAGCAGATTTTAACCCCAGCAGAGTACCGCACTTGTCTTAACCACCTGAATTATGCTAGTCATGCCGCACTCCAGCAGGCCTATGCGTTAGACGACGATAGAAGGACACAGATCTTAAATGCATTGAATAGCACATTTCAAAGGCCCATAAATCTTTCTGTTATCTTAGACCTAAAACCTAAGAAGAATGAAGACCCAGAGGAATTTCTGGGGCGTTTTAATGAAATCTACCGGGGGCAGTCAGGCGATTTGCTGTATCAAAATGGTCAGAATTCCCCTCAATACTGTGCTATGTTAATGCATTGCCTACCACCTTCTGTGGTTACTGCTGTGAAATGTAATAACATGAATTGGACGGAGAACGACCCTTCCCAGATGGCAAGGGCAGTCAGATTTTACTGGAAGGAGGGTGTAGGCCCAGAAGGAGGCTCAGTTACAAAGGTTAAGACTGAGTATGTAATGAAAAAGGATGATCTGCGACCCCAACAAGGGGCAGAAATGGTAGTTTACCAGCAGGAGCCCCAATATAGTGACTTTGGGTGGGTGGATCAGCGAAGAGGGGGATACCAAACCCACCCAAAAGGACCCTCACCCCATTTTTATGGTCCACTGAATGAATCAACAGCTCTACAACCGCAGCCCCCTCTGAGGGGCCATTGGTCTACTGGGAGAAGAGGACGAGGCAGATATAGAGGGAACAATGGATGTTTTAATTGCGGCCGTATAGATCACTGGCAACAGGAATGCCCCTTTAAAAGACAGACAGTAGAAGGAGATTATCCGACCCAAAGGAGGGGGTACCCACAAAGGGGAGGACAGACGAGATACACTGACTTCTCCCAGGAAAACCGTTTCCCATCACAGGATTGACTAGCTAATTTAGCCATCAGGACTCTCCAATCCGACAGGGAACCTATTATCGCTCTGCAGATAGGAGATCAACATCACTCATTTGTCATCGACACAGGGGCAGCGATGTCTTCTGTGCAATCAACACTTAAATTACCAATATCCGGCCACACGCAGCAATTATCAGGGTTCCAAGGACAGGTGTGTGAGTATCCTATTTCTGAACCTGTGACAGTCACTTACGAGAATACGTCTGCAGAACATCAGTTTGTAGTGACTACTGGATTGGACTGTAACTTGTTGGCCCGAGATTTACTGTGTATCTTCCAGCTACAGCTAGAATGCGGAGATGAGGGGGTAACGGTTACATCATGGAGGATGAGACAACAGTGCTATATTTCTATCACCCCCCAGTGGTGGACGTTAGACATTGAACAGTCACTGCATCACGTTACCCTGGCCTATGACAGAACTGGACGAAACAGGGAGTTGGAGGACAAATACCGGCCATTACTTGAGACCGAATGGCCAGTCAAGGTTACAGCCACAGTCACGGGAAAAGAAGGTACAGCCGATTTTGTTACAATATCACCACATTTATGGCCACAGTCAGCTTCGGTAAGCCCTCACATTACACGTCAGGTCTATGACCCGTACCATGCCAGGGATATGGGACGAATGGTCAGGAGGGCAGTGGATCATTCAGATCCAACAGACTACGCACTTCAAGCCATGCCAGACGGCACTACCATAAAATATTTTGAGGTCCCTGAAACGATTAACACTCGACTGCAGCATCACAGGGGACATGATGTGTTGGAATATGTCAATCCACAGGTCTGGGCGGAATACCCATCACAAGTGGGAAAGACAAATGTTACACCTATCAAGGTAATGATTAAGGATCATGCAAAGCTACCTTCCATTCGGCAATACCCCCTCAAATCTCAAGCTGCTCCATCAATAGATAAATTAATTCAAGAACTATTGAAACAGGGTATTTTGGTCCCTTGCCAATCAGAATGTAACACCCCCATACTTGCTGTGCCTAAACCAGCCAAACCAGACCAGTACCGATTAGTACAGGATTTACGTTCAATCAATGCCATCGCACAGCCGTTACATGCTCTCGTCCCTAACCCTGCCCACATACTGGCTCAAATTCCAGCACAAGCCCGGGTCTTCGCCGTAATTGACCTTCAGCACGCCTTCTTTGCCCTCCCACTTGCGACTGAAAGTCAATATTTGTTTGCCTTCACTTACAATGGGCAGCAGTATACCTGGACCCGACTGCCACAGGGGTTTGTCAATTCCCCTACACTCTTCTCCAGATGTTTGCAGACCCAACTCCAGGCCTTGACATTGGAGCATGGTTCCACTCTAGTGCAGTATGTAGATGACATATTGGTGGCAAGTCCTGACGAGCCCAGTAACAGGGATGATGTGATCCAATTACTGAACCACCTATCCTCGTTGGGTTATGTTGTTTCACAAGCAAAGGTCTTGGTGGCTCAGAGAAAAGTTAAGTTCTTAGGAGTTTTACTTACAGCCACAGAAAGAAGTCTCGACCCCAGTAGGATTGAACCAATATGCCAATTCCCTGCCCCTACAATAGCCAAAGAGGTTCGTCATTGGCTGGGTATGGTGAATTATTGTCGGCAGTGGATACCAAACATCGCTGTCTATACAAAGCTGCTGACACCTTATACGAGTAAAGAGGGAAACTTTACTCTCACCACCGAGGCAGTCGAGGCCTTCCGTTGCCTGAAGCAGGCCTTGCTACAAGCACCGGCCCTCGGTAGGCCCCTATACGACCGACCATTCCAGATATACTGTACCGTTCTGGAAGGATGTTCAACAGCGGTACTCACTCAGAAACATGGGGACAAGCACCGGCCCGTAGCATATTACTCTTCCAAACTCGACCCAGTGGCGTTGGGTCACCCTGTTTGCACCCAGATCCTGGCAGCGATATACAATAGTTTGCAAGCTGCTGCCAACATCACTCTACAACAGGATATTATGGTGTATAGCTCCCACTCGGTAATCGCACTATTGGGGCAACTGCAGACTCAGCATGTTACCGCAGCTCGTCAGAATAGGTATGAAATATACCTTTTGAACAATCCACGTCTGACATTTAAATATTGTACCACTATCAATCCAGCCTGTTTTCTTAGCGGTCCCCCGGTCCATGAGGATGCGCCTGGTCACGACTGTTTAGCCTTGATTCAGGAAACTACAACAATAAGGGACGATCTGAGTGATATTCCGTTAGAACAACCTGACATGATTATGTATGTTGATGGCAGTGCATTAGTAAGCCCCACTGGCCGGAGACTGTCCGGTTATGCAATCATAGATCAGGATGGTCTGATTTTAGAAGCAGCAGCTTTCCAGACCCCTTACTCAGCACAACAAGCTGAACTTTTTGCCCTCACCCGTGCATGTATACTGGGGGGAGATCGCCGGGTAAATATCTACACTGACTCCCGATATGCTTTCGGGGTAGTTCATGACTTCGGACAACTCTGGAAGAATAGGGGATTCCTTACCTCGGCTGGTACAGAAATATCCAACCGGGGTTTAGTTAATGACCTACTGCAGGCCCTCCTTCTGCCAGCGCAGATTTCCGTTATTAAATGCGCTGCCCACACGAATGGTACAACCCCAGTTGACGTTGGTAATGAACGAGCAGATCGTGCAGCGCGCACAGCCGCACAAATTCAGCAAGTGATGGTGCCTAAAATGTTAAGTCAGACTAAACGATCTACTATGAATGTGTCTGCTTCTGACAAGCCAATGCCAACCATCCAAGACGTCATAAGGTTACAGGAGGACGCTCCTGAGAGTGATAAACAAATGTGGAAACGGTTAGGTTGTACATATGATTCTGTTTCCTCTTTATGGACCACGCCTGCACATCAGACTTGTATGTCTGATGTGCTGGCTTTATGGGTCATCGAATGTGTACACTTTGCAACTCATTGTGGGGCTCGGGGGACTAGTGATTTGTTGCTGGACACTTGGTGGCACCCTAAAATGCAGGGGTTGGCCCAAAGTATCAGTAATCGGTGTTTGATTTGTCAGCAATATAACACCGGAAAAGGTATCCCTTGTGGGAAGGGGCAAACCCCGTTGCCCAGTGGTCCCTTTGAGACGCTCCAAATGGATTACATTGAGTTGGAAAGGTGTCAATGTTACAAATATGTTTTGGTCATTGTGGATGTGTTCAGCAGATGGGTCGAGGCGTATCCGACTATCGATAATAAAGCTGCTACTGTGGTTAAAGTCTTGATGAGGGAAATCATTCCCCGGTACGGTATACCAGCTCAGTTAAGTTCTGATAATGGGCCTCATTTTATTGGACAAATTAACAAGGAGTTTTGCTCCCAGTTGGGCATACGCCAGCAGTTACACTGTGCTTACAGACCGCAGGCAGCCGGGTTGGTTGAAAGACACAATCAGACCCTCAAAACTAAATTGGCTAAATTAAGAGCAGACACGGGACTGACATGGCTTAAGTTGCTCCCCGTTGCCCTCTTCCAGCTGCGGGTTACACCTGCGGGACCAGCCCGGCTCTCTCCCGCCGAGATTCTTTATGGCAGGCCTCTTAGAACTCCTTGGAGCCTGCAGGTTCCCAGACGGGTTCAGTTTCATCAGATGACTGAGGAAATGACCACCTATGTTCTGGCCCTTACGCAAGTGCTCAAGGAACTCCATGGCCAGGTCCGCGCGGCTCACCAGCCATTGCCCCCAGTACCTAGCTCACTTTCAGTCCAGCCCGGTAGTTATGTAATGGTCAAAAATTGGACTAGGAAGGGGTCGGAGCCGCGATGGGACGGGCCCTTCCAAGTTCTCCTTGCCACCCCCACAGCAGTTAAAGTGGAGGGGCGAAGTGCTTGGGTCCACCTACATCACTGTAAATTGAGCCCATCTCCACTACGGTAAAAGGTCGGATACTAACCTGCCTCCCTTCTCCAGTGCTATTTTACAGGTGTGGAGCATGATGGAGTGGCTACGCATCGTCTGTCTGATATTTGGCCTCACTTCGCTTGGCGTGTTATTGGCGATGGACATGGAAAAGGGGAATATTATGTATCTGTGTAGCCCCAACCAATCTACAAGGATACATCACCTATGCACAGGTGATGTTCTTCACTGCCCCCATATACGAGGACATGGTATCGACTCATGGAAGGTCATCAAAGTTAAGGAGAATGCGGGCGTCATGAAGCAGCTGCACCGGTCCCGGCGATGGGAAGGGAACATTATATGGACATTGCCTTGTTTTTGGAATACATGTAAATTTGATTTTGGATGTGTTAAAAGTGGTACAATAAAGGTAACATCAAGCTGTCAGAAGAGTGTAGGAAGAGACCATGAGAAAGAGAAAGGGACTAGAGAGAGGACGGGGCGTGTGAGAAGGGAAGTACAGCTAGAACGTAGGTTACCGGGAGATACACTTAAGTTAATTAAAGGCCAAACTGAGGAAAACCCGGGTAGTATGAATCTCTTCTACCAGATTTACCACCGTCTGTATGGCCAGGGACGGGTTGTCTGCTACCCAAACCCCGCAGCGGTGTCTAGGTTATTTTCTGTTTCACCGCTTTGGGGCACTCCCCAAACGGTGGTTCATTGTCAGCGTTCCGAGCCATTGCCCGAGCACGTCACTCTTCCTTACGATCCGGATTCAGCACCACCGGCTATTTGCCTTCCCCTCCCTCGGGATAATTCCCATTCACAGTACAATAGGCTGCGACGGTGGAGGGCGTACATACCTAGCCACTTCACTCCCAATAGGGATTCCCGGTCGTACGAGAATTGCTTCAGCAGTGAAGGATATGGCTGTTTGCTGGTAGAGGTGGACACAAATATAACATGTCTGTTTCCCACCTGTACGGACAGGAGGTGCCATATCACCCAGGCGTCTGGCAAATGCGTTTGTTATGGCACCACTTGCGTTCCATTGAACGCCGGCCTCCAGCTCCTTTGTGGCTGGGCGAATGTCTCTCATATCACTGTCGGGAATAGGGCTTTCCGCATTGCTGGGCGGCCCGAATGGGCATTTCAAAATTGGATCAACTGGGCTACTGGGAGGTCCTTACGCAACCGATATACTGATTGTGATGCTAGTCTCCACACGGAACAAGGATACTACTTTTTATTTAATGGTACGGCGACCAACGTTTTGTCACCCCCATTTCCCCGCCGAATTGCTATAGGGACTCTAGTCCCTACCACAGTCCCCTGCCCTTCGGCGTGGAACCTGCATAATCAGTTAGCACGCCGGGCAGTCTCTGCTGAATTTTGCGAGAACTGGAAAAAACCTCAGGTTCTTGCACCCAACCGGGGCCACTCAGCCGGGTGGGGCATTCTGAGCGTATTGACACTGGGAGGTGTGGGGGGTTCCTTGGCTGTTAGTGATCGGAATTATTTTATTTGCGGCCTTACCCTTTTGGGAAATGAAACCTTGGGAGCCCTCGGGGCAATAACTAAGGAGTTGTCTCAGCTACGGTTGTTTGCAATGCAGAACCGGTATGCTCTTGACTATCTTCTGGCCCGTGAGGGTGGGGTATGCGCCATAGTACAGGGCAAGTGTATTATGGGTGTTCAAGACTTGACCGCTAACATCACTAAATTTATGGATCACATACGGGATCACTTGGACGGGATGCAGGATCCTGGCTCTTGGGGTAACTGGGGATTTGGGGGATGGAAGGACTGGTTGATAAATATGGCCATGTATCTAGTGGTAGCTATCGGCTGCATCTTTGTGGGCCTGGCCATCCTTAAATGTGTGATGGGTAAAATGCGGGGTGCACTGGATCAGATCACCGCCCCAATCACCGAGAAAAAGATTTTAACTGTTAAAATCCATGAGGGTGAAGCAGATGAAGGGGGGCTAAGACAGGAATTGGAAATGCAGCGACGAATCTTTTTAGATGAGGAACCGTAGCTATAGATTGGATAGTTCGGTTATCATGGAATGATAAAAGGAGGGAATGACGAATGTGATATAAAATAGTTACTTTAGAGATACTAGTTAATGTAATGTAGAAATAAGCCACTTTGATTCTTTTAGTTAGGGACAAAGGAATTTGGGACCGCATGGAAAAAGCAGGAAGAGGTGTGTCTATAAGAGTGAGGATGCATTGATAAGGGCCAGAGAAAGGGATTGGAAGTGAGCCAATCAGAATGGATTAAACAGGTCAGGAGGGACCTAGGCTGACCTATGTCCGTCGAGTATGTGAAACTTGATACCATTTGAACTGATTTTGCAGAGATTCCTTTGTCTGTTAGTTCAGTCGTTTTCTGGAGTGTAAGAGGCAGGACGTCCTGTTACATTCTGTAAGATGATAAAGCTTGCAAGCTAAATAAATAACTTCTGTTTACGTGCAAATCCGTCTCAACTTTTATTGAGGCCAGACTGACAGAGAAAGAAAATAGGAGATCAACACTGTCGGAAAAGCTCCTTCCTTCACCAGCAAAGGGGCCAATCTCCCATGAACACATTTCTCCCACACCAATCTTTGAGTCACCCATTTACCTCTTAGAGTTGACAACAGCATTCTTTCAGTAGGGTCGCATTTACCAGCGACATTTAATTGTTTGAATAACTATCTACCGTATCAAACGTACAATATATGCCAGGCATTTTGATGCAATAAGCATTGGTTGCGAACTACAATTTCAAATATTGACTTATAATGTTAGAGCAAATGGAGTAGGAAATTCCTGGGAATGGGTAGCAAGCTGGTTACAAAAGTGAAAGCGAGTAGAGATAAATGGATTTATTCAGATTGGTGAAAGCTGCTGTGTTGCGTTGCACAAACATCAACTCAGTGGTCAATGCTCGTCATCAGTTTTACAGGGAATGGACTTGGAAGAGGAAAGACTGTGTTCGAAATTGGAAGGACACCAAGGAAACACGCAACAAAACACCTAACATTGTGTTACCAATTAATACAAATCTACATTGCACCTTTTGCTGTTAACTTAAAATCATTAAAGCGAAGCGTCAGGTACGAGGTTATCTTTCGATCTGGTCCTTCTGTTGAATAAGAAACAGAGAAATATCGAACATTTCCAACTTATTCAAACGTCCTGAAACATCGTCGGCAAAAGCAATACTTTTCCACTCTATTGCTTTTGTAAAACGCAAAGACATTCAACCGAACGGAATAAAATCCCCAAATATATTATTATTAATGATGACATTAAACACGACTAAAACTGCAACCGATATCAATTCTTCTAGATAGTGTCCATACTAAGGACGAAGGACAGGCATGGACGCCCAATGGAATATGGTTACTGTGGTCATGAGTCAATTCTCTCCAGTTAACCATATGCAGCACAATTCAACACGGACAGACATTCCCGGTAACATACAGTCGCTGGGTTCAGCTACTCCAGTTTGTTTAGTGACATTCACATCTTAAAATTCTGCACTGACAGATACTCCCAGTAATATGTCCTTACTCGCTGTTAGGTATAGAACTTTGTTTAGTGAGTTATACCCGATACGAGGGGTCAGGAGTTCCAGTATATTAGATGATTCAGATTGAGGGAGATTTTAGCAAGTCTCCCAATAATAACTGCCTTGTATAAATTTACCTTCACTCCGTTCTGATATGACATTGCACGATATCCCACGAAGTGCAACAACTTGATAATCCAGAGAGCCAATGCTACAGAACCAGGTTCATTATAAATTGAGGAAGTGTAAAATAAAACCCTTCATAAAACAAGAAATATAATCTAAGCAAAGGCTGTCACTGTTGCAGTGTCTGTGTAATGAATATCCAATAAATCAGCGTATGATACTATCAGTAACAGAGGAAAAGCAGAAAGAAGCTCAGATAGATGTTTACATAATTTCAATCGCCGCTTACCAGGGACACCAATTATGGCAAGAATCACATAGAATATTTTAGCGATCATATGATACGTTTCCAGCATTTTCTGTGCACGGCGATCAGTCCCGTGGAGCTCCGATCAATCTCCCTGAATTGAACCCTGAGGTGATACAATCTCAGAAACCTTTATTTGTATCTCGTAGGATCATCCCCAGAGTATTTACGATGAGATATTGTTGAGGTGGTTTGTTTCTCAGTTGAACAGATTGTGACACCGATTTGAAAGACAGACAATGAATATTTTTGAGATCTATTAACATATTTAAAAAATGGTCAATTCTAATCACAATGATTAGAAAAATAAATGACAAGCTGTAATCTCCAACAAATGGAGTTGCCCACTGGAGCTGAGCAGTCGCGCCTGCAGAGTTCCTGTTGGTTTTGCCTCGTCCTTCTCAAGAACTTTACCATTACAAATTAAATTACAAATGTTACTCTGGGATATTCTACTGCACTCAGAAATACAGCTGCGGTTTCTCGATTGTACAATAAGGAAAGTGATTAAATCTGTCCTTGGATTGCCACCTTATCCTTGTGGAGAGGTGTATTTGATCCGTTGTTCGCAAGAGCAATGCCACCTGGAGTGTTAAACTCCTGGCTGGGTTATGATGACGTTACGGTCGCGGCAGAGGAACCAGACAAAGCGGAACAGAAAAGAACACCTTAACGGAAGATCAAGCGTAGAAAAGTCGCATGTCATCAATGGCTGCGATGGCGGATGAAGGCTGCAGCAGCAGGGCCAGCCCCAGTGATGGATGTTCCTTTGCCAATGGAAGTGTACCCACCCGCTCTGCCTGCTGATGTGCAAACCAACGTTAGAAGTTGGACCACGCCAGGCGCCTACCCGTGGGAAACCGGCACAACCCCCACACTGACGAGCCCTGGTGCCATCTCTGAGAGGTAACGGGGACAGGACTGCCATATCTGAAAGACACTAGCTTCGGACCAGAACGTAGGAGTTGCAGCTTTATTCTGTCGTCTCGATCTTGGAATCGGAGCAGAAGAGTGTTTGGGGCTGTTATCGTGCCGACTGAGCAACCCACTTCAGCATACACTCTGGCCGACGCAAGGGGAAAGGGCTAGAAATTATACGCTTACCAGAAACACCAATTATGGCAAGAATCACATAGAATATGCCCTAAAATTATACAGTTCCGTCCCTAACATGGCTGAAAAACAGACTTCAGCAGTTGCATTTACCTGAGGTCAGAACATCTAAGTTCAACTGAATTTCGGTACCTGGAATGTTCACCCCCACCGGGATAATGAGCAATGGGCCGGAACGGAAAACTGGTTTGCGTGAACCCAGGCACTTCAACATTGACGTCGCTGCTCTGCACCAATCCGATGTGCAGACGAAGGGTAGCCGAGGAAAGATGGTGGTGGTTACACATTCCTCTGGCGAGGAAAAGCCAAGGATCAGTCTAGGACACATAGAATGGTATTAGCATCAAGAACGGAATAATCAACTGACTCTCAGGGCTCCCAATCGGCATTAATGAGCGCCTCATAATCGTCTGTCCCAAACATTCCAAGAAGCAGCAGACAAGAATCATGAGATCCTGTGCCCTAATCCTCGATACCAATGATGACCGAAAAGGCGGCTTCGACTCCACTATGGCCAAGAGATTGCCCAACATTACCAAGGAAAAGAAGACCATATTCCTTCGGCATTTCAACGCCAGGGCTTGATAGGATTCCGATATCTGGAAAGGAACAGTGGGAAAAGAAGCGGTTGAGAATTGCAACTTCAACGTGGTTCGCCTGCTCTCCAAATACACAGGACATCAGCTTGTCATCACTAGCGCTTTCTTCCGCCAAAATCACAAGTGTAACACTTCCTGGAGACATCCATGATGGGAACATGGGGAAATGATCGTCTTTGTCATCGTCCGGTCCTGAGATCGAAAGGATGTCCTCACGATCAAGCGATGACAAGTGCAACTGACAGCAGGCAAAACCACGGGTCCATCCAGTACCCTCTGTCCATCAAATTCTACCAGAAGCAGCTGAGGGTGAAGAAACAGCTGGGAAACAAGAGAAAAGTTGAGTACTTTCAAGAACAAAGCATGCACGCAAACTTCCACCAGCGTCTTCTCCAAAATCTCCACAGGTTTCTTACTGGGGGGGGGGGGGGGGGGCTGCAACTCCTCAGTGACAAGCATGACAACCAGGGCTTGTTCAGTGCAACAAGACAATACATTGAGCCAATACCCAAGGATTTAAACGGAGGACTTCGCCACCAAATATGATTTTTGACTCCCACCAAGAGTGGACGCAGTCAAAGCCGCCATTTCCGTCATGAATAGAACAGCCACAGGAGTGGGCGGGATCCCAAAGAGCATTTTCATGCTTGGAGGACGTGAGATCACCCAGAATGTCCATCAGTTGTTGCTGAAAATCTGGGACGGAGAGGAAATTCCTGCCCATTTCCGGGAACCCATCACCGTCAGCCCCTTCAAGAAAGGAGACAAAGCGGAATCTCCAATCAGTGGGAAGTTCATCGTCTGAATGATCGATAGCTGCCTTCTCAAAGTCTCTGAAGATTCTGTCCAGAAAGTCAGGGCTGCTTCCAACCAAACTATTGAATAGAGGACCCGAGTTTCACTGCTCGGCCGCTTCAAGATACACTCCAGGATTCTTTATCGATGCCAGGAGGAGAGATGATGGGAAATGAGGAGAGAGAGAATTGGAGAGCGGAGAGAGAGACAATGTGAAAGGAGCAGAGAGAGAATGGGTAAGGGGGAGAGGGAGAATGGGAAAGGTGAAGACGGAGAACAGGAAAGAGGAGAGAGACAAAGGAGCAGGGAGACAATGGGAAAGGAGGCGACAGAGAGAATGTAAAGGGGGAGAGAGAAATGGTAAGGGGAGAGAGAGATAGCGAGAGAGAGAGATGCAGAGTGTGTGTGTGAGAGAGAGATACAGAGAGAGATAGAGTGAGAGAGATGGGAGAGAGAGACAATTCCACTATCAGAAACTGTGAACTCAATTTTAAAAGCGTAACCATTGTTCGGATCTCCCGATGCAAAAACTGCCTGCAGAATTCCCCAAATTAACAACAGTGGGGTCACTTAAAAATCAGTCCATTGACTGTAAAATGATATTGATGGCCGGGAATTGATGCCTATTTACTTAAAGCGGATATAATGCTGGAATAGAGCCTGTGTTTTACACCGAGACTTCAATATAAGGGTGAAATGAAGTTCATCGGGGGCCATTTGAATTCAGATTGCTGGGATTATGATTGTTCCCTTTCCCATCTCCGGGAATGCCAGAAAGAGGGAGAGGACAAAAAGAGTGCGTTTGGGAGAATGGAAAGAGAAGAGAAAGGAAGGGAGAGAAACATAGAGAGACGGTGGAGAAAGAGAGAGATAGTGAAAAAGAGAATGGGAGACAGAAAGGCGAGGGGCTGGGGAAAGCGGGGAAGATAAAGCCAAGTAGAACAGGTGTGGGCAAAGGGTCTGGGGGTGGGGGTCTGTGGGCGGGGGCCAAGAGTGCAGTGACTGCCCAGATACAATTTTTTAGAATGTGCGAGTTGGACCAAACTACAATCCTGAGACAGTCGATTTGAAGCTGTCTCCCGAGGGAATGACCGCTCCCCAGAGCGAAAGAGACATATCTGAGGGGGTGAGGGAGAATTTGAAATGAAAAAAAAACACCAGTATGATTTGTCGTTGTACGAATTTGGAAGATGGAGGAGGGGGAGTTGAGCGGGATTTGTGTGTGCTGGAGTGGGTTTGGGGAGTTTGTTAAGACAGACACAAGATCTAGGCTGCTCTCCCGTGGCCATATCGCTCATGAGGTTGTTTCTGGGATCCTGCTGTGCACTGCAACATGTAAACATGACCGGATCGACATTCATAACGTTGCCGAGGTCCTGAAAATGAATTTCTAAATGCGAGACTCTGTAAAGGATTGTTTATAATTCCAGAATATCTCCTGCGCTGAAGACTGGGTGATTAACAGGACTGGTCAGTGGTATTGGTGATGGGAAGGAGTAGCCTATAGGGTGAGGGGAAGGGGGGGCGGTGGTAATTCAGCCTCATTGATTTCTCTAAAGACTTCAAGCTTTCCCCCAGCACCCACACCCCAAAGTGAGTTTTAAAGAGCGACTTTCATTCAATTTAGTTTAGACATTTTTCCAATTTTATAGTGGCCGTGTTTTACTGTCATTCATGTCACGGTTCCATGTAAAAGCCCAAAGGACCGTTTGAAGTGACTTTTACTGAGTTTCTGCTTGCAACATTCTCAGTCTCTGTCTTTTTCACCATCGTACCAGGTGGAGTTTAGTTGGTGTGTCAAATGCGTGTGGGGAGGGCACAGTATCTGGGGGTATTCAGTGACAAGTCAGTACCCAGTTTCCAGTCTCAGTGGGGGGCGTGGGCGCCTCTGTCACACTTTTCTCGGGATTTACTGAAATGGGAAATAATTAGGAATATATGCAAAGAGGGCGATCTTAAAAAGTCTGCTTATGGAATGGGCAGCTGGTTTCCAAGTCTAAATTGGGGATTTTATCTATTTCTGGGGGCAATCCAGGGGGAGAGGGTGTAGATGAGGGTAGGGAACTGGTAATTAGTATGACACCAGGCAGGGGAAGGAATGTGCATCTCCCACCACCGCACCCGGATTGGATCACATTGCTGTCAGTGGGATCCTGCTGTGGACCAATGACCTTCAACCTTCCCTGAACTGTCAGCTTAATGACCACATTTAATATTATCTAGGTCATTAGCTGTAAAGCATTTGTGTGGAGGGGGTTGGGGCTTTGTTAGGGGTTTGAGGGAGTGAATTGGTCCCGGCCTGGGGCCTGGGTAACGGCCTGTTTATCAATACCAGGGTGGTGGGTTCATTTTTCGATCCGGGCGGTGAGATTTGGATGCTTTATGAAAGGGGTGGGAGGGTGTGTGGAAGTGGTAGTTCTCATTCCCATCTGACTTATTTCAAGACCTGTGTTTGTCTCCTGGTATAGAGGGGTCGTTGAGGGTCAGTTCTGGACGAAACGTATTGTTCAATTGAACTGGGGAGGTATGGGTAGCGGGGCCTGTTCTCTGTCCCCTGGTGTTCAATACAGCCTATCTTTCCAAATGCCCGTTCATTATTACTATTCACAGATTAACAATTAAAAATCTGGAAAACTCCTCCTTTAATTTAGTAACTTGTCTATCTGTGTTCAAGCTATGTCAGATATTTGGGCCAGTTCTGTCTCCTTTCTCACGTGTATATTTACGGGTAATTTCTTGACTCTATGGTGAAATCATCATTTGCTTTGTCTTGGGAAATGTCATCATAATTGTTCCATTCAACCGCCGTCCTCACCACAAGCTCTCTCTCTGACAGAAAATTCCCTTCCCTCGTTTCATACTAATTTATGCTATTATATCCCGGACTTTCTCACCTGCCTTGAATATAGTATTAGCCTCTACTACTTACACAAAAGACTCATTTGCAATATGTACGACTTGCTCCACATCGTACCAAACGATGATGCTTCCCTGCAATATGCTCCTGAAATGTATGCATTATCCAGTAACCCAGGTTCCCCTCCACAGTGTTTGAAGGGACACTCTGCCAGGTTCAGTCAATCGGCCGTGTTCCTGGTTCCGTTCCTTCCCCACATGGCTGAAATAATGCGAAATCCCCCTTGACTTCACCTTGATGCAGCAAAATTGCAAATACAATGTATCAATTTCTTCCATTTCAAACTGAACCACGTCAGTACCTCCATTGCAGTTCTGTGGATGATCCCTCTGGGACAGCGTAAAGCTTTAAAGGGACATTGAATTATAATATGGATTCCATGCATTGAGATGTCCACTTATTCAAATATATTATTCTCCCCTTATTTCTTCAAACTCAACAATTCGAACAAGATCTTCAGCCCTTTTTACCACTGAAATAATCCTGCATTATCTTACGACTACATATTTGAGTTTGAACTAAAAATAAATCTTCTCCCATCGTCTGTTTACTCATTTAGGAATGACAAGGACTTTCATACTTAATTACATGTTGTATGGTCCACCTGTCCCAGATCGGTTTTCTTCTGCCCAGTGTCAGATTTAATATCGTTAAATACTTTCTCAGTTACGAGAGAAAACACAATACAAAACGTGATGAATGTAGGAAATGTATATATATATTGTATTATGCGTATGTGTATTTTGCAGTAATGCTATTTCAAAAATTAGGTGAATCTATTCAGATGATAAGTCGTCTTAATCTGTGACAAATTAGTTAACAGCTCGGCAGTCTGTCATGTCAACTACGGGATGGCTGGGTCTGCTTTTTTAGTTCAGTTGCCAGCCCTGCCCTGTGCCTGTTGTCTTTAGTTTCGTGTCACAGTTCTGCTCTGGGTTCAGAAGAAAGTAGTTGTGTTTCCCAGACAGACTTCTGATAGCGTCTCTCCCAAGGACTTGCTGCACTCAAATTTTATAGGTAGATAGGGAAGAGCTCACAGACCGCTCTTTATTATTATAAAAACTGCTTAACGGTTCACCAAATATGATCTTTTTTATTTTGTTTGAATGCTAACAGAGTTAATCGTGTGTTCAAAATAAAGATTTTTTAAGTAACCATAAATCCCTACTTGTCAGAAGAATCCCTTCTGGGAGTGAAGCATCATTATCTCACAGTTTACAAATTGAACCGATTGTTGGGATTTCTCACCCGATTTCCGAATATAAACTGGGGGTTGGTCTGGTGCTGTAGAAAACAAGTCCCGAACATGTACAACGTTCAGCTCCACTACATGTATTACATGCTACTAAATGGAATAAACATTTTACATTGTATTGTGAACACTCCGCAATCATACCCAACATCCGCTTGTCTTCATGTTGCTGTGCAATAAATGCAACACCTGTCCCTGCAGGTAGCCACGCTTCACTTTCCACCCACTTCCAAACATCTATATTATTGCTCACCCTTACACAGACTCACACCCATACATTCCATCGCTCACAGACTTACAGACTCACAGCGTCCGCGGTCATGTAAACTAGTTCACTCAAACACACACCTGTGCTCATTTGAATTTAGAATAATCAGCGGCGTCCTTATTGAGACATATGGGATGGACGGGAGGCTCTACATGGTGGATACTGAGAGTCTGTTTACAATTGTGCGAGAGTCTAGGTCCTCGGGTCATATTCTCAGTATATGTGGTCACGCATTTCGGGCAGAGATGAGGAGGAATTTCTCCTCACAGAGGTTAGTATTTACTGGAAAGAATTGTATGGGTTATGTCGCTAAGTATGTTCAAGGTTCACAATACATTATTTTACTCAGTAAGGGTTCAAGGCTTTTGGCGATAAGGTGGGAGAGTAAAGTTGAGGATTATCAGAGACGCCGCGATCTCACTGGATGGCGGAGCAGTATCGATGGGCCGAATGACGGACTTTTGCTCCTGTGGCGTATGGCTTAATGGTCCAGTCTCTGCCTCACAAGCTTGAAGCAGTAACAAAGTTTCACAGCCCCACAATCTCAGTGATAAACGTAGGAAGTTGTTACACTTTATATGTAATATTTGTTGCCGTAACGGTCTTAAAAACTCTGGTTTAACACAGACATAATGTCTGCTAATGCTCTGATTAACGGCTGGATACCGCGTGTCATTATTGCTTTCAACCATTTACTTGTTTGCTGATAGGTCGTTATCATAGAATTTACAATGCAGAAGGAGGCCATTCGGCCCATCGAGTCTGCACCGGCTCTTGGAAAGCGCACCCTACCCAAGGTCCACACCTCCACCCTATCCCAGTAACCCCACCCTACACTAAGGGCAATTTTGGACACTATGGGCAATTTAGCATGGCCAATCCACCTAATCCGCACATCTTTGGACTGTGGGAGGAAACCGGAGCACCCGGAGGAAACCCACGCACACACGGGGAGGATGTGCAGACTCCGCACAGACAGTGACCCAAGCCGGAATTGAACCTGGGACCCTGGAGCTGTGAAGCATTTGTGCTATCCGTTAATGAAACGGTTTTTATTTTGAAGGATCCCTGCTGTGGAGGTAGTGTTGTGACGGATGGTCTTTAATCCTGAATACACAAGGCATGGGACGTGTTAGAGAGAAGAGACAGAAGAATGTTTTCTGACGTAATTAAGGGGTGGAGCCAGGTCTGTCTGTAGTTTTGCAGCTTTCAATAGGTCCGCCTCTTGAGCCGAATCCTGGAATGTTCTCACCATGGTTTCTGCATACTTTCTGTGGAGCTGAGTAACTGCCTTGTACCCCAACTTCATTTTTCCTCTTGACTTTTCTGATACTTGTCGTCTAAACTCACACGTGCTGAAATGAGCCATGAATGTGTTTTATTTTGAATACCGAAGGTGTTTTTTGAAATTAAAATGCTGTGCTCTATCTTACAAATCTAATATATAATTCCTCATAGTTATTCGAATATTTCAGTTTCTTATGGTTGTTGTTGGACTTTGCATTGACTACTGTTTATAATTAGTGGGAGCCATTGGCATAGTGGTATTGTCACTGGACAAGTAAACCAGATATTCAGAAAAATGCTCTGGGTACCAGGATGAAATTCCACTGCTGCACATGAAATTTGAATTTAATACAAATCTAGATTTAAAAGTCTAACGATGACCATGGAACCATTGTCAATGGTCGGAATGATCCATGTGCTTCCCTGTAGGGAAGGGAATCTGCCGTCCTTACCTGGTCTCACAAAATGTGCCTCCACACCCACAGCAATGTGGTTAACTCCTCACTGCTCCCTCGCGGGCAATTAGGGATGGCCAATAAATGCGGGCACAGCCTGCGATGCTC
This sequence comes from Scyliorhinus torazame, assembly GCF_047496885.1. Classification (NCBI taxonomy): domain Eukaryota; kingdom Metazoa; phylum Chordata; class Chondrichthyes; order Carcharhiniformes; family Scyliorhinidae; genus Scyliorhinus; species Scyliorhinus torazame. The sequence continues at coordinate 65,555,147 of NC_092729.1, forward strand.
CACAGCCCCTGAATGAATGTAAAAAAATACTATTCTGCATTTCCAATTGATTTATTTGCTATTATGTTTTGCTTCAATTGTTCGTTTAAAAACTGACATTGCTTAAAGTGGTCTATAATTAGTGTTCTACATTCTGTTTGAAGTAAATGTATAAGATTCGCTTCCGAGTAGGATGAGTGCCACCATTCCTTGTTGGATTCTGTGACATATTATCGGTAGGCAGTGGAAGGCAGACATGTTAGCATTATTTTTTATTTGATTTGCATTTGATTTGATTTATTATTATCACATGTATTAGTATACAGTGAACAGTATTGTTTCCTGTATGCTATGCAGACAACACATACCGTACACAGGGAATAAAAGGGAGACTACAGAATCTGTATGGACTAAACAGGAAGAGGAACCTCGACAACACGTTCATTTTCATCGGCCGCACTCTTCGCGCCAGGGAGGATCGGAGTGCGTCCCACCTCTGTAGGTGTTTTTACATTTCCTCCTGCACCAGGCTGGTAAGGTTCCATTCGTGGATCTGTGTCCAACCTCTGGTCATCTGAATCCCCAGTTATCGGGATCTGTTCTGGGCTATTTTGAACAGGTCCCTCTAGCCCTGTCCCTCCCCAATTTGAGTTCACTGGGAATGCCGCGCCTTTGCTCAGGTTGAGTTTGTAACCCGAGAAGGTTCCGAACTCTTTTAGGATCTGCAACTGTTTTGTCCCCGCGTCTCCGTCGGGAGGGGTTCGGAGGTGTGCAGTCCTCAGTAGAAGATCTCAAATGCTTGGTTGACCTCTTTTTGTTCCGCTCCTTGTCTGCCTCTTTTATCCTTTACATGCGCTCTTTCCCTCGTGCCTGCCTGCTTTCTCAGCTAGTGAGCCAATAGGCGGCCTGCCTTTTCTCTGTGTTCGTAAAAGAACATGTGTGTCCATTTAAAGAGAACTCCTGTGTCTTGTCGAATTGGCACACTGCTTTCCTGGTGGATAGCAGGTTAATGTCCATTTGCAGCTTTTTCTTCTCCGCCAGCAGCTCTACGGATTAGGCCTCGGAGTATTGTCTGTCTACCTGCAAGATGGCATCGACCAGCTGTTGCCTTGCCGCCCTCTCTTGCAGCAACCCAGGGAGAGAGGGGGGGTCTCTTTCGGGGGGGTGGTATATGGGTGGGCGGGGAAGGGGTTTTTCCTAGGGGCACTTGAAAAAGGAAAAACATAAACATGTGGGAAAGTCAATATGTGCGGGAGGAACCCATTGTACAAATTCTGTATTATGTTGGATGTATATGTTTATGTCTTGTTCTGTTACTTTTCTTTTCTTTTTTTTGTTACGGGGGGGGGGGGGGCTTGAATGGTTGAAAATCTTTGTTGAAAAATTCTGAATAAACATATATTTTTTTAAAAAGGTTAGGTGGATTGGCCATGCTAAATTGTCTCAAAAGGTTAGGAGGGGTTATTGAGTTACGGGGATAGGGTGGAAGTGAGGGCTTAAGTGGTTTGGTGCAGACTCGATGGGCTGAATGGTCTCCTTCTGCACTGTATATTCTATGTTCTAACGTTGAAATAAAAATTGATAATGCTGGGTAAACAGCAGGCCTGGTACCAGCTGTGGAGGGAAGAAATAGAGCTCATTTGACCCTTCCACAGAGCTGAAGATGAATAGAAATGTAATAATTACAGAGGTGGGTGGGGCAGAATGGAAGGCCAGAGCTGAGGAGAGATTGACAAAGATGTCATGGTCATGAGACAATTGGGGTGTTAATGGTGCCATCGAGGACGGGACGGGACGGGGGGGGGAGAAGTGTTAATAGCGGCATAAAGTTGAGAGATATCAGAATGCGTTAATAGGAGAACAGAGGTCAGTGCTCAGTGGGAGCACTGTGGGGAGGGGTGGGGTTGTACTGGGACAAGCGAGGGGAACCGAGTAAACAAAAAAAGGTATTTTGAAAAGTTGGAAGAGATATCTGTGAATGCCAGACACGCATCATCATCATGAGGGAAAAGGCATGCACAGTAATGGAGTAAAGAAATCAGTCAGAAGAAGGACATGAAATAAACATCCCAGAATGGAGGTGCAGGAAACAGGCAAAGTAGAAATAAAGAGAAAATAACTTGGTTGAATTCTGAATTATAAGAGAAAATGCTGGAAACACACAGCAGACACAAAGGGAACAAAACAACCCACACTCCGCAGTGTCCCTATACCTCAATTCCTCCTCCCTGAAGCTGACAGGACTGCCAAATGCATCCCGAACACGCCTATTTTTAATAGCACAGCACGAGTGGTTAGAATCTGCAATGCACTGCCTGAGAGTTTCAACAATAAGAAGTCTGACAACACCAGGTCAAAGTCCAACAGGTTTGTTTCAAATCAGTAGCTTTCAGAACACTGCTCCTTCCAAACCTGTTGGACTTTAACCTGGTGTTGTAAGATTTCTTACTGTGCCCACCCCAGTCCAACGCCGGCATCTCCACATCATGAGAGTTCCAAGCCTGCCTTTCAAAAGGGTAATTATCTAAAGGGGAAATATTTGCAGGGCTATGGAAAAAGGCAGGGCGAGTGGCACCCTGCGAGTTCGTTCCCTCTGCTGCTGCTCATTCAAGTGTTTTCAAAAGCTTGCTCTGCAGCAGCTGCCTGTGACAGTGACGTGCTTGTGGATAGGCACCGCCCTCTCCCATCTGATTGGTGGCGTACTCCTCATCTACATAGATGTCATGCGGTCTGGCTGAAAAAGGGGGAAAGAGGCAAGCTCTGTAAATATGAATCTACTGTTCCAATGAGAAAGGCCAGGAGCAATAAGCCAAGAGTGAAAGTCTCAGTGTTTACATCGGAAAGTCTTTGAATGCTGTCAGACTGCTGTAAAAGAGGGAAGGCACCTGGCACTTGGGCAGCTCAAGATAATTGGGTATCGCTTCTCGGCCTTTTCTTGGACACGAGGGGGAAATTTAGCAGAACCATTCCACCTAGCCTGCACATCTTTGGATTGTGGAAGGAAACCGGAGCACCCGGAGTAAACCCACGCACACACAGGGAGAAACTGCCAACTCTACATAATCAGACACACAATGCCAGAATTTAACACTGGTCACTGGCACTGTGAGGCAGCAGTGCTAACCACTGTGCCACAGTCAAACCAATCTCTCCTTGGAGGACAGTCCGGCAACCTCCCTATCAGCCGATTGACCCTCTGCTGCACTCCCTCTCTGGCAACTATATCCTTTCTATGTTAGGGAGAGGGAAACTGTACACAATACTCCAGGTGTGGTCTCACCAAGGCCTTGTGTAACTGCAGTAAGACATCTCCACTTCTGAACTCAAACCCCGCTTGCAATAAAGGCCAACATATCATTGGCTTTCGTAACTGCTTGCTACACCCCTCTCTCCACTTTCAGTGACTGGTGTACAAGGACAGCCAGCTCCCTTTCTACATCCACATTCCCCAACAAATCACTGTTTAAATCAGACATTTTCCATCAGGATTTTGATATACCAACGTGTACAAATGTCAGAAATGAATGTGCTGTGCTCACCTAAAATGGCCACCATTAAGTAACTTAAAATGGCTGACTGCTGATCGTGGATTTTCTTTTGACATTATTCCCAGACAGACAGAGAAGCACAAACAGACAGATGGAGAAACTAATAGAAGACATTTATTTGGGATTTTGAAACTCCGTCAAAAGCTACCAGAAAAGGTATATTATCATGGGATTAGACACAAATTCCTCTACACTGTCCCTGGCAAACACTCCCAGGACAGGTACATCACGGGGTTAGATATAGAGTAAAGCCCCCTCGACACTGTCCCCATCAAACACTTCCAGGACAGTTACAGTACGAGGTTAGATATAGAGTAAAGCCCCCTCGACACTGTCCCCGTCAAACATTCCCAGTACAGGTACAGCACGTGGTTAGATATAGAGTAAAGCTCCCTCTACACTGTCCCCATCAAACACTCCCAGGACAGGTACAGCACGGGGTTTGATGTAGAGTAAAGCTCCCTCTACACTGTCCCCATCAAATAATCCTAGGACTAGTACAGTACGAGGTTAAATATAGAGTAAAGCCCCCTCGACACTGTCCTCATCAAACACTCCCAGGACAGGTACAGCACGGGGTTAGATTACTCTGTAGTAAAGCTCCATCTACACTGTCCCCATTAAACACACCCAGGACAGGTACAGCACGGGGTTAGTTACAGAGTAAAGCTCCTTCTACACTGTCCCATTAAACACTCTCAGGACAGGTACAGCACGGGGTCAGATATCGATCAGGGCAGTCTCTACACAGTCCCCATTAAACACATCAGGACAGGTACAGCACGAGGTTAGATAAAGAGTAAAGCTCCCTCTACACTGTCCCCATTAAACATTCCCAGGGCAGATACAGCACGGGGTTATATACAGAGTAAAGCTGCCTCTACACTGTTCCCATCTAACATTCCCAGAACAGATACAGCACGGGGTTACATCCAGAATAAAGCTCCCTCTACATTGTGCCCATCAAACACTCCCAGGACAAATACAGCACGGGGTTAGATATAGAGTGAAGCTCCCTCTACACTATCCCCATCAAACACTCCCAGGACAGGTACAGCACGGGGTTAGATACAGAGTAAAGCTCCCTCTACAATGTCCCCATCAAACAGTCCCAGGACAGGAACAGCACGGGGTTAGATACGGAGTAAAGCTCCCTCTACACTGTTCCCATCAAACACACTCAGGACAAGTACAGCACGGGGTGTGATACCGAGCAGGGTTCTCTCTACACTGTCCCTCTGAAACACTCCCAAGACAGGTACAACAGGGGGTCATATATCGAGAAGGGCTCTCTCTACACTGTTCCCATCAAACACTCCCAGGACAGGTACAGCACGGGGTGTGATACCGAGCAGGTCTCTCTCTACACTATCCCCATCAAACACTCCCAGGACAGGTACAGCACGGGGTGTGATACCGAGCAGGGCTCTCTCTACACTATACTGTTTCCATTTTCTCACATATATTTGCTTATTTTCCAATTCACTTTCACTCTGTGCCATCTCGTTCTTGAGCTTCTTAATAGTGGGAACAGTTTCTCCCTATCTACTCTGTCCGGCACCCCCAAGAATTTGATCACCTCTATCTAATCTCCTCTTGGCCATTTCTCTCCATGGAGAACAGACCCAACCTCTCCAATCTATCCTCATCACTGAAGTTTCTCATCCCTGACCCATTCTTGTGAACCTCCTCTGCACTCGCTCCAGTGTGTTCACACCCTTCCTATTGTGTGACGCCCAGAACTGTCCACAATATTCCAGCTGAGGTCTAACTAGTGTCTTGTATAAGTTCAGCCTTACCTCCTCGCTCTTGTACCAATGCGGGAAATACTGAGCAGGTCAGGCAGCATCTGTGGAGAGAGAAACAGAATCTTGGACCAGGGCGACTGGCAGATAGACAGATAGAGAAACGTCCACACACACAGTAACACACTTACCCTCACACAGACACCCTGCTCTAAACAGATAGAAAATGCGGCAGATCACTTGTCCATCAGTAAATGGAAGCGGAATGGGTACAGGTGGTGCAATACCGAGTAAGGGGGCTAGTTTGCAGACTTCCGCTACGGCCCCACTCCCATTTCCCCCGGGGAGGTTTACACAAAGCCCGGTGCTGGCATCTTCCTTCAACATCTGGAGAAAGCGAAGACGCCATTTTGCTTTGGTTAACTTGACGGTGCGAGCCCCTATTTACGGAAACCACCGATTCACCCCGGCGGCAAGACTGGATACAATATTTAAACAGTGGCATAAAGCTAGGCTGAGGCAGGTTACAGACTTGTTGTTGGAAAGTAGATTTGAAGAATTGAGGGAGAAACATAAAATGCAGAGGGAGGTGAAGTTTAATTATCTTCAAAGATGGAACTTGGTGAACAAGGAGTTGTCCTCTTTCGTTGCCTACCAGAGAACAAGCTGCTGGGTAAATTGCTCCTCCCAGCTGAGTTGGTGATGGGAGAATTACTAACATTTACAGGTGGCTGATGGACAGAAAGAAAGCAGCGATTGAAGAGATGAAAGAAAAGTGGAAGGGAGAGTTGGACGTGGCGTTGGAATGAGGACTGTGGAGTGAGGTTGTACACAGGGTCAATGCGACATCTTCACGTGCTCGGATGGGCTTGATACAATTCAAGGATGTACACAGGGGCGATATGACACAGGGACGAACGAGCAGATCCTTCACAGAGGAACAAGATAAATGTGAGAGTGTAAAGGAGGACCAGTGAACCACGTCCACAGCTTCTGGTCACGTCCACGATTATTGGGCTTCCGGCTCTCGCTATTTAAAACACGAACACAAGTTGTGGAGGTGGAAATATTACTGGGACCACATGAGGCAATTTCTGGGGTGTCGGAAGTACCGGGACTAATAGATGAGGACAGGGCCGATGTGGTGGCCTTTGCCACATTGATCGCCCAGAGGCTAATTTTATTGGAAGGGAAGTCAGAAGATCCGCCAAAAATATCGACATGGTTGAGGGATATTGCGGAATTCCTTAATCTTGAGAAACTAAAGTTAGCCCTTTGTGGCTCAGATGGGGATTTCTGGACGAGATGGAAGCTGTTCTTGTCTGTTTTTACAGATCTGTTTGTTGCCAGTGGGTAAGGGGAGGGAAGAGGGGAAGGGTTTAATGGAAATTAAGGAATAAATGTCAAATGAGGAGAATAGTATTTTGTTTGTGTTGTGACTGACTGATTGTTTGTATGTTGTTATGTTGTTCTGTCGTCCTCATCGGAATGAAAATATTTTCAAAAAACACAGCAACAGCAACAATCGAGGTTTTATGTGTTGGGCTGAGAATAAAAAGGGACAGAAATACTACTGGGAATATACTACGGACCCCCCAAATAGTGAAATGTAGATACAAGAGTAAATATGTAGGCAGTTCTCTGCCTATAAGAACACGAAGGCAATAATTAGAGGAAACCTTGACTCTCCTAATGTCAACTGGGATTCCAACAATATAAGGGGCACTGAGGGAGAAAGATTAATGTAGTATGTCCAGGGATTTTTTTCAACCTATTCGTGACAAACCAAAGACAGATGCAATAGTAGACCTAGTCTCGGGAAAAAAGAAGGTCAAGTGTGTGAAATGACAATTGACGACCATATCTGGCATACTGATCACAATTCAAATAGGTTTCGTACTACGATGGAAAACAACAGATATAAAGCAGGAGTAAAAATGTTGAACTTGCGGAAGGCAGCTGTTGCAGAAATGAGAAGGGACTTGGCAGAGGTGGATTAGACAGCACTGCCAGAGGATAAATAAGTGGAAAAGCAGTGGGAAGCATTAGAACAGGGTGATCCTAAATGTAGAAAGTATAAATGTCCCCTCCAAAGATTGGTTTTTAAAACATATTTTTATTAAGGTATGTGAATTTGCTGATAAACATAACATAGACAATGACATCAACATGGTATGGTAAACATCCCCCCCCCCCCCCATCTCAATCTTCACACACCCTAACCATACAAGAACAATCCGGCCCTTCCAGCCCGCCCCACCCCCTCCCCCCCCCATCACTTTGGAATACTGCACCTGCTGTCATTTTAATTTTCCCTCCAAAGATTGTTTCTGCCAAATCTAGAACTTCTGGATGCAGAAACTGTGGGGACGGGTTTAAATTACATGCTGTCTCCATATTTACAATAGAAATGTGTGATGCAAATATATCAGTACAGGAGAAGCACTGTGACATATTGGATGTGATAATCATAAAGAGAGATTAAGTACTATTAGATGCTCTGAGGATGATTTTGCAATCTTCACCAGACGAAGGGAGGTACAGGAGGACTGGAGAAATTAAAATGTATTTCAATTGTTATAAAGGGATCAAAGGAAATGCCAAACTATTCCAGACCACTTAGTATTGCGTCGGCGGTGGGCAAATTAGTAGAATCAATCCTGAGAGCGAGGAGTAACTTTCACATAGAAAGGCCTGGACTAGTCAAGAAAGATAAGCATGGATTTTGGAAAGGAAATCGGTGCCTGAAAAATTTGATAGAAATCTTCGAGGCAGTTGCAAGAGGAATTGTCGAATCTGGTGTGGTGCATTTGGTACCCATGAATTTTAGCAAGGCGTTTGGCAAGGCCTCGTATGGCAGATAGGGCAACAAAGAAGCCCATAGGATACAGAGTAATGTGGAAAACGGAATAAAATGTTGGCTTAGTGACAGAAAATATGGCCGAGCGTTGCCCTTTCGAATGGAAAGCTGTTTCAAGTGATAATCCAAGGGCACGGTTCCGGGGCGCTTACTGTTTGTGTTATATTCTAACGATTTGGACGTGAACGTGATTGGGACATTTTCGGACGACACAAAGATTTGCCGAATAGGGGATAGTGTAAACGATAGAGATGGATGGTGGGGTGAGCTGTAACGTGACAGATGGATTTTCGCACAGAAGTGTGAGATCATGCATTAAGGTAGGCCAAACAGTTATAGAGAGTACATAATAAATGGAAATATATTGAGAATTGTTGATAAAGTGAGAAATCTTTGTGTACAAGTGCACAGGTCCCTAAAGGTAGCAGTCCAAGTAGGCAATGTTCCAAAGAAGGCATATAGATACATACATAGATACATAGAAGATAGGAGCGGGAGGATGCCTTTTGGCCCTTCGAGCCTGCTCCGCCATTCATCACGATCATGGCTGATCATCCAACTCAATAGCCTCATCCTGCTTTCTCCCCATAGCCTTTGATCCTATTCTCCCCAAGTGCTATATCCAGCTGCCTCTTCAATATATTCACAGCTTTAGCATCAACTACTTCCTGTGGTAATGATTTCCACAGGCTCACCACTCTTTGTGTGAAGAAGTGACTCCTTATCTCTGTCCGAACTGGTTTACCCTGAATCCTCAGACTGTGACCCCGGTTCTGGACAAACCTATCATTGCTAACATATTCCCTGCATCTACCCTGTCTAGTCCTGTTCGAATTTTATAAGTCTATATGAGATTCTCCCCCCCCCCTCATTCTTATGAACTCCAACAAGAACAATCCCAACACAGTCAATCTCTCCTCATATGGCAGTCCCGCCATCCCTGGAATCAGTCTGGTAAACCTTCGCTGCACTCCCCCGAGAGCAAGAACATCCTTCCTCAGAGAAGGTGACCAAAACTGCACACAACACTCCAAGTGTGGCCTCACCAAGGCCCTGTACAATTACAGCAACACATCCTGCTTCTATACTCGAAACCTCCTGCAATGAAGGTCAATATACGTCTTCTTTATCGCCTGCTGCACCTGCATGTTTACCTTCAACGAATGGTGCGCAAGGACACCCAAGTCCCACTACGCACTCCCCTCTCCCAAATTACAACCATTCAGGTAGTAATCTGCCTTCCTGTTTTTGTTTCCAAAATGAATAACCTCACACTTAGCCAAATTATATTTAATCTGCCATTGGTTTGCCCACTCGCCCAACCTGTCCAGATCGTGCTGTAGGATCCCTGCATCCTCGTCACAATTCATCCTCCCACCTAATTTGGTATCATCTGCAAACTTTGAGATGAGGCATTTTGTTCCCTCATCCAAATTATTAATATTTCTTGTGAATAGCTGGGGTCCCAGCACCGATCCATGTAGTACCCGACTGGTTACTAACTACCAATACAGAAGGTTCCATTAATCCCTTCTCTTTATTTCGTCTCTGCCAACCAGTATTCTATCCACCTCAATACATTTCCCCCAGTCCCATGCTATTTAAATAGATAGATATGGAATACTTTCCTTCATTGGCAAGGATATAGAATTAATAAAAAATAAGGATATAATTGTAAACGACACTGGTGAGAATACAATTGCAGCATTGTGTACAGTTCTGGGCACCACGTTATAGGAAGGGTGTAATTGTACTGGAGAGAGCGCAGAGGACATTTATAAAAATGTTGCCAGGGCTAGATCAATGCAGTTACGTGGAGAGATTGGATAGGTTAGGGTTCCTTTCCCTGGAACAAAGAAGGTTGAGCGTTGACTTTATTGAAGTGTGCACAATTATGAGGAGAAGAGATAGTGTAGCTAGAATAACATTGTTTCCCTTGATGGAGAATTCTGTACCAATGGGCATAGATTCAGGACAAGTGGCAGAATGTGCAGAGGGGGCATGAGGCAGATTTGCTTTAAGCAGAGGATAGTAGGTGTCAGGAATTACCTGCCCGCGTAGGTAGTGGAGGAAGAGGCGTTCAAACTCTTCTTCAATGTACCGCTTTCTGCACCTTAATTGCTTTACGCTGTAGGGCTATGGGCCAGATGTAGGAAGGTGGGATTAGAACATAGAGCATAGACCATATAACATTACAGCACAGTACAGGCCCATCGGCCCTCGATGTTGCGCCGATCTGTGAAACCACTCTAAAGCCCATCTATTCCCTTATCGTCCATATTAGATAGGAAACCTGGGTCTCATCGGGCCGGCATGAGCAAGACGGGTCAAATGGCCTCCTTCTGTGCTGTACCTTTTCTGTGGTTCTATCCCCTACACCCTGTCTGCCCGAGGAAATTCCCGCAAGAGAATAATTAGATTAACCGTCATGTTTCTCCCAACTGCGGAACGCACTGCATTGAGTATTCCAGACATCAATGCGAGCCTTCAAATGTAGTCACATGTTTTGAAAGATATTCCATATCATTCTGTACAAGGTTTTGAATCAAATCAGGGGAATAATTCATGCATTTGCTTCGAATGTATGTTTGTTCATGGAACTAAGTATGTTAAGAACACATATATTTGTAATTTCAGAGACACATTGGTCGCCTTATGTCCAAACAGGGCAACATTGGATTGGTTAACCCACTGCACCCCTATAAAGCTCTCTCCACATTTGATTTTATTAAATGCGTTGACGTGTGGTGTATAGTGTTTGCTGTCAATTACAAACTGCAAGCGTTGTAAGCACATATTATTAAAATGTTAATTATACTGGCCGCTCTTACCTGATCAATTGCAACCTGAAATGCCTTGTGTTATTCTTACCTCTCTGCGTCCTATTGGTTTAAATGTTTCTCAAAATGGATTCCATATGCACACTCAGGACGGTATTTACATTGTCATGTTCTTTGTCTAGAATTCACGCGCCTGATTGTGATATAATTCGGTATATAGAACATAGAACATAGAAAATACAGCACAGAACAGACCCTTCGGCCAACGACGTTGTGCCGAACCTTTGTCCTAGATTAATATGCTGCCGAATTCCAAATCTGGACCATTAGTGAAAACACCACGACAACAGAGACTGTCACAGTGAGTTTGTAGAGGTGTAGTTTAAAGAGTTCACTCCCTTTTCAATGAAGGCAATGAGATACGGAGAAACATAGAAGTTAGGAGCACGGATAGGCTATTCGGCCCTTTGAGCCCGCTACTCCATTCAGTATGATCAGGCCTGATCCTCGATGTCAATATCATATTCCTGCGTTCCCCCATAACCCTCGATTCCAGTAAAATGTAAAATAAATACCAACTGCTTTTGTACATTCCGTTTCCTTTGCCCCCACAGCTTTTTGTGGCAGCTAATTCAATGGGTTCAATACCGTTTGAGTAAAGAAATCTTTCCTCATCTCAGTCCTAAATTGTCAATCCCGTATCCAGAGAATGATTCGCCAACCAGGGAAAACATCCTCCTTGCATCCAGTCTGCCCAGCCCTGTTAGAATTGTATACCTTGCAACCCGATCTCATTTCATCCTTCCAAACTGAAGTGAGTACAAGCCCAGTCGAACCAATCTCTCCTCAGAAAAGAGTCCCGCCAACCGTATTATCAGCCCAGTGAACCTCCGCTGCACTCCCGCTACGGAAAGTATATACTTCCTGCAAATTTCCACCTCATACCCCAGCTCTGGTCTCACCAAGGCCTTGTATTACTGAAGTACACATTCCTACTTCTGAACGCAAATCCTTTTGCAATGAAGGCCAACATATCATTTGTTTTCCTAGTTCATGCTCCATCTCCCTCTCTAACAGAGGACAGTTCTATAGCAACCTGAATGCCAACGGAGCACAACCTCATTCCACTTGTTCATCGGAGACTTAACGTTCTGTTCGTATTTGATTATTTTTGTGGTGATACGAATGTAGGAGAGTACGGCGAATTAATTTTGCTAACGTTTTGGTGTTCAATTTAGTTATTGCTGTTAGATTGGGAGGGACAGTTAATTGATACAGCGATCTCCCAAAACGAAAATTTCCGAGATCATCTGTGATGACCCAAGATTTCCACACAGAAAGGCGAGCGAATGTTCTCGGTAACTGAGGACAGAACGTATTGATCCGGAGGATCTGTCATTGTGATGGAAGGGAATATATCTGGTGTAACAATGCTTACAGAATATGTGCCTCAGCGAGGGGTAGAGCTGGGAGCATGGGGACAAATATCGAGGCGGAGGGAAATGCCAGTTAATATCCCTGTCAACAACTCTGTACTTTTAGTAAACTGATCACAGTTACTTTGAATAATTCTGCTCCTGGGAGCATGCTTTTCCTAACTACCAAATTATTAGTTTCTCTCACTTCCTTACTGACAATCACACCGTCCACAACGGTACTTCTGCTGTGAATTCCATTTTTCTCCATTGTGTATTCTCTTCCACCAGGAGTGTCGCACATCCAATGCTTAATTTCCACAGCATAGAGCTGTAATCTCTCTCATTCGCATCCCTGTCTTCACCGTGGTAATATTTTCATTCTCCGTAAAATACAAATCAAAAGCCTCCATTTTCAGGCCTCATTATTTGCATCTGCCGCTATATTCTATGCTGTGGAGATGCCGGCGTTGGACTGGGGTGAGCACAGTAAGAAGTCTTACAACACCAGGTTAAAGTCCAACAGGTTTGTTTCGATGTCACTAGCTTTCGGAGCGCTGCTCCTTCCTCAGGTGAATGAAGAGGTATGTTCCAGAAACACATATATAGACAAATTCAAAGATGCCAAACAATGCTTGGAATGCGACCATGAGCAGGTGATTAAATCTTTCCAGAGATGGGGTAACCCCAGGTTAAAGAGGTGTGAATTGCATCAAGCCAGGACAGTTAGTAGGATTTCGCAGGCCAGATGGTGGGGGATGAATGTAATGCGACATGAATCCCACGTCCCGGTTCAGGCCGCACTCATGTGTGCGGAACTTGGCTATAAGTTTCTGCTCGGCGATTCTGCGTTGTCGCGCATCCTGAAGGCCGCCTTGGAGAACGCTTACCAGAGGCTGAATGCACTTGACTGCTGAAGTGTTCCCCGACTGGAAGGGAACATTCCTGCCTGGTGATTGTTGCGCGATGTCCGTTCATTCGTTGTCGCAGCGTCTGCATGGTCTCGCCAATGTACCATGCTTCGGGACATCCTTTCCTGCAGCGTATGAGGTAGACAACGTTGGTATCGTGGTCACTGTTCTGAAGACTGGGTAGTTTGCTGCAAACAATGGTTCGTTTGAGGTTGCGCGGTTGTTTGAAGGCAAGTAGTGGGGGTGTGGAGATGACCTTGGCAAGATGTTCATCGTCATCAATGACGTGTTGAAGGCTGTGAAGAAGATGACGTAGTTTCTCCGCTCCGGGAAGTACTGGACGGCGAAGGGTATTCTGTCGGTTGTGTCCCATGTTTGTCTTCTGAGGAGGTCGGTCCGGTTTTTCGCTGTGGCGCGTTGGAACTGTCGATCGATGAGTCGAGTGCCATATCCCGTTCGCACGAGGGCATCTTTCAATGTCTGTAGTTGGCTGTTACGCTCCTCCTCGTCTGAGCAGATCCTGTGTATACGGAGCGCTTGTCCATAGGGGATGGCTTCTTTAATGTGTTTAGGGTGGAAGCTGGAGAAGTGGAGCATCATGAGGTTATCCGTGAGTTTGCGGTAAAGCAAAGTGCTGAGGTGACCGTCCTTGATGGAGACGAGTGTGTCCAAGAATGCAACTGATTTTGGAGAGTAGTCCATGGTGAGTCTGATGGTTGGATGGAACTTATTAATGTCATTGTGTAGTCGTTTCAGTGATTCTTCGCCGTGGGTCCAAAGGAAAAAAATGTCATCGATGTATCTGGTGTATAACATCGGTTGAAGGTCCTGTGCGGTGAGTAGGTCCTGTTCAAACTTGTGCATGAAGATATTGGCGTATTGGGGTGCGAATTTGGCTGTTCCGCGCGTCTGGATGAAGAACTTGTTGTCGAAGGTGAAGACGTTGTGATCCAGAATGAAGCGGATGAGTTGCAGAATTGCGTCTGGAGATTGGCAGTTATCGGTGTTGAGTACTGAGGCTGTTGCAGCAATGCCGTCGTCATGGGAGATGCTGGTGTAGAGTGCCGAGACGTCCATCGTGACGAGGAATGTTCCTGGTTCAACTGGTCCATGGGTGCTGAGTTTCTGTAGGAAGTCCGTCGTGTCGCGACAGAAGCTGGGCGTACCTTGTACGATGGCTTTCAAGATGCCCTCGATGTCGCCAGGGAGGTTCTCACACAAGGTCCCATTGCCTGAAACGATAGCGCGGCCTGGTGTGTTGGCCTTATGTATTTTCGGGAGGCAGTAGAGATCTCCAATGCGGGGAGTACGTGGAATGAGAGCACGTAGGGTGCTCTGAAGATCTGGATCCAAGGTCTTGATCAGTCTGTTAAGTTGGCGGATGTGTTCCTTGGTCGGATCTGCGGGTAACTGTCTGTAGTGTTCTTGGTTGTTCAGTTGTCGGTATACTTCTTTGCAGTTGTCCGTTCTGTTCAGTACGACAGTGGCCCCTCCTTTGTCTGCTGGTTTGATGACGATGCTGCGGTTGGTCTTGAGAGTGCGGATGGCATTGCGTTGTGCTTGGGTGACGGGCGGGGCTGTCTTGTGAATGCGACTGGTGAATCTGGCATTGACGCGACTCCTGACGGCTTGAGCATCCATGTCGAGTCTAAGGCAGCGGCCTTCCGGAGGGGCCCAATTCGACTCTTTCCTCTTCGGCTGCCGCATCGGTCTGCTGTTCCGGTTCATTGGTAGTCTGCTTGGGTTTGCTGTTGGCCTCTTGGGGTCTGTGGAAGATATATTCTATGCTATATTCTGTGGCTATATTCTATGCAATGCTACCAGACATATACTCACCGCTTCCCTACTTTTAGAATTTGGCGCACAACCTTCCCTCCTCGAGATCTCCGCCATTATTGCCGCATGAAGAACACGCTCTTATCATTCAAGGACACATTTGTTTGAAGTGGCGGATGTGCAGCAGCTGCGCTTTCACGTTCTCTCTCTGACCTGTCAGTTCCGTAAACCCGCCATCCAAAATAAAATCGTCCACTATTTGTAACTGCTAATTTATTTATATGCACGATGCGGAATGTTAAACAAATCATCACATTGTTTGCTGAGACGCTCTGTTATCTCCGGGTGTGAGACTGAGCTCCCAGTCAGTTCACAATCCAACTTTCTGTCCTGCACCACCACTGATCTTTCTCTCTCCTCCGCCTGGGACTCCATGAAGTGCAACGAAATCCGGAATTTAATGACCTCATTTTTGATCAGATAAGTTAAAACTGCTCTTTATTTAGTCACTGCTGCTGATCACCTTAAGGCGGCTCGGTGGCAGAGTGGTAAGCACTGCGGCCCGAGTGGTAAGCACTGCGGCCCCAGAGCTCGAGGGACACTTCCAGCCTTGTCTGTGTGGAGTTTTCACGTTCTCCCCATGATATTATAAGGAAACATGATCAGACAGGGAGGCTCTCAGCGAGATCAGAACATGCTGATACATTGAATCGTAATAACGAAATATGGAATTGTTGAACTGCAGCGGGAGGGAGTGCAATGTGTTCACTGTTAACAAGAAGGACTTTCCTCTTGGGTTTCCTCCGGGTTTCCTGGTTTCCTCCACAATGCAAAGATGTGCAGGTGAGGTGGATCGACCATTCTAAATTGTCCATTAGTGTCCATATACCGGTTATGGGGTCAGGGATTTAGCTCGCAGTGGATCTAGGTGGAGAGCTCTTTCGGAGGCTCACAGGAGCTTCGATGGGCCAAATAGCCTCATTTTGTACTGTCCGGATTCTAAGAGTTTCTCTTCAGTCCTTTTAACCTATTGCGTCAATTCCCCTTTCAATGTCTCTGTGAGAATGCAAATTGCGAGAACATCAATTTTCATGTTCTAATAAAAAGTCACGTGGCTGATCATATAATCCGTTTGCCTTTCTGTGAATGGCGTTTGGCCTTACCCGTATTTGCAGCATTGTCAGTTCATATTTCAAATTTGCAGCATTCACAACATGAATTTTCCTTTTAGCTAAGTAAATACCATTGGCAAAAAGAAAGCGGTCAGGATGTGACTGACGTTATTTAAAAGAAACTAGAACATATCAGTTACAATTGTGGAGAAACTGGAGAATGGGTTTTCCCGAGAGTAGCAAAGGGGCCTCCTTGTTTTAAGTCTTTACCAAATGCGGCACTGAAGTCTGAGCTCTCACTGTCAATTTCGTTCTGTATGTAAACAGCAATGAAGGGATCTTTTTATTTTACAAACACAGATTTATGAGCTGATTACTGAGCTGAAGACTTTATGATCTCCAGCTGCGAGCAGTGTTGCAGAACGACATACCATATATAGGTGATATGGCTTGCAAAATATTATAAGGAAATATGATCAGGTAGTGACTCCCAGCAAGATCAGAACATATGGCTACATTGAATGTTAATAACGAAATATGGAATTTTACACTTGTTGAACTTTAGCGGGCGGGAGGCAATGCGTTCACTGCTAACAAGAAGGAATTTGCTTTCTGGCAAGGCATTGCTTGCAATCAAGAAAGACGCCCACACGCCCAGTATGAGAAAAACAGCTCGCAGTGTGCAGAGGCTCAGAACTGTCACTGTATGTTTTGCTGTTGTCTGAAGGAACAGGAAACACCTGGCTGTGTGGGCATTTCCATGCTCATGTTCGGTTTGTTGCTCCCTTGCAACGTGGCTATCTGAATATTTCACTGCGAATTTTATTTTCACTGCATTAATCAACCCATAAACCATCACATTGCAATATTCCTGGGAAGTTCATTAGTTCAATCGCAATGCAACATAGCTGCGTATATATACATGGATGTCTCCTCACCACAAATACCGAATCACAGTACACAATTCTCATAATCTCATAGTCCGTGTACATTTCCCAATACGGCAAACACAAAATATCAACAAATCTGGTTAAATTGTATGTAGTCAACCCAATCAGGAAAGTCAGATGCCCCAGGAGCACAAATTATCCGGATTAAATTGAATGGCAATGTCAGCATCCGTCAGATGCACGGCGTTTCCTGTCTGTATAAAAGTAAATCTAACATTCAGGCTGTTAGTGATCATAAACAATCAGCAGTAATGTTGTGTGAATGTGAAATGTCGGCTTACTCTTTTGCAGTTAGGGGAATGCATCCTAAGAAAATATGTCAATGATTAACAAACTGCCCTTCGATCGGAACAAATCATTTTAATATCAGCCGATCTCGTTGACAATTAAGATATGCAGAATAAGGGGAGACTGAGGATTCCTCTCAGATAAATACATCAAGTTATCTGTGGTCGATATATAAGTTCATCAGATATATTGGAGCAGAATTCGGCCATTCAGCCCGTCGAGTCTGCTCCGCCATCATATCATGGCTGATATGTTCCTCATGTTCTACCTCCAGTGCTCCAGGCCAAGAGCTGGATGGCGAAATCAGCCAGAGCATCTCCTCCCTAGAACACATGACCTAGAAGCGGGAGTAGGCAATTTAACCCCCCGAGCCTAACACCCTTAATGTGATCATGGCTGATCCCATCCTGACCTCAACTCCACCGTCCCGCCCGTTCTCTATAACCCTTCAATCCTTTACCAATTAAAAATCTGTCTAACTCCTTTTTAAAGTAACTCACTGTCCCAGCATCCACCTCACTCTGGGGTAAAAAACTCCACAGTTTAACAACCCTTTGGGAGTAGTTTTTCCTCAACTCCCTTTCAAATTTACTGCCGGGCACTGTTTTTATAGACTGTTTATAGTGGTGTAAGGTTTAATACTGTTTACTCTAGAGAACTGTTTACAAAGACCCTGTTTACAGCAATGTCCAGTTGATATAGACTGTTTTCTGTACGACACTGTTTATATAGACTCTTTTTACAATCGTGTATTGTTTTGGTAAACACTGTTTATTGTCGGGCTCTGTTTGCATCGACTCTGTTTACAATAGTGTACTGTTTAGATAAACACTGTTTACTGTCGGGCTCTGTTTACATAGACTCTTTTTACAATCGTGTACTGTTTAGGTAAACACAGTTTACTGTCAGGCTCTGTTTAAATAGACTATGTTTACAATAGTGTACTCTTTAGATAAACACTGTTTACTGTTGGGCTCTGTTTACATAGACTCTGTTTACAATAGTGTACGGTTTAGATAAACACTGTTTACTGTCGGGCACTTTCAACATAGACTGTGCAGAAATATACTTTTCATTGCACCTCAGTACACGTGACAATACACACTGTTTTACATAGCCTCTGTTTATTGTAGTGCACTGTTTACAAAAACTATTTACAGTAGGACACGATTTACATCGCTTGTTTACTGTTTTGACACTGTTTACATCGACTCTAATTGCTGTTGGGAACTGTTTACATTGACTGTTTACTGTAGTGCACAGTTTACATCGACTCTTTAATGTAGGACAGTGTTAACATCGACTGTTTTAATGCGGTGCACGATTTACATATAAACACTGGTTGCTCTACAGCTCTTTTTGAATACAGTCTGATTCCTATAGTGCACTGCTTAATTAGGCTGTTTATTTTAGGCATCCGTTTATGTCGACGTTGTTTACTGCAGAGCACTGTAAAGTTTAGTTTATTGTTTAAATACACGACTGTCGGGAGTGGTGTTTATGATCTGTTTCCTGCAGGGAGGCTGTTTAAATAGACTCGGTTTTCTTTATCGAGCTGTGCAATTGGACCCAATTTACTGCAGGGCTTTGTTTAAATAGATTCAATTTGCGGCAGTTGACTTTTTAAACAGACTGTGTGCTGCAGGGCACTGTTTACACAGACTGATTACTTTAGGGCATGATTACCTAGATTCAATTTTCTGTAGGTGACTGTTTAAATAGACTTTGTTAACTTTTTCGCAACGTTTAAATACATTAACTAGGATCACGGTTTTTCGGGAACACTCGACGGCAAGAGGAGGTCCGGAAAAAGGAAATCCACAAAGCAATTCCCGCGACCAGTATTCAAGGGCCAATCCCAACTTTTAAAAACAGCTGCCAAGTGAGTGATTTAAGTTGATGATCTAGGATCGGGCGCATCAATGACACAAGAACCCAGAGAACCCGGGGCCAGCGAACCCGTATATCTTAGTCGGACAATCTCCCGGAGAGTGAGTGTGCACCACATTCTATCCATTATCCTTCCTACAATGGAATTAACAGCCTCATGTTAAGCCATTGCTAAAGTAATCTCCTCTGACTTCAAACTCACTTTATGTAGTAAGTCTTAAAACACCAGATTAAAGTCCAACAAGTTTGTTTCAAACACTAGCTATCGGAGCACTGCTCTTCCCTCAGGTGAATGAAGAGGTGGATTGGAGAATCATATATATATATAGACCAAGTCAAAGATGCAAGACGATACTTTGAATGCGAGCATTTGCAGGTAATTAAGTCTTTACAGAGCCATAGTGAGGGGTAGTCCCAGGTCAAAGAGGTGCGAATTGTCTCAAGCCAGGACAGTTGGTAGGATTTGGTAAGCCCAGGCCAGATGGTGGGAGGGTGAATGTAATGCGACATGAATCCAAGGTCCCAGTTGAGGCCGTACTTATATGTGCGGAACTGGACTATAAGTTGTGCTCGGCGATTCTGCGTTGTCTCGCGTCCTGAAGGTCGACTTGGAGAACGCTTACCCGAAGATCAGAGGCTGAATGCCCTTGACTGCTGACATGTTCCCCAACTGGAAGGGAACATTCCTGCCTGGCGAGAGTCGCGCGATGTCCGTTCATCCATATCGCAGCCGTCTGCAATATATATAAATCTTTTAAATATAAATCAGTTTCGTTTAATTTTATTTTCCTTTATATATATTGATAAATGTAAACAATAATAATATAAATCATTAACCGACGGCTTCTTCAAGTCGATAATCAGTTCCTTGGTCTTTCCAGCATTTAGAGAGAGATTGTGTTCAGTACACCATGTAACCAAGTGATCTATCTCCTTTCTGTATTCTGATTCATAGTTGTTTGAGATAAGACCAACCACAGTCGCACCATCAGCCAAGTTATAGATTGAATTGGAATTGAATCTCGCAACAAGTCGTGTGTGTACAGGGAGTACAGTGGAGGACTGAGCACACATGCTTGTGTGGCCCCGATGTTGAGGACTATTGTGGAGAAGGTGTTGTTACTTAAACTGACATATTGCGGTCAGTTGGTGAGGAAGTCAAGGATCCAGCTGCACAGGGAGGGGTCAAGTCCAAGGTTGCAGAGTTTGGTTATTCGTCTTTTGGGATAATGGTGTTGAAGACAGAGCTGTAGTCTATGAACAGCAGTGCGACGTAGGTGTCCTTGTTGTCGAGATGTTCAAGAGTTGATTGTAGGGCCAGAGAGATAGCATTTGCTATGGATCGGTTGCCACGGTAGGCAACCTGCAATAGACCGAGACCGTCTGGGATGTTGCCGTTGATCCATCTCATGACTTTCCGCTCGAAGCATTTCATGATAATAGACGTTAGGGCCACCGGTCAGTATTCATTGACGCACGCTACCATGTTCTTCTGATCAATCTATTTAAATGGTGTCCTGCTGTAAATGAAATCTCTTTGAACAGGGCCCTGGAGTATACAGATTGTTTTTAAACAGTGACTTACGGGCATAAGAGTGTATTGAAACATTGCCCTAAAGTAAACAGTGTAATTAAACAATGACCTGCAGTAAATTTACTTGAAGGAGGGCCCAATGGAAAACGATTGTATGTAAACATAGCACGACAATAAACAGTGTTTATGTATACCATAACTACTGTAAACAACATCTATGGAAACAGTAACATACAGTAAACTCTAACTACAGAAACGATACCCTACAGTATTACTTTACTCATAGCAATCATTTTTTAAAAACAGAACCCTCAAACAGATTTCTTAGCAGCGCCCGACGGTGAATAGAATGTATTTAAACAGTGCTCTACAGGACAAATACAGTAGAATGAAGCCGTATCCTACAGTCGACAGTTCCTCTTTAAACATTATCCCACAGTAAAAGAAGTATTTTTAAATAATGTCCTTTGTTAACATAGTCGACATCAACAGTGCCCCAGATTAAACGGTCTAAAGAATGACCTATAGAATTCAGAGTATATTTTAACAGTCCTCTACTGTCAACGGACTCCGTTTAAAACGTGGCCGACATGAAAAAATCCGACTGTAATTAACCAGAGTCTTCTGGTAAACACAATCCTGTAAATAAGTTAATTACAGTAAGCAGCGTCTATTTCGATGATCTGAATTGATTTTTTACCGTGCCCTAAAGAAAACAGAATATATTTAAACAGTATTGTACAGTAAATAGAGTCTATTTGAACCGGGTCCATCTGTTAACGGCCTTAAGTAGCTCTCTAACGTTTACACAGTCTAAAAAAGCCCTCTTCTTGGATAGAAGAGGGGCAGAAATGGTTGTTGGAGGTCCCTGGTTATAGATGTTTCAATAAGATTAGGGAGGGTGGTAAAAGAGGTGGGGGGTGGCATTATTAATTAGAGATAGTATAACAGCTGCAGAAAGGCAGTTCGAGGAATATCACCCTATTGAGGTAGTATGGGTTGAAGTCAGAAATAGGAAAGGAGCAGTCACTTTGTTAGGAGTTTTCTATAGGCCCCCCAATAGTAACAGAGATGTGGAGGAACAGATTGGGAAACAGATTTTGGAAAGGTGCAGAAGTCATAGGGTAGTAGTCATGGGCGACTTTAACGTCCCAAATATTGAGTGGAAACTCTTTAGATCAAATAGTTTGGATGGGGTGGTGTTTGTGCAGTGTGTCCAGGAAGCTTTTCTAACACAGTATGTAGATTGTCCGACCAGAGGAGGGGCAATATTAGATTTAGTACTGGGTAATGAACCAGGGCAAGTGATAGATTTGTTAGTGGGGGAGCATTTTGGAGATAGTGACCACAATTCTGTGACTTTCACTTTAGTAATGGAGAGGGATAGGTACGTGCAACAGGGCAAGGTTTACAATTGGGGGAAGGGTAAATACCATGTTGTCAGACAAGAATTGAAGTGCATAAGTTGGGAACATAGGCTGGCAGGGAAGGACACAAGTGAAATGTGGAACTTGTTCAAGGAGCAGGTGCTACGTGTCCTTGATATGTATGTCCCTGTCAGGCAGGGAAGAGATGGTCGAGTGAGGGAACCATGGTTGACAAGAGAGGTTGAATGTCTTGTTAAGAGGAAAAAGGTGACTGATGTAAGGCTGAGGAAACAAGGTTCAGACAGGGCATTGGAGGGATACAAGATAGCCAGGAGGGAACTGAAGAAAGGGATTAGGAGAGCTAAGAGAGGGCATGAACAATCTTTGGCGGGTAGGATCAAGGAAAAGCCCAAGGCCTTTTACACATATGTGAGAAATATGAGAATGACTAGAGCGAGGGTAGGTCCGATCAAGGACAGTAGCGGGAGATTGTGTATTGAGTCTGAAGAGATAGGAGAGGTCTTGAACGAGTACTTTTCTTCTATATTTACAAATGAGAGGGGCGATATTGTTGGAGAGGACAGTTTGAAACAGATTGGTAAGCTCGAGGAAATACTTGTCAGGAAGGAAGATGTGTTGGGCATTTTGAAAAACTTGAGGATAGACAAGTCCCCCGGGCCTGACGGGATATAGCCAAGGATTCTATGGGAAGCAAGAGATGAAATTGCAGAGCCGTTGGCAATGATCTTTTCGTCCTCACTGTCAACAGGGGTGGTACCAGGGGATTGGAGAGTGGCGAATGTCGTGCCCCTGTTCAAAAAAGGAACCAGGGATAACCCTGGGAATTACAGGCCAGTTAGTCTTACTTCGGTGGTAGGCAAAGTAATGGAAAGGGTACTGAAGGATAGGATTCCTGAGCATCTGGAAAGACACTGCTTGATTAGGGATAGTCAGCACGGATTTGTGAGGGGTAGGTCTTGCCTTACAAATCTTATTGAATTCTTTGAGGAGGTGACCAAGCATGTGGATGAAGGTAAAGCAGTGGGTGTAGTGTACATGGATTTTAGTAAGGCATTTGATAAAGTTCCCCATGGTAGGCTTATGCAGAAAGTAAGGAGGCATGGGATAGTGGGAAATTTGGCCAATTGGATAATGAACTGGCTAACCGAGAGAAGTCAGAGAGTGGTGGTGGATGGCAAATATTCAGCCTGGATCCCAGTTACCAGTGGCGTACCGCAGGGATCAGTTCTGGGTCCACTGCTGTTTGTGATTTTCATTCATGACTTGGATGAGGGAGTTGAAGGGTGGGTCAGTAAATTTGCAGACGAAGCAATGCGAAGATTGGTGGAGTTGTGGATAGTAAGGAGGGCTGTTGTCGGCTGCAAAGAGACATAGATAGGATGCAGAGCTGGGCTGAGAAGTGGCAGATGGAGTTTAACCCTGAAAAGTGTGAGGTTGTCCATTTTGGAAGGACACATATGAATGCGGAATATAGGGTTAACGGTAGAGTTCTTGGCAATGTGGAGGAGCAGAGAGATCTTGGGGTCTATGTTCATACATCTTTGAAAGTTGCCACTCAAGTGGAAAGAGCTGTGAAGAAGGCCTATGGTGTGCTCGCGTTCATTAACAGAGGGATTGAATTCAAGAGCCGTGAGGTGATGATGCAGCTGTACAAAACTTTGGTAAGGCCACATTTGGAGTACTGTGTACAGTTCTGGTCGCCTCATTTTAGGAAGGATGTGGAAGCTCTGGAAAAGGTGCAAAGAAGATTTACCAGGATGTTGCCTGGAATGGAGAGTAGGTCTTACGAGGAAAGGTTGAGGGTGCTAGGCCTTTTCTCATTAGAGCGGAGAAGGATGAGGGGCGACTTGATAGAGGTTTATAAGATGATCAGGGGAATAGATAGAGTAGACAGTCAGAGACTTTTTCCCCGGGTGGAACACACCATTACAAGGGGACATAAATTTAAGGTGAAAGGTGGAAGATATAGGAGGGATATCAGAGGTAGTTTCTTTACCCAGAGAGTAGTGGGGGCATGGAATGCACTGCCTGTGGAGGTAGTTGAGTCGCAAACATTAGGGACCTTCAAGCAGCTATTGGATAGGTACATGGATTACGGTAAAATAATATAGTGTAGATTTATTTGTTCTTAAGGGCAGCACGGTAGCATTGTGGATAGCACAATTGCTTCACAGCTCCATGGTCCCAGGTTCGATTCCGGCATGGGTCATTGTCTGTGCGGAATCTGCACGTCCTCCCCGTGTCTGAGTGGGTTTCCTCCGGGTGCTCCGGTTTCCTCCCACAGTCCAAAGATGTGCGGGTTAGGTGAATTAGCCAATGATAAATTGCCCTTAATGTCCAAATTGCCCTTGGTGTTGGGTGGAGTTGTTGAGTTTGGGTGTGCTGCTCTTTCCAAGAGCCGGTGCAGACTCGGGGGGCCGAATGGCCTCCTTCTGCACTGTAAATTCAATGATAATCTATGATTAATCTAGGACAAAGGTTCGGCACAACATCGTGGGCCGAAGGGCCTGTTCTGTGCTGTATTTTCTATGTTCTATGTTCTATGTTCCACTCAAGTATTTAAATCGTGTCATTCTGTAAACAATGTCTATTTAAACAGCTCCCTATAATTAACAGTGTGTATTTAAACAGGGCCCTATAGTAAACGGGATGACTTCAACAGATTCCTTCAGGAAAAATGATCTGGAACTTTCTCTCCAGCCAGCGACTTAAGTGACTGGTGTGCCGCACATACACAGCGTGACCTCCCGTAAGTGCGGGCGTACTGGCATGGGCATTCAAATACCCGGACGCAGCAATAGACGCAGGAGGAGCAATCAAGCGAGGCTGCTTTGTCCTGGATGGTGTCGAGTTTATTGAGTGTTGTTGGAGCTGCACTCATCCCGGCAAGTGGAGAGTATTCCATTACAATCCTGACTTGTGACTTGTAGGTGATAGACTGGCTTTGGGGGGAGGGGGAGGGTTGGGGGCAGGAGGTGAGTTACGCGCCGTAGGATTCCTGGCTTTTGACCTGCCCTTGAAGCCACAATATTCATGTGGCTAGTCCAATTCAATTTCTGATCAATGGTAACCCCCAGAATGTTGACAATGGTTGATTCAGCGATGGTAATGCAATTTAATATCAAAGGGATATGATACCAACCATTCTTGTAGGAGATCGTCATTGCCTGACACTTGTGTGGTGTGAATAACTCAGCCCAAGCCTGGATATTTTCCAGGTCTTGCTGCATTTGGACACGGACTGCTTCATTATCTGAGGAGTTGTGAATGGTGCTGATCATTATACAGTCATTCGCAAATATCTCCTGATCTCATGATGGAAGGCAGGTCATTAATGAAGCAGCTGAAGATGGTTAGGCCGGGGAGACTACCCGGAGGAACTCCTCCAGTGATGTCCTTGTGCTGAGATGATTGACCTCCAATCACCACAACCACCTTCCTTTGTGCCAGGTATGACTCTAACCAGGGGAGAGTCGTCCACTGATTCCCATTGTCTCCAGTTTAGCTAGGGCTCTTTGATGCCTTACTCGGTCAAATGCTGCGTTGATGTCAAGGGCAGTCACTCACGCCTCACCTCTGCAATTCAGAACTTTTATCCAGGTTTGAACCAAGGCTGTAATGAGGTCAGCAGCTGAGTGAACCTGTCGGAACGCCAACTGAGCGTCCGTGAGCAGGTTATTGCTGAGTGACTGGCGCTTGATAGCACCGTGCTATAACTTTGCTGACGATGGAGAATAGACTGATAGGACGGGAATTGGCTGCTTTGTTTCTTTATCTCACGACGCACCTGGGCAATTTTCCACATTGCCGGGTAGATGCCAGTGTTATAGCCGTCCTGGAACAGCTTGTCTCGGGATCGAGCAAGTTCTGGAGCACAAGTCTTCAGTGCTATAACTCATGAAGACCCACGGTATCCAACATGGTTGGACAGCTCTCTACCACCCTGCTTCCAATCGACCTGCTGTTAGAGACGTTCAAGGCGATCATGAAAATGCAGGCCTATGCCACTTTGAGACTCAGACCATTGGAAAGATGGGCCACTACGCTGCCTACTGTCGAGCGGTTCAACCGATGGATCCTACACATCGCCGACAACCTCGCAGACACGTCAGGACCGTCCAGCCAAATGACACAGATGACCAAGATGCCTTCCGGGTTTCAGTCATTGATGTGAACAGGGTCAACACCATCAATCCGGCCGATGAATGGAGTGCCACACTGACGGTCAACCCGAATTCGTCGCACACCTACTAGATTGGACTTATGAGGCTGTTCACACGTTAAAGTTGAAACACTAATGTATTGTAACATATTACTGTTTTATCATTCCAGATATCATTTGACCGGACCACACTTCAAAGTTTTTCGTCTTCCTGTTTTGTTATGGTACAACCTCGTTAGCATGACACACCCGACATAGCCCCATGTATATAGTTATGCCACATGCACCTGCTGTAAATATCACGCACACATACTTTTAAATGCACTCACGACACATTCGTATTTATAACCACGTAGGCACATAATTTTGTAAAAAAGGGAAGATGTCATGATATTCAAACACACACATCATGATAGACACACCAACAGACAAATCAGCACACACAACACGACAACCAACCATAGACAAGGACAGAGACAGTATAAGAGAAGAAACACGACACCTGGTGGCCAGTAGATCTGAAGACCAGGACAAGGACAAGACCTGATTAACATCACACACAGGGAGTCACCACGTGCAGAGTATCAAGACAGAACTGTAAATACCAAGTTGAAATAAAACAGCGTTGTACCAAATACAACCGTGTTGGTTCATCTGTACATCAGAACACCCAACACTACAGATACTGTCGGTGAACTCTGCCCCCCCCCCCCAGTTCATCCGGGACACTGTCGGTGGACTTTGTCCCTCAGTTCTCCCCTACTTCCCATTTGATACGAACACTGTCGGTGAACACTAACCGTCATTCCCCCCAGCCACCGCCTGTTTATCAAGTGCAAGGTGAATGACGAATAGCATGTGTCATATAACCCACAGAACATTCTCCAAATACGTAAGACACAAGGAGAGACTCTGTAGATACAAACAAAATAAGCACCATTATAGGAAGTAAAGTGAGCAACAGCTTCTGCATGCCATCGGTCTGTGGAATTCCCAACAGCAGTAAATTGTACAGACCTGTCGGTGGGGAGGAAACAAGAGAATCCTCTATTAGCACTAAAGTGTATTTGTAAGCCCTACTTACATGAAAATAATGTGTCCCATTTCCTGTCCCTCGGGTGATGACTTGTCAAACATGTTGGTCAGTTTTCAGAAAAGGTGGTGGTAGATTTATAGGGAGAGGATTCAGGTGCCGATGGTAAATTGGTTGGTACCACCCTGAAAAGTTAGTCAATGGGTAACCTGCAGACCTCCACCACTGAGCCTTCCTTATCACTTAGGCAAGGATTTTTGTTCCCCTATGTGTATTGGCTACCTATCGAACTTGAGAAAAACGGGCGATGCTTTGGAAAATGGGCCATTCTGCTGATTCAGAAATACAAAAAGTAACTGAATAAAAATATTGATCAAATAATACAGAAACTGGTCAGAACAAAGCGAAAAGCACAAACATTAATTCATAACAAAGTATAAATAAATCACTTTTAAACAAAAATAAATCCATAGATGTTTCAAGAATTCGGAATAAACCATCGCCCACGAGGTCTTATTTTTGAGGGAATCCATATCTAAGCTCTAATCCCTCTCATTGGCTTCGAATAGCCAGTTGAAACCTCCTGCTTCGTTCAAATGGATATCTTTACCTAGAGGATGATTTATTGATGAAACATAGGCCGATGCTTATGATTGACAGATGACCATCAAGGTTAGTTCAGCGTAATCTCAGCAGAATTCACACCATTTCTCACGCGGCGCCTGAACACAGACCGTGATGTAACAAATTAAATTGACACATTTTATTACTAAGTTCCCCAAATACAAGTCTTTCAATTTTTGAAAAACGTTCATTGTCATATTATGCTCTAGTCAATTAATTACGTGAAACATTCTGTGAAAAAATGTCTGCACAGCCATGACACCAAAGTTGAATAGTTGAAACAATTACTGTGTTGCCACAGTCATTGTCTTCTTAAATCATTTCAGCTTTTCACCCATGCATTCAATTAGTACTCAAACCCATGAATAAATACATAAATAAATCAAGAACATATCACAGGGACACTGTCGGTGAATTCTGTTCGTAATCCATAGCCCTCCCCCCCACACACACATTTTATCTGGGACATTGTCGGTGAACGCTGTGCTTTTATCTCCAACCCCCGTCGATCAGGGACACTATCGCTGAACTCTGTCCCTCATTCACCCAACCTCCCGTTTCTCAGGGACACTGTCGCTGAACTCTGTCTCTCATCCCACCAACACCCATTTATCAAGCGCACTGTTGGTGAACTGTATCCATCACCCCTCAGCCATCCACCCACCGTTTATCAGGGAAACTCCTCGAGTGCAGGGCATGATCTCAGGCTGCAATTAGTAAATGTGGGGGTAGTTATCAGAAGTTAATCCTATTCAGAATGCGCGTTCGTGGAATCTTTGCTGAAACTCTTTCATTCCCTGACACATTCTAAATGTTGTTGCTGTTTTTCATTAAATGGCTGAGAAGGGAAATATCTTCATTTCACAAACTTGGCTCTGTGAATATGTTTGGAAACATCAACAGAATATTTCTGTTAGTGGATAAATTTATTTTGAGATGTCTTCCAGTCTTTTCCCCATTGTGGCTGTCGTTGTTCCTCCTCTTCCTTCTCCTCTCGTGCCGCCAGGGGCCGCTACAGTTCTCGCTGCGTCGGCTGCTACTCCTCTCGGAGTCACCCCTTGGCAACGCACACCTGACAGCGCCTCCCACACGCACAGAGAGTGCAAGACACGACGACCAACTCTCCGGCAACGCAAGATGACTTCCTACTGTATCTCCAGCAATGCAAGATGGCCGCCGACTATCTCCCCCCACAATGCAAGATGGACCCCGACCGACTCCTCGGCAACCAACATGATCATGCCCTTCTCACCTTGCAACGCAAAATGGCCGCCCACTGATTCCCCTGGCCACGCAGGGTGGCAAATCAGGGTGAGGATGGCTGTCGATGGGCAGTTTCACCGGCAGTGAGGTGTGGGAGTGGGTGAGAGAGTGTGTGTGTCTTTTCTTCTCAGGATTTAATGAATTGAAGAATTGTATTAAAGGGTAATTTCAGCACATTCTTCAACTGCTGTCTGAACTGAGTCTGTGACACGGCGTAAATCGCAGTGTTTGTACAGCAGCTCAGGAGCTCCAACATGAATCCTAATTCCATAACATAATAATCTAACTTTATAGTTTTATACCCCAGATAATCCATCCGGCACCATATAGAATAAAACATTAACAATGACCATAACAGGATGAAATTGGCCGATATAACAAACAGTAAAATTATGGATTTCCTACGACTCTCCATCTCTGGGTCTCTGGGACTCTCCCCACTGCCGTGGTCCCGGAGTCTCCTGCGGGCCCTGCTGCTCACGGCAATGTGCCTGACGGTGAAAACATTGAACAGCAAAATCAGGACAAATGGAACACACGGGGTTAGAATGTTGTGAATGAATTCGATCGCTCCCCAGACCGGAGAGTACTGAACATCCATTGTAACTTCACAAAACCAGGGATTGTTCCCCAACCTATAGTCATCTGTAAACATAAAATACCAAAGAATGTTCTTCAAACAGCTCAGCACAGTCACTGTTCCCAGAACCACAGCCGCCGTTTTCTCGCTGCAATATTTACTTTTCAGCTTCGGGCAACAAATGGCCACAAATCGATCAAAGGTGAAAGTGACGGTGAACCAGACAGAACAGTCAGTGGCTGCATAAAGCAGGACGGCGTGGATATTACACACGGGGAAGTCCCACAGGAACTGAAAACTTCCAGCAAAAACAAGGGGAATGTGTCTCAATATCAGGTCGAGAATCACGACTAGTAGATCCCCTACTGCCATGGCCACGAGGTAACAAGTGACACATTCGGACAGTCCGCAGTTCTTTCTCTTCAGGATCACAATTGTGATGAGGTTCGCTGAAAGGAAGGGAAATAAACAATGAAATTATACATCAGGCTGGGGAAAAAGTTACCAGGTTGATTGAGGTGGGGCTGTCAAAGACAAAAATATACAGACAAATTAAGACACAAATAGATTCACACACATACACACACTCACAGACACGTAGTAACACAAATATGCACACTGACGGACACAGAGTCACAAATACACGCACTCACAGAAACACAGGGACACAATTCAGAAACTCACAGATATACAGAGGCACAAATATATTTTTATTGACACACAGAGACACAAGTATCAGAAGCAGAGAGGCACAAATACGCACGCACTCTCAAGGACACAGAATACACACACTCACAGGGACAGAAAAACGCACACTGACAGAGACAGTGAAACTAATACACACACTCGCAGACACAGCCACAAATGCACACACTCACAGGCACAGCAACACAAATGCACACTCACAGTCACACAATGCACCCACTTAGAAAGACGGAGACACATCCCAGCACATTCACAGCAACAGCGACACAAATGCACAGTCACAGATACACAGGGACACTAATACATACACTCACAGACATAGAGGGACACAAATACCAAACTAACAGACGGACAGAGAAAGAAATACACAAACTCCCAGGCAGAAATACACACACACACAGAAACAGAGATGCAAATGCACGCGTTCACATATATTGAGACACAAATACACACATTCACAGACGCAAAGTGACACAAAAGTCACACTCGCAGGCACAGGAAAATAAATACACAAACTCACAGACACTCAGAGACAGAAATACACAGACTCACAAATACACACACTCACAGAGACACAAAGGGATAGCAGAGACACATAACACACACTCACAAGAACAGAGACACAAATAAAAACACTCACAGATACAAGTACACACTCAGAGACACACAATGCAGACACTTGCAAAGACAAAGACACAAATAAACACATTCACAATTACACAGAGACTGATACATATAATCACATACACAGAGACACTATGACACACTCAGACTCAGAGACAAAAATACAGAAACTCGCAGACACAGAGAGACAGAAAGACACATACTCAGAGATACATAATGAGACAAATATGCCCTCTTACAGACACAGGGACACAAATACACAGACTCCCAGACACAAATACACAACACTCAAAACAGATGGCAACACAGACACAGATACTCACAGTCTCAGACAAACAGACACAGGAAAATTAATACACACGCACAGAGAGACACAAGCACACACACATGGAAACAGAAAGGCGCTCACTCAAAGCGAAACAGAAATACACTCACGCATCCAAAAGCTCATATACACAGATACGCACACATACTGAAAATCCAAACATACACACGCCCACACCTAGGCAAGCAGCCGCACACACATCTAGACATGAGCACTCACTCACACACACACCGCCATAAAGACTCACAAACACTCTGTCTCAAACATATGCGCAACCACACACACAAGCAGTCAGACAGCCACACACTCAGACACACACAAAAGCACACATACTCACACGCACACAGGCATCCACACAAATACATCCACACACTCACCTAAACACACAGCTACAATGCACATCTAACTGTACGTGCAGACACACAAACATTCACTCACACAAACACACACACACAACACATACGCAAGCCCAGATATGCACACGCACATGCCTGCACAAACCCCCACCAACACAAACCCATTCAAATACACCCGCACACATACCTAGCATACACACACGAATACGCTCACACACAGAAACATACATACTCACCCACACGCATATGCTCATAGGCCCTCTCACACTTCGCCACGCAGACTTACACGTACATAATCAGATGCACACACATGCACCCACATTCACTCACACTCATCCACACTCACACACACGCAAACAGCCCCACACACACCCTTACGCACACACACGCATCCACACACACCAGCCGCCACAATGCAGGATACCCACACGCACTCCGACACACACACAAAATCCCACACGCACAAACTTCCACACTCCCAGAGTCAGAAAATTACAAAGAAAATTGGCATACACATCCATAAACAATCTCTCACACACATGTAAATACACACACATAGGCACACACACTCACATATTCACTCTCACATGCGCACACACACCACACACACATACTCACACACACTTAGATAATCACTCTCAAACGCACACACGCACTCATACACATAGAATTGCTCCAAAATATTCTCCCACAAAACCACACGCTTACACACAGACACACACTCACATGGACACTCACAGACATCCACTTACTGACACACAGCCAGGCACACACACTTGTACACACTCACGCATACAGGCACACACCCATAAGCACACACGCATACTGACTCACCAACAAACACACCCACATAGACGCACGCACACTCATAACCACAAACACACGGAATCGACCCACACACATATTCACACAGACAAACACACCCACATGCACATGCAAAGCTAATGAACACACACACAAACATATGCACACCCACATTAGCACCCACGCACCCAGAGCCACACACACCCAGACACTGACACAAACACATGCCCAGAGACACGCACCTCTACACAAACTAACAAACACACGGAGACTCACAGGAACTCACATCCACCCATACGCAGGTGACACACACATACGCAGAGGCACAAAAGCTCATAGACTCACATACGCACAGATACTGATAGACAAACACACATACAGGAGGAAGCAGTCAGTACAGGGATCTCCTGTGGTCGTTCCCCTGAGTAACAAGTGAACCGCTTTGGATACTGGTAGGAACGACACCAGATTGTTGCCTGGTATGGAGGGCATTAGTTATGAGGAGCGGTTGAATAAACTCGGTTTGTTCTCACTGGAAAGAAGGAGGTTGAGGGGCGACCTGATAGAAGTCTACAAAATTATGAGGGGCATAGACAGAGTGGATAGTCAGAGGCTTTTCCCCGGGGTAGAGGGGTCAATTACTAAGGGGCATAGGTTTAAGGTGAGAGGGGCAAGGTTTAGAGTAGATGTACGAGGCAAGTTTTTTACGCAGAGGGTAGTGGGTGCCTGGAACTCGCTACCGGAGGAGGTGGTGGAAGTAGGGATGATAGGGACATTTAAGGGGCATCTGGACAAATATATGAATAGGATGGGAATAGAGGGATACGGACCCAGGAAGTGTAGAAGATTGTAGTTTAGTCGGGCAGCATGGTCGGCACGGGCTTGGAGGGCCGAAGGGCCTGTTCCTGTGCTGTACATTTCTTTGTTCTTTGTTCTTTGTTCAATTTGCCTAACGACCTTCTCTCGTATCACACAACCCCCACCGCGCTCCTACCAAATCTTATACCATCTGGAATCAACTAGCAGAGCGAAGGAACATAATTTTCCCAATATGGCGGGGAGACTGGAGGTGCAGCAGGTCTTTCAAAAGACGCAGCAGGACTTGTTTAAAGGAGACGTCATTTAAAGTGGGTGGCCAAGTCTTTGTTATACATTTTGTTTCAGGCGCACTTTGGTTTTAGAATTGTGGTGATCTGTCCCACCCTCATATATGGTGGGCCTGCAAGACAGCCGGTGGCCATGTAAGGAGCTCTGAGGCCACACACCAATGGCTGAACAGTTGGAACCATCTGGCATCACATTGCCCTCGCATCAGATGCGGAAAGGAGCAATTGGAGGGTTCAAAAGCGGACTCACCGTTGACCCCTGAGGGAGTTGTCGAGGGGGGGAACCAAATGTAGTGGTCGGACCCTCCAGGTAAATTCCTGCTGCTGGCAATGCCACTCTTCATTGCTGGAGAAGCCGGGTAGCGGACTGAGGCGAGCAACCGAGGCTTAGAAAATCCTGACAGATTAACCCTCTGAAAGAATGTTCTGGACTGCCTGATTTTCATGTCTCAACCTTTCCTTGTACACTGTAAATGACCCACGTTGTTTGCATGTGACAGAGGAACGTTAGGCGATAACGTGATAGCGCTGCTACTTTAACGGGTGACCTCTTTCTGCTCACGTAACCAGCTCAGGCCATATCATGTGTGAATATACTAACCCCGACGAATAGAACATAGAACATAGAAAATACAGCACAGAACTGGCCCTTCGGCCCACGATGTTGTGCCGAACATTTGCCTAGATTATCATTGAATTTAAAGTGCAGAAGGAGGCCATTCGGCCCCCTGAGTCTGCACCGGCTCTTGGAAAGAGCACCCCACCCAAACTCAACACCTCCACCCAACACCAAGGGCAATTTTGGACACTAAGGGCAATTTATCATGGCCAATCCACCTACCCTGCACATCTTTGGACTGTGGGAGGAAACCGGAGCACCCGGAGGAAACCCACGCAGACACGGGGGGGACGTGCAGACCCCGCACAGACAGTGACCCAAGCCGGAATCGAACCTGGGACCCTGGAGCTGTGAAGCAATTGTGCTATCCACAATGCTACCGTGCTGCCCTTCAGAACAAATAAATCTACACTATATCATTTTACCATAATCCATGTACCTATCCAATAGCTGCTTGAAGGTCCCTAATGTTTCCAACTCAACTACTTCCACAGGCAGTGCATTCCATGCCCCCACTACTCTCTTGGTAAAGAACCTACCTTTGATATCCCTCCTATATCTTCCACCTTTCACCTTAAATTTATGTCCCATTGTAATGGATTGTTCCATCCGGGGAAAAAGTCTCTGACTGTCTACTCTATCTATTCCCCTGATCATCTTATAAACCTCTATCAAGTCGCCCCTCGTCCTTCTCCGTTCTAATGAGAAAAGGCCTAGCACCCTCAACCTTTCCTCGTAAGACCTACTCTCCATTCCAGGTAACATCCTGGTAAATCTTCTTTGCACCTTTTCCAAAGCTTCCACATCCTTCCTAAAATGAGGTGACCAGAACTGTACACAATACTCCAAATGTGGCCTTACCAAAGTTTTGTACAGCTGCATCATCACCTCACGGCTCTTAAATTCAATCACTCTGTTAATGAACGCGAGCACACCATAGGCCTTCTTCACAGCTCTACCCACTTGAGTGGCAACTTTCAAAGATGTATGAACGTAGACCCCAAGATCTCTCTGCTCCTCCACATTGCCAAGAACTCTACCGTCAACCCTGTCTTCCACATTCATATTTGTCCTTCCAAAATGGACAACCTCACACTTTTCAGGGTTAAACTCCATCTGCCACTTCTCAGCCCAGCTCTGCATCCTATCTATGTCTCTTTGCAGCCGACAACAGCCCTCCTTACTATCCACAACTCCACCAATCTTCGTATTGCTTCGTCTGCAAATTTACTGACCCACCCTTCAACTCCCTCATCCAAGTCATTAATGAAAATCACAAACAGCAGTGGACCCAGAACTTATCCCTGCGGTACGCCACTGGTAACTGGGATACAGGCTGAATATTTGCCATCCACCACCACTCTCTGAATTCTATCGGTTAGCCAGTTCGTTATCCAACTGGCCAAATTTCCCACTATCCCATGCCTCCTTACTTTCTGCAGAAGCCTACCATGGGGAATCTTATCAAATGCCTTACTAAAATCCATGTACACTACACCCACTGCTTTACCTTCATCCACATGCTTGGTTACCTCCTCAAAGAATTCAATAAGATTTGTAAGGCAAGACCTAACCCTTACAAATCCGTGCTGACTATCCCTAATCAAGCAGTGTCTTTCCAGATGCTCAGAAATCTTATCCTTCAGTACCCTTTCCATTACTTTGCCTACCACCGAAGTAAGACTAACTGGCCTGTAATTCCCAGGGTTATCCCTAGTCCATTTTTTGAACAGGGGCACGACATTCGCCACTCTCCCATCCCCTGGTACCACCCCTGTTGACAGTGAGGACGAAAAGATCATTGCCAACGGCTCTGCAATTTCATCTCTTGCTTCCCATAGAATCCTTGGATCTATCCTGTCAGACCCGGGGGACTTGTCTATCCTCAAGTTTTTCAAAATGCCAAACGCATCTTCCTTCCTAACAAGTATTTCCTCGAGCTTACCAGTCTGTTTCACACTGTCCTCTCCAACAATATCGCCCCTCTCATTTGTAAATACAGAAGAAAAGTACTCCTTCAAGACCTCTCCTATCTCTTCAGACTCAATACACAATCTCCCGCTACTGTCCTTGATCGGACCTACCCTCGCTCTAGTCATTCTCATATTTCTCACATATGTGTAAAAGGCTTTGGGGTTTTCCTTGATCCTACCCGCCAAAGATTGTTCATGCCCTCTCTTAGCTCTCCTAATCCCTTTCTTCAGTTCCCTCCTGGCTACCTTGTATCCCTCCAATGCCCTGTCGGAACCTTGTTTCCTCAGCCTTACATAAGTCTCCTTTTTCCTCTTAACAAGACATTCAACCTCTCTTGTCAACCATGGTTCCCTCACTCGACCATTTCTTCCCTGCCTGACAGGGACAGACATATCAAGGACACGTAGTACCTGTTCCTTGAACAAGTTCCACATTTCACTTGTGTCCTTCCCTGACAGCCTATGTTCCCAACTTATGCACTTCAATTCTTGTCTGACAACATCGTATTTACCCTTCCCCCAATTGTAAACCTTGCCCTGTTGCACGCACCTATCCCTCTCCATTACTAAAGTGAAAGTCACAGAATTGTGGTCACTATCTCCAAAATGCTCCCCCACTAACATATCTATCACTTGCCCTGGTTCATTACCAAGTACTAAATCCAATATTGCCCCTCCTCTGGTCGGACAATCTACATACTGTGTTAGAAAAGCTTCCTGGACACACTGCACAAACACCACCCCATCCAAACTATTTGATCTAAAGAGTTTCCTCTCAATATTTGGCAAGTTAAAGTCACCCATGACTACTACCCTGTGACTTCTGCACCTTTCCAAAATCTGTTTCCCAATCTGTTCCTCCACATCTCTGCTACTATTGGGGGGCCTATAGAAAACTCCTAACAAGGTGACTGCTCCTTTCCTATTTCTGACTTCAACCAATACTACCTCATTAGGGTGAATGGTGAACAAGTGTGTGTGTGTGTGGGAGGGGGGGGGGGGAGAACGGGAGGGGCAACGTGGTTTCGGCAGCTGTGGAGTGAACACCTGTTTCTGAGCCCCCCTTGCTTGTATATTGTTCACCCTTTCCTTGTTCTCAATAAACCAGTTTTGTTATACAATAATCCTCCATAATGCTACCGTAGTTCCATCGTCACCATGGCAGAGACGAGCTTCTACATTGTGGAAAAAGAGAAGGTCAATGCAGCAGTCACATACACGAACACTGGCAACACCATCCTCACCCTGAGTGAGACTCCAGCTCGTACTGAAGGCGGTGACACAGCGCTGTGACAATCTCCTGGTTGAATCAGGGTCGCCACATACTCTGCACCTGGTCTACGTGTGGGCTAAAGTGTAAAAGTGTTCTTGTGAAAACCGGGTTGTTAGGACAGAGCCCCCTCCACGTCTCTCTACACAGAGCTCCCCCTCTTTGAAGCCTTTGCTCCATGTGTTAGTCATGTTCCAGATCCAGATACACGGTAACTACAGTCCCCATACCTCTTCCAAAGCTGTGTCATCAAATCCTCTGACCTCCCTGAATATAAGCAGCAGCACGCAATAAAACCTCCAGAAACTCCACTAACATTCCAGTTACACAACTGGACAAGTAATGAACATTAACTCATTTCACATTGATTGGAAATTGACATGGGAATGGTCTCAATTGGTGGGAGAGAATTTCAATCACCGAATGAAAATGTTTATATTGGAACATTGCTAGACTGGGAACCAATGTAAATGAGTGAGCACAGGGATTATAGGTAGCAGGGACTGGGTGGGAAGTAGGATATGGACAGCTGAGTGGAGTATTAGCTGGGCTTCATGAAGTTTTGAAACATTAATTGTGTGCGTAGAATATCATTGGAATAGTCGAATCCGGATTTAAGCCGTGTTAAGAATGAGGTGGCGATAGCAAGTTGTAGGGTTGGAATGTAGAGACGATTTGGATATAAATCATTTCAGTGTCAATGAGAGGGTGAAGGTTAGAACCAGCCTCCAACATCAATCCGAGAGCGGAATGAAAAGACAGCACAGGAAATTACATTAGTGACTGGAACTGAAGAACACGGATTCAATCTTTCCAAGAAGTAAATGACGACAGCAATAATCCACTTCATGTGGTTCATACAATGAATAACTGTGCAAGGAGACTTACCAGGGACGCCAACAATAGCCAGGAGGGGATAATAACCCTTTTGAATTCTAATAAGAATGTCCATGATCCTCCATGCTAAAGGGATATAACCTTGAGTGTAAAAGAGGAAACCCAGGGCTAAACTCCCGTCTATTGTTGGAAGGTTCCATTCGAGTGTTCTCAGCTTTTGATCCATTGTTGCAACGCTCCCATCGATTCTTGACAGGTTTTGATCCATTGCTGCAACGTTCCGATCGATTATTCTCAGATTCTGCTCCCTCCTCTCGGTCTCTCTGGAGCGGCTGATCTCTGTCAGTGTTGGGGTTGATGCTCCTGCTGACAGTTTGCAATAACACATTGAAAGGAATCCTTTATTAATGGAAGAGGGAAACCCTCCAGTGACACGGTTAGGATCCATAGAGACTGACATTAATTACAGTCACTGAACAAACAGGGCAGGTTAACCCCTTTCAATCCAACACATTTACGTCGTTTTGGGTGCTGTTAGGGGGGAGGGGGGACCTACAAGGGCAACGTCTTTGCGGCCAGGTGTCTGTCACTGAGACTGGCTCTGTGACTCAGAAGGGAAGGGGAGAGAATAGAAAACCGATAGTGATAGGAGACTCAATGGTTCGGAGAACGATAGTAGATTCTGTGGTCGGGAAACGAGACTCCCGGGTGCGAGGGTCAGGGATATCATGGATCGAGTATACTGGATGCTTAACGCGGGGGCAGGAGGGGGTGCGGGGGGGGGGGGGAGCAACATGAAGTCGTGGTGCACATTGGCACCAAAGACATAGCTAAGAATGGGGTTGTGGATCTAAAAAGTGATTTTAGGGAGTTAGGTTGGAAACTAAAGAGCAGGACCAGCAGAGTAGTGATCTCAGGATTGCTGCCGGTGCCCCGTGCTAGTGTGGCAAGGAACAGAGAGCGAGTGCAGCTGAAAGCGTGGCTACAGAGCTGGTGCAGGAGGGAAGGCTTCAGATATGTCGATCATTGGGATACATTCTGGGGAAGGTGAGACTTGTTAATGAAGGACGGGTTGCACCTAAACTGAAGGTGCACCAATACCCTCTCCGGGAGATTTGCTGCAGATCTTCGGGAGGGTTTGAACTAGTTTGGCAGCGGTATGGGAACCAGAGATACGGATCAGATGATAGGGTAGCTATTGAACGGGCAGCAGTAATATGCAGCGAGTCTGTGAGAAACGATCGATAGTTGATAGGGCAAAGTTGCACTCAGTGGGATGGGTTAAAGTGTGTCTGTTTCAATTCAAGGAGTGTCAAGAATAAGGGAGATTAACATAGAGCATGGATCAGTACTTGGAACCACCATGCTGTGGTAATTACGGAGTCATGGGTTTCACAGGGGCAGGAATGGTTGTTAGATGTTCCGGGGTTTAGATGTTTAAAGAAGAACCGTGAGGGAGGTTAAAGAGGAGGGGGAGTGGCACTGTTAATTAGGGAGTGCATCACAGTTGCAGAAAAGGAGGTAGTCTAAGAGGTTTTGTTTACTGAGTCAGTATGGGTGGAAGTCAGAAACACGGAAGGAGTAGTCACTTTTTTGGCATATTTCCATAGACCCCCAATTGCAGCAGAGACATGGAGGAACCTCCTTCGTGCAAATGGTTTGGATGGAGCAGATTTTGTGAGCTGCGAACAGGAAGGATTCCTGACTCAATATGTAGATAGGCCACCATGGCGGAAGGCCATATTGGATTTGGTACATGGCAACGAACCAGGCCAGGTGTCAGGTGTCTCGGCGGGATAGCATTTCAGTGACAGTGACCACATCTCCTTCACCATTACCATAGTCATGGAGAGGGATAGGAACTGACAGTATGGGAATGTATTTAATTTGGGGGGGGGGGGGGTAAATTATATTACTATTAGAATGGAGCTGAGGAGCATACATTGGGAACAAATGTTCTCAGGGAAATGCACAACAGCGATGTGGGGGTGTTTAAGGAGCGCTTGCTGCGGCTGCTGGATAGTTGTGTCCCACTCAGACATGGAAGCAATGGTAAGGTGAAGGAACCTCAGGCAACAAGAGAAGTGGAGCTTATAGTCAAGGGGAAGAAATAAGCTTACGTAAGGTTGAGGAAGAAATTATCTGGAACGGCTCGAGAAAGTTACAAGGTAGACAGGAAGGAACTCAAAAATGGACTTCGGAGAGCTAGAAGAGGGCATGAAAAAGCCTTAGTGGGAAGGATTAGGGAAAAACCCAAGGCATTCTACAATTATGTGAGAAATATGAGGGCGATCAGAATGAGAGTAGGGCAGGAATGGTTGTTAGATGTTCAAGGATGCTCAGGGATAGTGGAGGGGGCTTGTGTCTAGTGTCTGAGTAGGTTCGGGATCCCAAAATGAATATTTTGATTCAGTGGTCACGAAATAGAAGAGCAAAGAATAAAGAACAAAGAAAATTACAGCACAGGAACAGGCCATTCGACCCTCCCAGCCTGCGCCGATCCAGATCCTTTATCTAAACCTGTCACCTATTTTCCAAGGATCTTCTTCCCTCTGTTCCCCGCCCGTTCGCATATCTTAAATGATGCTATCGGGCACGCCTTTACCATCTCCGCTGGCAAAGCGTTCCAGGCACCCACCACCCTCTGCATAAAACATCTTTCCACGCAAATCTCCCTTATACTTGCCCCCTCTCACCTTGAAATCGTGACCCCTTGTAATTTACACCCCCACTCTTGGAAAAAGCTTGTTGCTATCCATCCTGTCCATACCTCTCATAATTTTGTAGACCTCAATCAGGTGCCCCCCTCAACCTCCGTCTTTCCAACGAAGACAATCCTAATCTAATTAACCTTTCTTCATAGCTAGCACCCTCCATACCAGGCAACATCCTGGTGAATCTCCTCTGCACCCTCTCTAAAGCATCCACATACTTCTGGTAATGTGGCGACCAGAACTGCATGCCCTATTCCAAATGTGGCCTAACCAAAGTCCTATACAACTGCAACATGACCTGTCGACTCCTGTACTCAATACCCCGTCCGATGAAGGCAAGCATACTGTATGCCTTCTTGACCACTCTATCGACCTGCGTTGCCACCTTCAGGGTACAATGGACCTGAACTTCCAGATCTCTCTGTACATCAATTTTCCCCAGGACTCTTCCATTGACCGTATAGTCCGCTCTTGAACTACTTCTTCCAAAATGCATCACCTCGCATTTGCCTGGATTGAACTCCATCTGCCATTTCTCTGCCCAACTCTCCAATCTATCTATTTTTACTGTATTCTCTGACAGTCCTCCTCGCTATCTGCAACTCCACCAATCTTAGTATCATCTGCAAACTTGCTAATCGGACCACCTATACATTCGTCCAGATCATTTATGTATATCACAATCAACAGTGGTCCGAGCGCGGATCCCGGTGGAACACCCTAGTCACCTTTCTCCATTTTGAGACACTCCCTTCCACCACTCCTCTCTGTCTCCTGTTCCCCAGCCAGTTCTTTATCCATCTAGCTAGTACACGCTGAACCCCATACGACTTCACTTTTTCCATCAACCTGCCATGGGAAACTTTATCAAACGCCTTACTGAAGTCCATGTATATGACATCTACAACCCTTCCCTCGTTAATTAACTTTGTCAATTCCTCAAAGAATTCTATTAGGTTTGGAAGACATGACCTTCCCTGCACAAAACCATGCTGCCTATCACTGATAAGTCTATTTTCTTCCAAATGTGAATAGATCCTATCCCTCAGTATCTTCTCCAAAAGTTTGCCTACCATTGACATCAAGCTCACAGGTCTATAATTCCCTGGATCATCCCTGCTACCCTTCTTAAACAGAGGGACAACATTAGCAATTCTCCAGTCCTCCGAGACCTCACCCGTGCTCAAGGATGCTGTAAAGATATTTGTTAAGGCCCCAGCTATTTCGTCCCTCGCTTCCCTCAGTAACCTGGGATAGATCCCATCCGGACCTGGGGACTTGTCCACCTTAATACCTTTTAGAAGGACCTTGTTGCTCGTGAGAACAGTGTGAATCAGGTCAGTAGGTTCGAACAGTTTGATATTGAGAAGGAAGATGTACGTGGAATTTTGAAAAGCATCAAGATAGATATGTCCCCTGGGCCAGGTGGGATTTACCCAAGTTTACTACGGGAAGCGAGGGATGAGATTGCTGCGCCGTTGGCGATGATCTTTGCGTCTTCACTCTCCACTGGAGTAGTACCGGAGAATTGGAGGGATGCGAATGTTGTTCCCCTGTTCAAGAAATGGAATAGGAAAATCCCTGTGAATTACAGACCATTCAGTCTTACGTCCATGGCGGGCAAAATACTGGAAAGTATTCAGAGAGGCAGGATTTATCATTATTTAGAAATAAAACATAGTTTGATTAGAGATAGCCAGCATAGCTTTGTGAGGGGAAGGACATGCCTCACAAGCCTCGTTGAATTATTTTAGGCTGTGACCAGATACATTGATGAAGGTCGGGCAGTGGATGTGGCATATATGGATTTCAGTAAGGCATTTGTTAAGGTTCCGCATGGGAGGCTCAGTCAGAAAGTCAGGGGGCAGGGGATACACGGAAATTTGACTGTCTGAATACAGAATTGTCTGGCCGTAAGTGAACAGCGAGTGGTAGTGGGTGGAAAGTATTCCGCCTGGAGGTCGTTGACCAGTGGTGTCCCTCAGGGATCTGTTCTAGAACCTCTGCTCCTTGTAAATGACTTGGATGAGGATGTTGAAGAGTGGATTAGTATGTTTGCC
The DNA here is from genome assembly GCF_047496885.1 of Scyliorhinus torazame. Classification (NCBI taxonomy): domain Eukaryota; kingdom Metazoa; phylum Chordata; class Chondrichthyes; order Carcharhiniformes; family Scyliorhinidae; genus Scyliorhinus; species Scyliorhinus torazame. Next base: position 65,598,378 of record NC_092729.1, read on the forward strand.
GATAACACTGAGGTTGATGGAGTTGTAGATAGCATCGAGGGCTGTTACAGGTTACAACAGGACAATGACAGGATGCAGAGTAGGGCTCATAAGTGAAAGATGGAGTTCAACAGAGATAAACGTTAAGTGATTCATTTTGGAAGATCTAATTTCATAATTTACAGTGGTCCCTGGGTAGTATAACATTATTTCAGGAGGACCAGAAGGGGTCACGGTAAACTCATTGGCAAATAGGTTTAAGGAAAATCCCAAAGCTTTTTATACGTACATAAAAAGCAAGAGGGCAGCCAGGGAAAGGTTTGGCCCACGAAGGATAGGCAAGGGAGTCTATGTGTGGAGCGAGAGGAAATGGGCGAGGTACTAAATGAATACTTCGCATCAGTATTCACCAAAGAGAAGGAATTGGTGGACGTTGAGTCCGGAGAAGGGTGTGTAGATAGCCTGGGTCACATCGAGATACAAAAAGACGAGGTGTTGGGCGTCTTGAAAAATATTAAGGTAGCTAAGTCCCCAGGTCCTGATGGGATCTACCCCAGAATACTGAAGGAGGCTATAGAGGAAATTGCTGAGGCCTTGACAGAATTCTTTGCATCCTCACTCTCTTCAGGTGATGTCCCGGAGGACTGGAGAATTGCCAATGCTGTTCCTTTGTTTCAGAAGGGTAGCAAGGTTAATCCAGAGAACTACAGGCCGCTGAGCCTTACTTCAGTGGTAGGGAAATTACTGAAGAGAATTGGCTAGGTGATAGAAGGCAGAGAGTAGCAATTGAAGGATGCTTTTCTAATTGGAGGGCTGTTACCAGTGGTGTTCCAGAGGGATCAGTGCTGGGACCTTTGCTGTTTGTAGTATATATAAAGGATTTGGAGGAAAATGTAACTGGTCTGATTAGTAAGTTTGCAGACGACACAAAGGTTGCTGGAATTCCGGATAGCGATGAGGACTGTCAGAGGATACAGCGGGATTTAGATTGTTTGGAGACTTGGGCGGAGAGATGGCAGATGGAGTTTAATCCGGACAAATGTGAGGTAATGCATTATGGAAGGTCTAATGCAGGTAGGGAATATACAGTGAATTGTAGAACCCTCAAGAGTATTGAAAGTTAGAGAGATCTAGGAGTACAAGTCCACAGGTCACTGAAAGGGGCAACACAGGTGAAGAAGGTAGTGAAGAAGGCATACGGCATGCTTGCCTTCATTGGCCAGGGCATTGAGTATAAGAATTGGCAAGTCATGTTGCAGCTGTGTAGAACATTAGTTAGGCCTCACTTGGAGTATAGTGTTCAATTCTGGTCGCCACGCTACCAGAAGGATGTGGAGGCTTTAGAGAGGGTGCAGAAGAGATTTACCAGAATGCTGCCTGGTATGGAGGGCATTAGCTATGAGGAGCGGTTGAATACATTCGTTTTTTTTCTCACTGGAACGACGGAGGTTGAGGGGTGTCCTGATAGAGGTCTACAAAATTATGAGGGGCATAGACAGTTGATAGTCAGAGGCTTTTCCCTGGGGTAGAGTGGTCAATTACTAGGGGGCATAGGTTTAAGGTGAGAGGGGCAAGGTTTAGAGTAGATGTACGAGGCATGTTTTTTTTACAGAGAGGGTAGTGGGTGCTGGAACTCGCTGCCGGAGGAGTTGGTGGAAGCAGGGACGATAGTGACATTTAAGGGGCATCTTGACAAATACATGACTAGGATGGGAATAGAGGGATACGGACCCAGGAAGTGTAGAAGATTGTAGTTTAGACGGGCAGCATGGTCGGCACGGGCTTGGAGGGCCGAAGGGCCTGTTCCTGTGCTGTACATTTTTTTGTTCTTTGTTGTTCTAAAGCGGGGACATTTGGAATGACTTTCGTAGATCTAATCCCCCCACGATCTTAATGTTAAATAAAGGACATTTGGCCAAAACTCGAAGGGCTGACTATTGGCGTAGTCGTTGCAGTTTCCCTAATTTAACGGGAAGTCAACGCCGAAACGAATCTCTAAACAGGACTCTCTCAGCTGGAGGGGAGGGAGCCATAGCGCGACACCAGCTGAAAGGGGGGTCTGCTCGGCAGCTTTAATTACTGGCCAGGTGTCTCATGCTAGGAGAGCTATCTTAATTAATAAATTAATGATAGCTGAATGAGAAGAACAAAGGTGCGTTAGAGACTAAAAATAAACCTGAACAATCAGCAGGCTTCAAGATTCGCAAAAGGACTAACACGGGTGAGCGCTCCTTGTAGTTTTTGTTAATAATTTACCGCGGCCCTTGCTGTTATATGTGTATGCTTTAAAATATTTTTCAGAAGTCACGATGAGCCAAAAACTCGGACGCCCCCTGACAGGTCACCCCGAAGCCACGGTACAGACGTTCGGGGCAATAAAGATGCCGGACGCTGCAAAGGAGACGGATAAGTGAGCGAAAATGAGTAAGATACCAGGACAGCGGATAACAACAATCGTGAGGCAACGGAGAAATATAGGACATCCCCTCATCCCGTCGGGATCACCAACTGACACTGTGATAAGAGAAACCGGAGAACTTCGATACGCGGTAACATTCAGTAGCGATTTGTATGAGTGGTCCCACGGCGCATGACCGTAGGGGGTTTTAAATTACCGCTGATTGAAACATGGGAGTGGAGATCCTAATTGGGATTCTAATTATATGCTGTGGTGCTTTCAGACATGGAAGGAAATGGCTAGGAGGCACCAGCCCCCAAAGATCAAATGTACGAATAGCGAAGTGAGTAAAGATACAGTAAAGGATGAGAACCCAAAGATCAAATGTAAGAATGGTGGAGAGAGTAAAGATACAGTAAAGAATGAGAATGACAATAAACAGACAGAGACGGCACAGCAGCAGGGCTATATCCTAAAGATTTAAGTGAGGCAACTGCACCGTCAGAAGAATGCAACACACTTTTACTGATGGCAGCTGCGATGAGAGCACAGCAGCCAGTGGGGGGAGGGGGGGCAGGCCTGGCAGCCGGTGATAAGGAGTAATGCACAGAGCAGTTTGCTACATGATCAGCTTGATGTAGCCGCCGCCCCTGCAGGGGAGGTAGAACCGGCGGCCTCCGGACAGTTCTCCCATAGGGGTATGACTTTGCCCAACAGTACAGTGCCCGACAGACAGCTTCGGTCAGCAGGACCTGTTAGTCAGCACCCCAAGATAATAATAGGAGATGTACCTGTCCTAAAACCTTGGACCCCTGCTGCAGTAAGGGCTATGGATCATGAGACTCCGCACCCAATAAAGAAACCTCTCGCATTCCACAACTGGTTACAGCGAATGTGTGCTATTTATAGACCCTCCCAGGGGTTGTTTTGCTGCTTTTAAAATACCCTTTTGGTGCATCTTGGCCAGCTTTAAAAGACAGGATCGCGGTCCCACCTGGTATAAACGGAGACTGGGCTCACAATGATGACCATTTAAATGAAGGTAATGAGTCCCTTGAACACTGGTTAGCAAATAGGGAGAAATAAGCTATCATGCAAAAGGCCAAGAAGCATAGTGACATAGGCGAGGTGACATGGTGTTTGCAGAAGAAGGGTGAGAGGCTGCCCCAATTTGAGGTCAGATTTAAGAATTGTTGGGAGGAACATGCCTGTGTTGCATTAGAAGACAATTGCCCTTTAGCAGTGCAGACATTGTTGAATTGCATGAGACCAGAGGATGCACAAAGTTACAAATTGATTAATCTCACCTGGCAAACACAGCCATGGAAGGCAGTGGGAACCTCCTTGGTAAACATGGACATAGAGGGACTGTTCATATCCCCAAAAGATCAAAAGCCTAGAATCACAGGGAAATTCTACCAAGGAAAGACAAGGCAGGGTCGGGGTCGGCAGGCCAGCAGAGGGAAGAGAGGTAGGGGTAGAGGCAGAGGACATTAGCAAAGGAGGGATAAATCCCACGCTCAATGTAGAAGAGGCGGGGCAAAGTGACATTGGGCTCATGATTATAACTTTAACCCACATGAAGGAGACGTCCCACTTGGAAACATGCCCCCTCCCCCGCCTCGCTTTACGTAATCTGACCCGGACTCTGATCAAAACCAATAAGGGTGCCACGGAGAAAAGATGGTACAAGCGGCCACGATCAGACTGTCCAACTCAGTAAGAGACGAACCTATGACAACGGCTAAAATAGGAGTTCATTAGGTGGACCTTCTGGTCGATACCGGCGCTACTATGTCGTCCGTGGAACTAGCTCCCAGCGAGTCCTCTGTTGTCACTGTGGGGAGTAGCCGGCATTCCCATGACGGAGCCTGTATCACGCCGACTAACCTGGAAATTGATTATATCCCCCTGGTCGATACTATGATTATTTCAAAAACTACACCTCCCCCTCTGCTTGGCAGACAGACACTCTGCAAATTGGAGGCAATAATACTTTGCACTAACAGTGGCTTGTTTATGGAACTACCTGAGATACGAGCTCATCAGTTATTAAATTTAATAGCTTCTGACCAAGAGCCAGATCGCTCTGTGTCTGTGTTATATTGCTGGCAGCTGGGCATTAACCTTTACAGCACCATCGTTAAACAACTACAGGAAGCTGTACAAAAGCTTACCGACTCTTGGGCGCAACTGTTAAAACACCTGATAGATACCAGCCGAGAGAGCAGAGTGGCCCACTGTACGGCTTGGTCTGCTCGTGAGAATGAGCCCGCATACAATTTACAAGCGCAACGTCACCTAGGAAGGCAGACAACATTGCATGTCACCCCATTTCTTTTTCCGGTGTTTTGGGATTAGGAATGTTCGTACAGTTGACCAATAGTCAGAGGGACCTCTTTAGGATGGGATTAACTTCAGAACCCCATTTAACATCGGCCGTCAGACATCCCGCTAAGGCAAAGTAAATGGGAGTACTGATGAAAGGGGGCAGAAAGAAAAAAGTCATACATCAGGTTGATGTTGAAATAGACGGACGAAATTGCCTGGTAGAGTTTTATGGCAAACAGGAGGGAAGAGTGATTTGGAAAGATGAACAATGGCCCGCTACACTTGAAAGACAACAAACGCCCCGAGACAGCCATCATTTACTCCCTTCAATCCTGGCCCAGGTCCTTGCACATCTACGGGCCCAGCGTAAAAATCATGGTGGAAATGTACATTCTGCCCTAGTGCACAGGGTGCAGTTACAGAAGAACGTTGCCCTGCCCTGCTTAAAACTATACAGGTTGGCACCGGAAGCAGAAAAAGGGATAGAGGGAGTGACCAATGCACTTTTACAGCAAGGGGTGCTGAAGAGAACACAAAGCCCCCGTAACACCCCTATGATCCCCATTCCAAAAGTAGGAAGACCAACGAGTGGCGATTTGTGCAAAATCTCAGAGCCGTCAATAAAATTGTTATCCCAATTGCCCCATTGCTGCTGGACACAAACGTTATTTTATCTTCTACACCACCAACAGCAGACACCTTCTCTGTCATAGATTTATGCTCAGCCTTTTTCTCCGTACTATTGCACCCGGACAGTCAATATCTATTTGCTTTTACTCATCGGAATCAGCAGTACACTTCGTCGCGCCTCCCACAGAGCTACACAGAAAGCCCGGTAGTATTTGCTGCGGCGGTTGAAAGAGACTTGGGTGAGTGCCAGTTGTCGTCCGGCTCAATGCTGTTACAATAGGATTTCTAATTGGAATCAGAGAAGGGTGTAACTTGCCAACAGGATACCCTTCTGTTATTGTCACATCTGGCAGAAAGAGGGCACAGGACCTCAATGGACAAGCTGCAATTCTGTCAGGAGACAGTTCAGTATTTGGGATTTCAGCTTCACCAAGGGCAGCGGACGCTTGGGTCTGAAAGAATACAGGCTGCAGCAAGGGTTGCAATTCAGCGTACGAAAAAGAAAATCCTCACCTTGCTCGGCATGATAGGCTATTGCAGGCAGTGGATACAGGGTTATAGAGAGATGGACGCAGTACTGCGCAAGGCTACCCAACAGGATGCCCCTTCAGTTGTGACCTGGACCCCAGAGAGGGAGCAAGCATTTTGTAACTTGATAGTCAGCACGGATTTGTGAATGGTAGGTCGTGCCTCACAAACCGTATTGAGTTCTTTGAGAAGGTGACCAAACAGGCGGATGAGGGTAAAGCAGTTGATGTGGTGTATATGGATTTCAGTAAAACGTTTGATAAGGTTCCCCACGGTAGGCTACTGCAGAAAATACGGAGGCATGAGATTCAGGGTGATCAGTTTGGATCAGAAATTGGCTAGCTGGAAAAAGACAAATGATGGTGCTAGATGTGAAATGTTCAGACTGGAGTCCAGTTACTAGTGGTGTGCCACAAGGATCTGTTTTGGGGCAACTGCTGTTTGTAATTTTTATCAATGACCTGGAGGAGGGCGTAGAAGGATTGGTGAGTAAATTTGCAGATGCCACTAAAGTCGGTGGAGTTGTGGACAGTGCGGAAGGATGCTACAAGTTTCGGAGGAACATAGATAAGCTGCAGCGCTGGGCTGAGAGGTGGCAAATAGAGTTTAATTCAGAAAAGTGTGAGGTGATTCATTTTGGAAGGAATAACAGGAAGACAGAGTACTGGGTTAATGGTAAGATTCTTGGCAGTGTGGCTGAGCAGAGAGATCTCGGTGTCCATGTACATAGATCCCTGAAAGTTGCCACCCAGGTTGAGAGGGTTGTTAAGAAGGCGTACGGTGTGTTAGCTTTTATTGGTAGAGGGATTGAGTTTCGGAGCCATGAGGTCATGTTGCAGCTGTACAAAACTCTGGTGCGGTCGCATTTCGAGTATTGCGTGCAATTCTGGTCGCCGCATTATAGGAAGGATGTGGAAGCATTGGAAAGGGTGCAGGGGAGATTTACTAGAATGTTGACAGGTATGGAGGGAAGATCGTACGAGGAAAGGCTGAGGGACTTGAGACTGTTTGCGTTAGAGTGAAAAGGGTTAAGAGGTGACTTAATTAAGGCATACAAGATGATCAGAGGATTGGATTTGTTGGACGGTGAGACCCTTTTTCCTCGGATGGTGATGTCTAGCACGAGGGGACATAGCTATAAATTGAGGGGAGATAGATACAGGGCAGATGTCAGAGGTAGGTTCTTTACTCAGAGAGTAGTAAGGTCTTGGAATGCCCTGCTGCAACAGTAGTGGACTCGCCAACACTAAGGGCATTCAAATGGCCATTGGATAGACATATGGACAATAAGGGAATAGTGTAGATGGGCTTTAGAGTGGTTTCACAGTTCGGCGCAACATCGAGGGCCGAAGGGCCTGTACTGCGCTGTAATGTTCTATGTTCAATGTTCTAAGCCATGATTAACGCCACTGCTTTGGGACTTCCTAATTTCACCAAGCCCTTCACTTTATATGTGAATGAAGCAGGGGGATTTGCAAAAAGGGTCCTGGTGCACGAGCATGGAGGAGTGAAACGACCCTTTGCCTATTACTCGGTGGCCCTATGTGCTATGGTAATGGGTATGCCGAGTTGCTTAAGAGCATTAGCAGCCACAGCGGCCAGAGTAGAAGAAAATCAGTTCTGCTGCTGCTTAATTCACCCGCAACACAGCATTCTACTGCGGCTCGACAGACAGGGTACGAAGTAATCCTCGCCAAAACCAACTTTACCTACAAGAGAGCGCCAGCTGTCAACTCTGCTGCACTCTTGCCCGCGCCCTCGGAAGCAGAACGTATATGTGGTCATGACTGTTTACAATTCGTTGAAGCCACCTCGACCCGATTTATTGAGTCACCCACTAGAAAATCCAGACATCATCTTTCTCACCAATGGGTCAGCAAACCGACCAAATGATATGACCCTCCTGGCCGGCTATGCAATCGTAACTCCATTCAAGATAGTGGAACCTTTTGCACTGCCTCCGGGAACGTCTGCTCAAGCGGCCGAATAGTTTGCCCTTACTAAACCATGTATTGTCGCTAAAAATAAAAGTCAATATTTATACTGATTCCCGATCCGCTTTTGGGGTAGCACATGATTTTGGACAATTATGGAAAAACAGAAGACTCATAACTTCCTCCGGCCAACCTATTAAACATGCTAAATTGGTTTTAAATTTACTAGGTGCTGTTCAGCTGCCCAGCAATATGGCCATTTTAAAGTGTGAAGCGCATACTACCGCAGACGCGAAGTCTCATGCGGCAATAGATTTGCTGATAAAATGGCAGAGGAATTGGCTCTCAAAAAGCAGCCACAACTGCAAGCGGCTGCAGTTAACTTCCACCTACCATAACAGAACCAAAGTTAAAACAGGCACAGGAGCAAGCCTCTCTACAGGAGCATCGCTCTTGGCTAAAAGCAGGTTGCTATCAAGACAATCATCAAATCTGGATCCACCCAGATACCCGCGCAGTATGCCCCAGAAGTCTGTTTTTGCCACTGTGCCGCCTTGCCCATGGGTAGGCTCATGTGGGCAAAGGAGGAATGACACATGCCATATGTCAACAATGCTATGCTCGAGGTATTACGGTAACAATTTGAAAAGTAGCCCACACATGTTTGATTTGTCAAAGGAATGATCGGTGATAGTGGACATGTTTTCACGGTCGGTAGAGGCTTTTCCAACCAAAAGAGATGATGCTAGAACAGTGGTAAATATTATGTTAAAGGAAATAATACCTAGGTTTGGGATACAAATGGCTATTAACAGTGGCAGGGGAACTCATTTCACTAGCAAATTGACCAAACCCTAACAGAAGCCATGGATTTGATTGCAAATTCCGTACACCATATCAGCCACAAGCCTGAGGAATGGTGGAAAGGGCGGGTGGATTAATTACAACTGCAGTTACAAAAGTGTGTCAACAAAATGGGCTGCTATGGCCAGATGCCATACCCATAGTAATGCATGCACTGAGAAATCAGAAAAATCGTAATACGGGTTGAACCCCGTTTGAAAAATTAATGGAACGTCCCATGACAACTGGAACAAATCCCGCAATGACTCCAGCGGCAGCAGCCTTAATATGGGCAGATGAGACATCACTAAAATATGCCCAGCTGTTTTTGAAAACTCACCACTATTCTTTGAAGTCCCCCTATACCAAAAAGGGCCGACATTCTAAACGGTGATCAGGGATTCTCACTCCCCGACTCGGATGCAAGCTTCAGTGGGTGCTATTCAGGTCAAACTATATTTTCAAGTTATCCCCTGGTATAACCCATACCTTCATCGAAGATTTCATCTACTTACTACTTAGTAGCATCGATCCTGGGTCCCGCATTCCTAAGTAAGTAAAGTAGACTAATAACCACTGTTTCAGGTTAAAACTTTTAAGTTATTTTATTATTATTTTTTTTCTTCTCTTTTTCTAAAAGATGCAATCACTGCCTTTACAGAAAAGTAAAACGATCTTGCTTCTGGATCCTTCTGGTTGGTTGAAGGGACCTTCAGGCCCAACGTGACAATCAATCTTCTTTTTAAAATCTGGTCTTCTTTAAATGTATTCGCTGATGAGCTCATTTGCTGTGACCTATCTTTCCCATGGACCGAGCTGTGAGAGCTATCTCTGAGCTGAATCTGCCTACTCTTTAAATTCTAGTCTTCCTTAGATGTACTTAGATATTTTAGCTCGGCTGCTCTGCCCTGTCTCTTTCCCATGACCGAGCTGACTGTATTCTGTCTGGCTGCTTCTCTCCTCTCTCTCTCTCCCTGAGTTCTGGTTCTGGGTAGTTCCTGCTCTGGTCTCGAGGTTTATATTTGCTTTCTAACAATTAAGTTTTTATGATGTTATTGTGAAGTAACTCTTATTTTCTTTGATTGTAAAATGTTTCTTTGATCTAAACCTTTTAATCCAACTAAGTGTTCATTTTGACATGACTTCATCTCATAGATCTGAGTACATTGTTTCCTTTGTGATGTTCGAAATGCTTTGACTTCAAGAGGTGTTACTTGTAATACCCGTCATTTCTATAGTTTTATTTTCCAATTGTCCTCAGCTCAATTTTGACTTTGATATTGGCTTTGAATTAAGTTTCTCTTCGACTGATAATCTCCAGTTTTCTTTAATTTACCTGGTATTAGCAAATTTTCACACCTAGAATTATCACCAAATTCAACTGAACCTCATCCATGCTTTTCCAGATCCTTACAAAGATAGTTACTTTCAATGAAGGTGTGAGCCATTGTTTTTGGCTTCATTCAAAGTCCTGTTTGTCTTGTTTGATAAGACCGCTTGACCAAGGATATCTGCATTTTACAATCCTTCCCTGGCAGCTGCTGTTAACCCTTTGTGGGATCTTTCCCTGTATTCTCTCATGTTTCTCTCAGACCAGATATTGCCAGACTTCCATGTTTCCAATTACACATCTTTCCATATTTTCAATAACACAGGCCATGTGTGAAACCGCTGAAAAAAAAATGAAAAGGTGCGACAGGCCTCAGATGCATCCAAAATAGGTAAATATACACCCTTTACATCTGGAGATCAAGTGTATGTGAAAGCACTAAACAAAGATTATTTTTCTCCTAGGTGGAATATACCCTACCAAGTGCTGCTAACAACCCGAACAGCCGTTAAATTAAAGAAAAGCCAGATAGGATCCACGCAACTCGTGTAAACTATATCATAAGGAACTTTGAGAGTACTAGTGAGACGCTAACCTGAAGAGAATGACGGTATTGATGTTTTTATATTATCATATTAATCCAACATCATGTAAAGGGTAAACTGCATACTAACACCTTAATATACATGTCTCACTCATACGCAGAGAGGGTAAACAAATTTAGTTGTTGGGTTTGTACACAAACTCCCAGATGCTTGGGCGAGGGCTTCCCTGTGCGACCTATCCCGTTCACCTGCTAAGAAATAGGAGAAAGGGCTCTAGGACAAAATAGTACAAGACATGGTAACGATACACAGAATATGTTAGATTGGAGATTAGCTGGATACGATATGAACAGCTGTGAGGAATGGTGGGGGCCTACGTTTAATGTAACACGTCAACCGCCCTGGTTGATCCTTCCCAATTATACTGGAGTCCCAAAAGGAAGTATATGCTTTAAGAATCATAAAACATATGGGACCCACTCAGCAGCACGAGTCAGTGTGATCAGACTTTGAATTGGCAACCCCCTATGTTCAACCTTACACCTAAAGGACTATTCATCTTTGATTGTTCGGGAATTGAAAATCAAACTAGTGGAGGCTCCTGGGAGGGGATCGATTAGACGAATGATGACTGAACCTGACCGCATATAACGGCACGTATTTTATCTGTGGCCTTACCAGAACATTTTGGGAAGGCTCCTGCTATTTGACATAGGTAGTCCCTTATGTGCATCGCATTCAGCAATTGCAGGACCATCCCCATCACAGGACGACACAATGTATTATGACATTGGCACAAATGCTGGGAATAGTGATTCCACTTTAGGAATTGCCACTAATACATACGAACTACGCGAACTGTGAGACATCCTTGAGCAGGTAGCTAATGACACTGCAAAACCTGTTAACCAGATAGAAACTGAGATGTTTGCTATAAGAGTGGTTGCCCTGCAGAATAGAAGGGCTCTTGAGTTCTTGTTAGCTGAAAAGGGAGGCACTTGTGCCCTGATTGGAATTGACTGTTGCACATACATCTCTGATAACTCAGAAAAAAAATGATAATCTGGTGGATTACATTCGTAGAGAGATGACAAGATTACATGAAAAGGCGGGATGGGACTTTGGCTTTGGGTGGTGAGGATCGTCAGGGCAGAGGATTGTATTCTGGATTATAATCGCCATTGTAATATTGCTTGTCGTATGGTTACAGTTTTAATGTTGCTCAAGATATTTTTATTGTACGATGGCCTTGCCTCCTTGCTACCAGGCTCAAAGCAGGCGAGGAACTGTCATACGTCAGTTCCCCTTACATTATAACCCACCCTACACGATAATTTACTAAAAGGTGTTGATCAAAAGATCAACAAGGAGGGAATTGTGGAAGGGAAATTAATGAGTTGCCAACTTAGAAGCATGCTGAGAAATACTTGACTATAGTTCAACACTGCTTTTGAATTAAAATAAGTAGGTCAAGTAACATAAATGAAATACTGCTTAATATTATGATCTCGGCCTTATTATGAAAACACATTGTCCTCCGAAAGATAACAAAATGTGTACTCGAGTCGTTTTAGCCAAGGGCAATAACATGCGTACTATGTATTTCATCTTACGTGCTTTCCAAGGTCTCTTTAATATAAACTTGCCTGTTTATGTCAAGCTGTTATTTCAGACTACACAAATATGCTGTCTTCAATCGAATCTCAGAGTGCAGTGCACTGGCTTTGCAGCTAGAACACTCTTTCTGCAAATATATTTGTGTAAATAAATTACCTTAATTCGAACCTCGAGGAATTTGTCCTTATGATTTCATCGACACCCTCACACACACCCACAAACCCACCCGCACAAGCACGCCCACGCACACATACCCTCACACACATGCACACGCAATTCCACATACAGCCACCCACTCACTCACACACAACCAGACACACCCACAGACATGCCCATACACAGACACAAACCCACATACATGCAGTCACACAGCCACATAGACTCACACCCACACCCATCATCCATCCTCACAACCGCGCACACACAGCGGTACACACACACACCTCTTCTGACCTACACACTTGCAAACCGACTCACTCACACGCACGTATACACACGCCCAAACACAGCCTCACAGCCTAACACACACCCACACAAATACACTCGCGCAAATATGTCAGGCACAGTCCCTCGCACACACGCACACACCTCCCACATACACCCAGCCACTCAGCGACAGAGCCACACATTTCCCTGCACAGACCCATACTCAGAGACATGCAGTCACACATCCATTCATACCCACATACATCCACACAGACCCAACAAACACAGAACACAAATTCCCCGCCACAAACACACAGACCCGTACGCCCAAGAATATTCCCCCAAAAAACACAAACAAATTTGAAACCATGCAACCACACTTACACAAACATGCCCTCACACGGGCACGCCCACAAACACACACACAAATATACCCGCTCATGCAGACACGCCCTCAAAAACACATCCTGACACCCACAGTACCCCCCACACAAACACAGCCATAAATGCACCCACATACATCCGTAAACGCAGACACATTTCCCCATACACAAGCACACACACACGAACACATACAGACACACGCACCCACACACGCCCTCACAAATAACTCCCAAACCTACTCACCCACACATACCAACACTCACCCACCACGAACAATCTTACACCCACACGCCCACACAAAGACGCAGACACCCTCCTTGAAACGCATACCCACTCACACACACATCCACACACAGCAACATATATAAACAAAAATTCACACACAAAGAAGTATGCACGCATCACACACAAGCCTACCCACACATACACACACATGCACCACTACGCATACACACACTCTCATACAGTCACACGGACACATTGGATGAAAACAACCCCCAAAACAGACAGGACACAAGCCCACAGAATCAAACCTATACTACAAACCAACATACACCCTCACAGATGCACAGCCAATCACAAAGACGCAGACACACACACACTCATACCCACATACACACCCACAGACTTTCCCACAAACAGACCCACAAAAATATGCACACACTCCCTCAGACACATAAAGAAACACACACTCGCACCCACAGACACCCACGCACAGACACACACACATATATCGCGCAAACACTCTCACATATACCCACCCACCCACATGCACACAAACCCACACCCATACTCTCAGACACACATATCCAAACGCATGCTCGCCCACATTCCAACACAGGTTTCCTGCCTTACGCACACACCCACACCCAAGCTTTGCTCATGTGAAGAAGACACATCCTGAGGGAGTGAGACACAGCCAAGGTGGGAATTGGAACTTGGTAATTTGGGCAGTGTGGTCATTGAAAAGTTAAGAGGAAAGTGGCGAATTGAAATCTTCAAAACCGTTTTTCAGTTTTTCAGCTAAAAGGTCAGTGTGCAGCTCAGTGTCTGATTTGCTGAAACTGCCCCAACACTAATTGCTGAGAGGCAGCTATCTGTCAGTCACCTGAGGTCTGTTTAGTGGCACAAGGGTGCACATTGTATTCTTCTGTTTGAAGCTTACATAGTGTGACTCATCTTGTTGAGCTGACTCCTCGATAAAAGACAGACAGAAAACTCACGCAGTAAGCTTTGCGCAGGTGAAGGCGAGACACCCTGAGTGAGTGAGACACAGCCAGAGTGGGAATTGGAACTTGGTAATTTGGGCAGTGTGATCATTCGGCACGGAGTGGGAGGGGGTGCTGTTTCCCTTTTTGTTCTGTTTCCATCGTTTGGCTTTGTAACTGGTCATCAACAGGGAGAGATCCTTAATGCATTCCGGGAAGCAGGGAAAAAACCAGGGAGCACCCTGGGAAGGTAGGTGATATATAATCTCACCCCCAGGTTCCAGCGGCCTTCATTTTCGTGAGCGGGAGAGAGAGCTAGATCGAGAGAGAGAGAGAGCGAGAGAGAGATAGCCGGGGAGAAGCTTGGGAACAGGTAAGTGATATAAATTCTTACCCCTAGGTTCCAGCGGCCTTCGTTTCCGGGAGCAGGAGAGAGAGAGAGAGAGAGAGCCGGGGATATTCTGCTGTTCTGAGTGATCTGACTGGGAGTGGGAGGGGGTGGGTTCTGAAAAGTGACGTCACCGGAAAGCTGTGACCTGATTGGCTGGTAGGGAATCTGCAATAAATTTAAAAATTAAACATTGTTAAAATAATTAAACATAATTAATTAATTACTTAATCATAAATTAGATGGGTATCTAAGCCAGAGACCGGAGAGTACTGTATTTAGCTTTTGCATTTTTAGTAGAAATCGTGTGCTCGGAAACAGATAAACAGGAAACATAGAGTTAACAGTAACATTAAAAAAAATATTTTGTAATTAATTAACGTAATGTCAGGGGTGCAGTGCTCTGACTGTGAGATGTGGCAGGTCCGAAAGGCTTCCAGCGTCCCGGATCGATTCATCTGCAGAAAGTGCACCCAACTGGGGCTCCTTTCAGACCGCATGTCTCGGTTGGAGCAGCATTTCGATGCACATAGAAGCAGGCAGGTGGCGGAAAGCGTCATAGATAGCAGTTCTAGAAATGTGGTCGCACCCAATGTGCAGGCATAGAGATGGGTGACCAGCAGAAGGGGCAGGCAGTCAGTGTAGGAGTTCCCGTCTCGATCAGGTATATCCCTTTTAATATTGTCGGGGGAAATAGCCTATCAGGGGAAAACAGCAGCAGCCAGTGCAGTGGCACCACGGCTGTCCCTTATGTACAGTAGGGACAGTCAAAGCGCAGATTAGCAAAAGTCATAGGGGACTCTATAGTTAGGGGCTCAGATAGGCGTTTCTGTGGACATGAAAGAGACTCCAGGATGGTATGTTGCTTCCATGGTGCCAGGTCCAGGATGTCTCAGAACGGGTAGCAGGCATCCTGATGGGGGAAGACAAACAGACAGAGGTCGTGCTCCATATTGGTAGTGACTACATAGGCAGACAATGGGATGAGGTCGTGCAGCAGGAGTTCAGAGAGCTGGGCAGAGAGTTAAAAGAAAGGACCTGAAGGGTTGTAATCTCGGGATTACTCTCTGTGCCACGTGCCAGTGAGGCTAGGAATAGTAAGATCGAGCAGCTAAACACGTGTCTAAACAGCTGGCAATGGAGCGATGGTTTCAGTTATCTGCACCAATGGGACCTCTTTTGGGGCAGGTGTGACCTGTATAAGAAGGACGGGTTGCATCTAAACTGTAGAGGCATAAATATCGTGGCCGCGAGGTTTACTAGTGTCACACGGGATGGGTTAAACTAGTGTGCAGGGGGGAGAGGGTGCCGGAGCAATAGGTCAGAAGGTGAAAAGATTGGGGGAGAGCAAGGAAATAAGGCCACTATGGCTCTGAGGAAGAGCAGACAGGGAAAATAGTCGGAGCAGACAGGGAAAATAGTGCATATGTTTTAATGCAAGAAGTATAACAGGTAATGTTGGTGAACTCAGAGCTTGGATTAGTACTTGGAACTATGCTGTTGCCGCCATTTCAGAGACCTGGTTGAGGGAAGGCCAGGATTGGCAGCTAAATATTCCAGGATTTAGATGTTTCAGGCGTTATAGAGGTGGATGCAAAAGGGGTGGAGGAGTTGCGCGACTGGTTCAGGAGAGTATCAGACCTGTACTGCGGGACGATACCTCAGAGAGCAGCGAGGCTATGTGGGTAGAGATCAGGAATATGAAGGGTGCAGTGACAATGTTGGGGGTTTACTACAGGCGGCCCAAAAGCCAGCGGGAGATAGAGGAGCAGATAGGTAGACAGATTTTAGAAAGGACTAAAAGCAACAGGATTGTTGTGATGGGAGACTTTAACTTCCCCAATATTGACCTGGACTCACTTAATGCTAAGGGGGTGGATGGCGTTGAGTTTCTCAGGAGGATCCAGGAGGGCCTCTTGAAACAATATATAAATAGTCCAACTAGGGGCGGGGCTGTACAGGAGCTAGGATTGGGGAATGAACCCTGCCAGGTGCAGAAGTTTCAGTCGGAGAGCATTTCGGGAACAGTGACCACAATTCAGTAAGTTTTAAAGTGCTGCTGGGCAAGCATACGAGTGGTCCGAGGGTGAATGTGCTAAATTGGGGGAAGACTAATTATAACAATATTAGGCGAGATCTGAATAAAATAGATTGTGGCGGATGTTTGGGGGTAAATCAACATCAGACACGTGGGAGGCTTTCCAATGTCAGGTAAAAGGAATTCAGGACCGGCATGTTCCTGTGGGGAATAGGGATAAATATGGCAAATTTCGGGATTCTTGGGTTACGAGAGATATTGTAGACCTCGTGAAATGAAAAATGAGGCATTTATCAGGGCGAGAAGGCTGGGAACAGAAGTCTCTGTGGAATATAAGGAAAGCAGAAAGGAACGTCAGCAAGGAGTCAGGAGCGCTAAAAGGGGTCAGGAAAAGTCATTAGGAAATAGGGATGAGGGAAATCCCAAGGCTTTTTACGCGTACATAAAACGCAAAAGGGTAGCTCGGGAAAGGATTGACTCACTGATGGACAGAGTGGGGGGGGGGTAATCTATGTGTGGAGCAAGAGGAAATAGACGAGGTTCTAAATAAATACTCTGCATCAGTATTCACCAAAGAGAAGGAATTGGTGGATGTTGAGTCTGGAGAAGGGTGTGTAGATAGCCTGGGTCACATTGTGATCCAAAAAGACGAGGTATGGGGTGTATTAAAAAATATTAAGGTAGATAAGTCCCAACGGCCTGATGGGATCTACCCCAGAATACTGAAGGAGGCAGGAGAGGAAATTGCTGAGGCCTTGACAGAAATCTTTGGATGCTCACTGTCTTCAGGTGATGTCCCGGAGGACTGGAGATTAGCCAATGCTGTTCCTCTGTTTAAGAAGGGTAGCAAGGATAATCCAGGGACCTACAGGTTGGTGAGCCTTACGTCAATGGTAAGGAAAATACTGGAGTGAATTCTTCGAGACAGGATCTACTCCCATTTTGAAGCCAGTGGTTATATTCTCGAGAGGCAGCATGGTTTTGTGAAGGGGAGGTCGTGTCTCATTAACTTGACAGAGTTTTTAGAGGAGGCCACAAAGTTGTTTAATGCAAGTGGGGCAGTGTTTGTTGTCTATATGGACTTCAGTAAGACCTTTGACAAGGTCCCTCATGGCAGACTGGTACAAAAGGTGAAGTCACACGCGATCCGAGGTGAGCTGGCATGATGGATATGGAAAGACTATGTCATAGAAGGCAGAGAGTATTCATGGAAGGGTGCTTTTCTGATTGGAGGGCTGTGACAAGTGGTGTTCCGCAGGGATCAGTGGAATCTTTGCTGTTCTTAGTATATAAGAATGAATTGGAGGAAAATGTAAATGGTCTGATTAGTAAGTTTGCGGACGACACAAAAGTTGGTGGAATTGCGGATACCGATGAGGACTGCCAGAGGATACAGCAGTTTGTAGATCGTTTGGAGGCTTGGGCGGCGAGATGGCAGATGGAGTTTAATCCTGGCAAATGTGAGCGACTGCATTTTGGAAGGTTAAATGCAGGTCTGGAATATATAGTGAACGGCAGAACCCTCAAGAGTGTTGACGGTCAGAGAGATCTTGGTGTACAGGGCGTGGGTGTGTGTGGGTGCGTGTGTGCGGGAAGTAGGCTGTGTGTGTGGTTGTGTATTGGTGTGAGTGTGTGTGTCTGATTGTGTGTTTCTCTGAGTGCGGGAAGGTGGCACTCTGTGTGGCTGTGTGTGGGGGATATGTGCGTGAATGTTTGCGTGGCTCCGTTTGGGTGTGTTTTTGGGCGCGTGTTTGTGTGTGCGTTAGTGTTTGTGGAGGTATGTGGGAGAGTGTGCGTGTGCTTTTGTGGGGTAAGAACAGTTTATGTGTCGGTGTATGTTTTTGTTGCGATGTGTTTGTGAGCGTGCTTGTAAGTATGGGTGTTTCTACAAGTATGCGTGTGAGCGTTATTTTGTGTGTTTATGTATGGGAATGTATGTTTGAGACTGTGTATATGTGGGTGTGAGCTTGAATGTGTGTTTCGCTATGGGTATGTGTGTGCGTGAAGTAGTCTGTGTGTCTTTTGTGTGAGTCAGTGTGTGTGTCTGTGTTTGTGTATGTGTGGGTGTTCGGATCTGTAAGGGCGTGTATGTGTGGCTATGCGCCGGAGATTTTATTTTGTCGTTATTGATAGGTGTATGTTTCGGTGTCTTAATGGGTGTGTAGGAGTGTTTGAGGGTGTGAGCACGTGTGCATGTGCCTGTGAGTATTTGTCTGTCTATTCTGGTGTGTGTCGTTGTGAGGGTACGTCTTTGAGTGGCTATGTGTGTTTGTGGTTTTATGGATTCGTGTGTGGGGTTACTGTGGGGGGGGGGGGGGCATTTGTTTGTGGGTACGGTGCGTGTGTGTGAGTATGCGTGTGTTTGTGTGCGTGTATGGGTGAGTGTGTGTATGGTTGTGTGTTTGGTTGAGTGTGTGTGGGTGTGTTACTGCACGTGTTTGGGTGTGGTTGAGTGTGTGAATGGGTATCACAGTGGGTGGATGTATGTGGGAGTACGTGTGCGCACCAGCATGTGCGTGTATGTGTGTGGCTGTGTCAGTGTGTGTGTGTGGGTGGCGGCATGTGTGGATTTTGTGTGAGCGATTGTGTGGGGGGGGGGGGCAATGTGTTCGTGGAAATGTGTGTGTGTGCGCGGGTGCGTTTGTGTGTGTGTGTGTGTTGATCGGGTTTTGAGTGGGAGGAAAATGGAAGTGGGTATAAGTAAGTGGGACTATATGCGTGCGCGAATGTGTGAGGGTATGTATGTGGCTCTGTGTGTGTGGCCTGCTTTTATAGTTGTGTGTAGGGTAATGTGAGGGTGTGTGGGGGTGTTTGTGTTATTGGGTGTGTGGGTGTGAGGGTGTATCTGTGAGTGTATGTGCCTGTGTGTGTGTGTGTGTGTGTGTGTGGTTGTATGGATTCATGTGCGTCGGCCATGTGGGGTATGTTTTTGTGGTTTTGGGTCTGTTCGGCTGAATGTGTGTGGACCTGTGAGGGTGTGTCTGAGACGATGGGTTTATGTGGGAGTTGTGTGTGCGGAACGGCAGGTGTGTGTCTGTGTTTGTGGCTGTGTGTGTGAGTGTGTAGATGTGTGTGAGGGTGTGTGTGGTAGAATGGGTGCGTGTGAGGTTGTGCGTGGTTTTGTGTGTAGGTGGGTGCATGTGATGGTGTTTTTTGTGGCTGTATGCGTGCGATTGTATGTGATTTTGTGGGTGGGTGTATTCGTCAGTGTTAGAGAGTTGGTTTGTGATTGTGTCTGTATGTGGGTCGGTGTGTTTCTGTGTGACTGTGTGTGGGTGGATGTCCGTGACAGTGTGTGAGAGTGTGCATGTGTATGTGAGGCTGTGTGTATTTGTGTCTGTGGGGGGGGGGGGGGAGTGAGGGTGTGGGCGTGTTTTTGTGAGAGGCTGTGCGTGGGTCAATGTATGTGGGCGTGGTTTTCAGCTGTTGTATTTATGTCTCGCTGTGCCAGTAAGTGTGTGTATTTGTTTTTCTGTGTCTGTGAGAGTGTGTATTTGCGTCTCTGTGTGCCTGTGATTGTGTATATTTGTATTTCTGTCTGTCCGTGAGTGTGTCTGTGTGCGCCTCTGTCTGTGAGTGTTTATATTTGTGTCTGTGTATGCCTGTGTGTGTATCTGTGCCTCTGTGTGTATGTGAGCGTCTATTCGTGTCTCTGTGCCTGTCCGTGTGTATTTTTGTCTCTGTGTATCAGTGAGTGTGTGTATTTGTGATTCTGTCTATGCTTTTGTGTATTTGTGCCATGTGTGTGTCTGTGAGCGCCAGTAATTGTGTCCCTGTCTATGAGTGTCTATTTGTGCCC
This sequence comes from Scyliorhinus torazame, assembly GCF_047496885.1. Classification (NCBI taxonomy): domain Eukaryota; kingdom Metazoa; phylum Chordata; class Chondrichthyes; order Carcharhiniformes; family Scyliorhinidae; genus Scyliorhinus; species Scyliorhinus torazame. The sequence goes on from NC_092729.1 coordinate 65,618,756, forward strand.
CGGTGTGCCTGTTTAATTGTTACTCTGTGTCTGTGAGCGTGTGTATTTGTCCCTCTTCCTGTGAGTGTGGATTTGTTCCACTGTTTGTTTGTGAGTATGTGTATTAGTTTATCTGTATCTGTGAGTGTGTGTTCGTGTTTATTTGTTTGACGTTGTCAACACCACCTCAATCAAACTGGTAATGACTTACCAAGCTTGATGTTTAATTTCAGTGTTTTATTTCCTTTCCTTTCAGTGAACGTCATCACAATTGTGACCCTGAAGAGAAAAATCTGTGGACTGACCAAAAGTGGCGCTTGTTACCTGGTGGCCATGGCCGTGGGGGATCTACCGGTCGTTATTCTCGACCTGATATTACATAAGAACATAAGAAATGGAACAGGAGTAGGCCATCTGGCCCCTCGAGCCTGCTCCGCCATTTAATGAGATCATGTCTGATCTTTGTGGACTCAGCTCCACTATCCGGCCCGTACACCATATCCCCGAATCCCTTTATTCTTTAGAAAGGCAGCTATCTTTTTCTTAAAAACGTTTAAAGAAGGAGACTCAACTGCTTCACTGGGCAAGGAATTCCAGAGATTCACAACCCTTTGGGTGAAGAAGTTCCTCTTACACTCCGTCCTAAATCTACCTCCCCTTATTTTGAGGCTATGCCCCCAAGTTCTGCTTTCCTCGACCAATGGAAACAACCTGCCCGCATCTATCCTATCTATTCCCTTCATAATTTTATATGTCTCAATAAAATCCCCCCCCCCCCCTCCCCCCCCCCCCCCCCCCCCCCCACGCATCCTTCTAAACTCCAATGAGTACAGTCCCAGTCTACTCAACCTCTCGTCATAATCTAATCCCCTCAACTCTGGGGTCAACCTAGTGAATCTCCTCTGCACTCCCTCCAGTGCCAATATGTCCTTTCTCAGGTAAGGAGACCAAAACTGAACATAATACTCCAGATGCGGCCTCACCAACACCCTATACAATTGCAGCATAACCTCACTAGTCTTGAACTCCATCCCCCAAGCAATGAAAGACAAGACTCGATGAGCCTTCTTAATCACCTGTTGCACCTGCACACCAACTTTTTGTGACTCGTACACCAGCACACCCAGGTCCCTCTGTACAGCAGCATGTTTTAACATCTTACCGTTTAAATAATAATCCATTCTGCTGTTATTCCTCCCAAAACGGATAGCCTCACACTTGGCAACATTGAATTCCATCTGCCAGACCCCAGCCCATTCACCTAACCTATCCAAATCCTTATGCAGACTTCAGGTATCCTCTGCACTTTTTGCTTTACCACTCATCTTAGTGTCGTCTGCAAACTTTGACACATTGCACTTGGTCCCCAACTCCAAATCGTCTATGTAAATTGTGAACAACTGCGGGCCCAACACTGATCCTTGAGGGACCCCACTAGTTACCAGTTGCCAACCAGAGAAACACCCATGTATCCCCACTCTCTGCTTTCTGTTAGTTAACCAATCCTCTACCATACATCTTTAGTTTATCCAGCAACATTTTGTGTGGCACCTTGTCAAAAGCTTTCTGGAAATCCAGATGTACCACATCCATTGGCTCCCCGTTATCTACTGCACGGCCTCAAAAAATTCTACCAAATTAGCCAGACACGACCTACCCTTTGTGAACCCATGCTGCGTCTGCCCAATGGGACAATTTCCCTCCTCCAGGTGCCCCGCTACTTCCTCCTTAATGATAGATTCCAGCATTTTCCCTACAACCGAAGTTAAGCTTACCGGCCTATAATTACCCGCTTTCTGCCGACCTCCTTTTTTAAACAGTGGTGTCACGTTTGATACTTTCCAATCCTCTGGGACCACCCCAGAGTCTAGTGAATTTTGATAAATTATCACTAGTGCGTTTACAATTTCCCTAGCCATCTCTTTTTACACTCTGGGATGCATCCCATCAGTGCCAGGAGACCTGTCTACCTTTAGCCCCATTAGCTTGCCCAATACTGCCTCCTTAGGGATTACAATCATCTCAAGGTCCTCACCTATCATTCCTTGTTTCCATCAGTCACTGGCATGTTATTTGTGTCCTCCACTGTGAAGACTGACCCAAAAAACCTGTTCAGCTCCTCAGTCATTTCCCCGTCTCCTTTATTAAATCTCCCTTCTCATCTTCCAAAGGACCAATATTTACCTTAGTCAATCTTTTTTGTCTTATATATTTGGAAGTTTTTACTATCTGCTTTTATGTTCTGAGCCAGTTTACTTTCATCGTCTACCTTACTCTTCTGTATGGCTTTTTTAGTAGCTTTCTGTTGTCCCCTAAAGAGTTCCCATTCCTCTAGTCTCCCACTAATTTTTGCCACTTTGTATGTTTTTTCCTTCAATTTGATACTCTCCCTCACCTCCTTAGATATCCATGGTCAATGTTTCCCCTTTCTACCGTCTTTCTTTTTTGTCGGTATGAACCTTTTCTGAACACTGTGAAAGACCGCTCGGAAGGTTCTCCACTGTTCCTCAAATGCTTCACCATGAAGTCTTTGCTCCCAGTCTACCTTAGCTAGTTCTTCTCTCATCCCATTGTAATCGCATTTGTTTAAGCACAAAACACTAGTGTTTGATTCTACCTTGTCATTCTCCAACTGTATTTTAAATTCCACCATATTGTGGTCGCTCCTTCCAAGAGGATCCCGAACTATGAGATCATTAATCAATCCTGCCTCATTACACAGGACCAGATCTAGGACCGCTTGTTCCTTTGTAGTTACATACTGTTCCATATTGAGACACATTCCCATTGTTTTTAAAGGAACAGTTTGTTTTGCTGCGGTACATCCCCGTGTGCAATATCCACGCCGTCCTGCTTTATGCAGCCACTGACTGTTCTGTCTGGTTCACCGTCACTTTCACATTTGATCGATGTGTGGCTATTTCGTGCTGAAACCTGAAAAGTAAATATTGTAGCGAGAAAACGGCGGCTGTGGTTCTGGGGACAGTGACTGTGCTGAGCTGTTTGAAGAACATTTTCTGGTATTTTATGTTGTCAGGTCGGTATTGGCTGGAGAATGCCGACTGGTTTTGCGATTCATATGGGATGTTATGGAATCTCCGGCCTGGGCAGCAATCGAGTTCCTCCACAACATTCTAACCCCGTGTGTTCCATTTGTTCTGATTCTGCTCCTCAATGTTTTCACCGTCAGACACAGTGTCGTGAACAGGAGACACCGGGCTCGCAGCAGTGGGGCCAGTCCCAGAGACCGAGAGATGGAGAGTCGGAGGAAATCCATCATTCTACTGTTTATTATCTCGGCCAATTTTATCCTGTTATAATCAGTGTTCATGGTTTATTCTATATGAAACCGGATGGACTCTCTGGAGCATCGGTCTGTGTGGTTAGATGTTTATGTTCTGCAATTAGGCTTCATGTTGCAGCTCTTGAGTTGTTGCACAAACACTGTTATTTACGCCGTGACACAGACCCAGTTCACACAGCAGTTGAAGAATGTGCTGAAATTTCCCTTTATTTCTATTCTTCAATTCATTCAATGCTGAGAAGCAAACCCACCAACACGGCATCTCTCGCCTTACACTGCCAGTGAAACTGCTCATCACCAGCCAGCCTCACCCTGATATGCCATCCTTGTATGACAAGGAGTGACGGTCGGCGGCCACCTTGTGTTATGTGTGTTTGTGTGTAGATAGGGTGAGGTGGGGGGGGGGGGGGGGAGGCCGGGCCGGGGGTGCGGGGCCAAGAGGTGACACCAGGAGGAGCAGCAGCCACCGCAGAGAGAACTGTTGCGGCGTCTGGCGACCGGGAGGAGGAGGAACGTCAGCAGCCAGGGTGGCGCAGTAGACTGGAAAAGGACTCAAAAGTAATAAATCCACTGACACAGCATTTGTTTTACTTTTATCAAAAATATTCAAACACCGAAGTTTACGATTTGGATTTGGATTTGTTTATTGTCACGTGTACCGAATGCAGTGAAAAGTATTTTTCTACGAGCAGCTCAACAGATCATTAAGTGCATGAAAAGAAAAGGAAATAAAAGAAAATAAATAATAGGGCAACACAAGGTACAGAATGGAACTACATAATTCCGGCATCGGGTGAAGCATACAGGGGTGTAGCGTTAATCGGGCCAGTCCAAAAGAGAGTCGTTTAGGAGTCTGGTATCTGCGGAGAAGAAGCTGTTTTTTAGTCTGTTTGTGCGTGTTCTCGGAGTTTTGTATCTCCTGCCCGATGGAAGAAGTTGGAAGAGTGAGTAAGCCGGATGGGAGGGGTCTTTGATTATGCAGCCCGCTTTCTCCAGGCAGCGGCAGGTGTAGACCGACTCAATGGATGGGAGGCAGATTCGTGTGGTGAACAGGGCGGTGTTCACGACTCTCTGAAGTGTCTTGCGGTCTTGGTCCGAGCAGTTACAATACCAGGCTGTGATGCAACAAGATAGGATGCTCTCTCTGGTGAATCTGTAAATGTTGGTAAGAGTTAATGTGGACATGCCGAATTTCGTTAACTTCCTGAGGAAGTATAGGCGCTGTTGTGCGTTATTCGTGGTAGCATCAACGGGGGTGGCCCAGGACAGATTTTTGGTGATGTGGACGTCTTGGAATTTGACACGGTTAACCATCTCCACCTCGGCCCCAGGGTGTGTACAGTACTTTGCTTCCTGAAGTCAATGACCAGCTCTTTAGTTTTGCTGGCATTGAGGGATAGATTATTGTCGCTTCACTACTCCATGAGGTTCTCTACGTCCCTGCGGTATTCTAATTCGTCATTGTTCGAGATTCTGCCCACTATGGCCGCATCGTCAGCAAAACTGTAGATGGAGTTGGAACCAAATTTTATTACGCAGTCATGTGTGTACAGGGAGTATAGTGCGGGCTAAGTACGCAGCCTTGCAGCGCCACGGTATTGAGTACTATTATGGAGGTGGTGTTGTTGTTCATTCTTACTGATTGTGGTCTGTGGGTCAGAAAGTCGAGGATCCAGGTGAAGAGTGAGGATCCAAGTCCTAGGTTTTGGAGCTTTAATATGAACTTGGCTGGGATTATGGTGTTAAAGGCGGAGCTGTCGTCAGTCAAAAGGAGTCTGATGTAGTAGTCCTTGTCAATATGCTCCAGGGATGAGTGTAGGGCTAGGGAGATGGCGTCAACTATGGACTCGTTGCGGTAGTATGCAAATTGCAGTCGATCAAGGCGTTCTGGGCATATAGAGGTGATGCGCTTCATGACCAACCACTCAAAGCACTTCATTACGACTTAAGTCAGCGCCACCAGACGGTAATCATTGAGGCACGTTGCCTGGTTCTTCTCTGGCACTGGTATGATGGTGGTCTTCTTGAAGCAGGTGTGGGATTCGGAGCAGCATAGGGACAGGTTAAAGATGTCCGCGAACACATCTGCCAGCTGGTCCATGCACGTTCTGAGTGCACGACCAAGGATCGCCTTCCGAGGGTTCACTTTCTGGAAGGCCGATCTGACTTCGGAAGCTATGATGGTGGCTATGGGTGTGTTATGGGCCGCTGGGGAACTCGACAGCGATCATTGGTTTCCTGGTCGAACTGAGCATCGAATGAATTGAGTTCATTGGGGAGGGGTGCGCTGCTCCTGGTGATACCGCTTCGCTTCGCTTTGTGTCCCGTTATGTTGTTTAGGCCAGGAGAGATGGAGAGATGGAGAAATGGATAGACGGAGAAATGGAGAGATGGAGAAATGGAGAAATGGAGAATTGAAGAAAGATGGAGAGAGATGGAGAGATGGAGAGAGAGGCGGGGCGAGGCGGTGCGAGGCGGGGAGTGGCGGGGAGAGGCGGGGCGAGGTGAGGAGTGGCGGGGAGACGCGGGGAGAGGCGGGGAGAGGCGGGAAGATGCTGGGAGAGGGGAGAGGCAGAACATCTGAACATCAGAACCAGCCGTGGTGCCACTGATATGGCTGATGTTGTTTTCCCCTGATAGGCTACACCCCCAACAGTATTCAAAGCGTTTACATGTTCGAGAGGGGGGCAACCACAGGGGCTTCCTGCACTGACTGTCTGCCCCTTCAGGTGGTCACCCATCTCTCTGCCTGTACCCTGGGTGTGACCACGTCTCTATAACTCCTATCTATGACACTTGCCGCCACCTGCATGACACTAAGTGCATCGAATTGCTGCTTCAACCAAACCACGCGGTCTGTGACGAGCTGACATTGGTTACACTCGCTGCAGAAGTAGTCGGCCGGAACGCTGGAAGCGTCACGTGTCTGCCACATGTCAAAGTCGGAGCACTGCACCCCGCTGAGTGACATTTAAGCACTAATTAATTCATTTAAAATAAATACTTGAATTATTGTTACAAATAACTATTTGGCCCTGCCGCTAGATGATCTTTACTGTAAACTTAAATGCTAAATATCGATCACTGCCCGCAGGTTTAGTTACTCCACTATCTAGTTAATCAATTAGATTTATTGGCGATCATTCTTTTTCAAATTTAACAGATTCCCAACCAGCCAATCAGGTCACAGCTTTACGTGATCCCACACAATTTGAAAAGGAAATAAGAATCACTTAGCTTCTCAGGATGCTCTCTGGTTCCCTCCCTGAAGATTAACAGTGACAAGCCAGGAGAAGGGGAACAAAACATAGAACATAGAACAATACAGCGCAGTACAGGCCCTTCAGTCCACAATGTTGCACCGAAACAAAAGCCATCTAACCTACACTATGCCATTATCATCCATATGTTTATCCAATAAACTTTTAAATGCCCTCAATGTTGGCGAGTAGGGAAAAAGCACCTTCTCCCACTCCGCACCGAATTACCTTACTGCACCAAATTACCAAGTTCCAATTCCCACTCTGGATGTGTCTCACTCACTCAGGAGATGTCTCCTTAGCCTGCGCAAAGCTTACTGAGTGCGCTTTCTGTCTGTCTTTTATACAGACCCCAGCTAACCAGGGTGACTCACATTGCTTAAGCTTCAAACAGAAGAATACAATGTATAACCTTGTGCCACTAAACAGGCCTCAGGTGACTGACAGAGAACTGCCTCTCAGCAATTAGGGTGAGGGCAGTTTCAGCCAATCAGACACTAAGCTACACACTGCACTTTAAATGAAATACAGCAAAATTAGACTTAACACTTACCTTTCCTGAGTCCCTCACTGCAGCAAATTATCAAGTTCCAATTACCACTCTGGGTGTGCCTCATTCAGGATGTGTCTCCTTCACCTGCGCAAAGCTTACTAAGTGAGCTTTCTGTCTGTCTTTTATCCAGACATCAGCTAACCAGGGTGACTCACACCGTACACTGCTGTAAACCGAGTAAATGTATACACTGCCCTACAGTAAGCAGTGATGATGTGAACCGTACACTGCTGTAAACAGGGTCTATGTAGACAGTGCCCGACAGTAAGCAGCGTTTATGGAAAACGTACTCTGCCGTCAATAGAGTTTATATAAATAGCGCTACAGTAAACAGTGTTTATGTAACACGTACACTGCTGTCAACAGAGTCTATGTAAACAGCGTCCTACAGTAAACACTGTTTTTTAAACCGTACACTGCTGTGAACAGAGTCTATGCAAAGAGTGCCCTAAAGTAAACAGTGTTGATATAAACCATAAACTGCTGTAAACAGAGTCTATATAAGCAGTGTCCTCCAGTAAACAGTGTTTATATAAACCGTACACAGTTGCAAACTTAATTTATGTAAACAGTGTCCTATAGTAGCAGTGCTTATGTAAATCGCGCACAACTATAAACAGATTCTATTTAAAAAGTGAGCTACAGTAAACAGTGTCTATGTCAACAGTGTCTTAGAGTAAACAATGTTTACGTGAACCGTACACTGCTGTAAATAGTGTCTATGTAAACAGTTTCCTACAGTGAACAGTGACTGTGTAAACATTACACTGCTGCATTGTCTCTGTAAACTGTAGCCTGCTGTAACAGAGTTTATGTAAACGGTACCCGACAGTAAACATATTTTTTAAAAACCGTGCACCACTGTCAACAAAGTTTTTGTAAACAATGCCCTGCAGTTAACAGTGTTTGTGTAAACCGATCCTCCTTTAAACTGAGTGTATGAAAACAGTGCCCGATAGTAAGCAGTCAACCATACTCTGCTGGTAATAGTGTTTATTTAAAAAGCGCTGTAGTAAGGAGTCTGTTTCATCAGTGCCCTCGTAATGAGTCTGTTAGAGTTGAAAATATTCACACGTACGCCTTTTTGAGTGAGTAAAGAAGCAGTTTATTATATCAGATCTGGGAGACAGGCCTGCGGCTCCGCATTATTTAGAAACCACTCTTCCTCACTATAGCTAAGTTCGCACGGGGTTAATACACAGATTCTAAAGCGAAATCAGATTGTAATCTCATTTTCATACAGCCAATCACCTTTATTCGCGTCACAATTCATTACATGCAACTAATTAATCCTCCATAATCTCAGCCCATGCCATAAATGGTTATTAGTATGTAATCTGCAGCCTTTTCCTGTTGTTCCTAATTCTTCAGCTTACATTTAGCCGGGCAGGCACAAATAACTTAAGGCATTCAGACCTTGGGCAAAGTTTGTTAATCGTCCATTATCTTTGAGTGTGCACCTGGCGATGAGTCATTTGTTTTGCACACAGGGCTGCTATTACAGCAGCAGACACAGAAAGTACACCGAACTGCAGGGTTAGATATAATGCGCAACATTGTTAAGAATTAGGTATATATTGTAAAAAGCTGAATTGTCCCACATGAATGTCCCACAATCATATAATGTGAGAGACAGAATTGTCAACCAAATTCCCTCCTGTTGGCCATGGAAGATGTTTACCAAATCGCACATGACCACAATGAGTCAATATGAGGGCTGCAGGGTGTGTTTTAAAGATATACGGCCTTTGGGGCATGTAACCTCCCAGTTGTTCCGGACATTCACCGTGTATGTGATTCAAAGATCACCCCTCAAACGAACCCATGTATGTCACATTTAATACCTTGATATCAATCATCCCTGCCTCCCTGATTAACTCTGCTGTCTGTCAGTAAATGCTGCCATTCATTCCAGTTTTCAAGTAAACTAATCTAACAGTCCCACACTCTCTGCCACCAACTTTCACTCCGAAGTAGATCCTCTGTGTGTTTTGTTTTCATAGCAGGTTACAAACTCAATCTGGGCAGAAGGGAGGCATTCCCAGTGAAACCCAAACCGGAGTGGGGGGGGGGGGGGGGGGGCTGGAGGGACCCGTTCAAAATAGCACAAAACTGATTCCGGAACCTGGGGATCCAGATAACAGTGCCACAAATGGAACACTACCAGCCTGGTGGAGGAGGAACTGTAAAAAGATGTACAGAGGTGGGACTCATTCTCACCCTACCTGGCAGGGAGAGTGCGGACGATGAAAATGAACGTGCTGTCGAGGTTCCCCTTCCTGCTTAGGTCCTTACACATTTTCATCCCCAAGGCCATCTTCCAGAACCTAGACAGCTTAATTAAAATCTTTTCTCTGTGTGTCTATGTTGAGGGTGGGAGTGGAGGAGGCAAAAATCCAAGAGTGTTCAAATCATTACTGCAAATTAAAGCCGAAAGAGTGCGGGGATGGTTGCACGAGCACAACTCGTAGTGGTTCCAGATGGAGGAGGCCTCCTGCAAGGGAACGATACTCCGGGACCTAACCACGGCAGCACTCCAATCCTCCTCGGCATAATAGACATCGAGCCCAGTGGTAGCAGCCATACTGAAAACGTGGGGCCCATTTCGGGCGAACTGGTATGTTCCTCCATGGCCCCCATCTGTGGCAACCACAGATTCCCACCAGCTATGCTGGACGCAACGTTTAAATAATGGAGACAGGAGGGAGGAACGCTGGCAGTTAGGGACTTCCACGTAGGGCACAGACTAGCGACGATAAATGAACTGACGGAGGAATGGTTGTTGACAAAACGACTGGATATTACAAATAAATCATTTTCTCGGCAGAAACAGTAGGATACCCCAGGCCTCCGGAGACTGCACTATCAGAGGACCTGATGACCACGGACAGTAAGGAGGGGGAATTGTGTGCGAAAATATACGGTCAGTTACTGGACAGAGCCCGAACACCACTGGTCGAGACCAGACGGAAATGGGAGGGCCAACTGGGAACAGACGCGGGGTCGGCACTCTGGAGTGAAGCACTGATAAGGGCAATCTTCACCTCCTCCTGCGCAAGGCTCAGCCTCATGCAGTTCAATGTCGCACACAGAGAACACTTGACCAGAACCCGAATGAACAGCTTCTTCCCGGTGGTGGTGGATAAATGTGAACTGTGCCAAAAGGGGCAGACCAACCATACCCACATGTTCTGGGTTTGTCCCGAAATTGCTGGGTTCTGGACAGCCTTCTCGGAGGCAATGTCCAATGTTGTGGGGGTAAGGGTGAAGCCATGCCCAATAGTGGCGATCTTCGGTGTATCAGAGCAGCCTGCGTTACACATGGGGAAGAAGGCCGACGCCCTCGCTTTTACTTCCCTAATCGCACGCCGGAGAATCCTGCTTGGCTGGCGATCAGCAGCACCACCCACAGCTGCAGACTGGCTCGCTGACCTCTCGGTATTTCTCCACCTGGAGAATATCAAATACGCCAACCGAGGGTCAGAGTAAGACTTCCTGACTGCATGGGGGCAATTTGTCTGTCTGTTCCAAAACGTGTTTGTGGCCAACAACAACCAAGAGAGTGAGAACTGGAAAGATTAGAGGGAAATGTTGCTAAATTTTGGTGGCTTAAATTTGGCGGTTAATAATGTCGCTCGTTGCATCTTTACTGAATTCGCTCTGTTTTATAACCTTTGCTCTAGAGTCGCCAGGTATCTTTATGATACCACCACGAGGTTCAAGTTCAAATGCTGATCAATAACTCAATACACCAGTTAGTAAGTTTCAAATCAAAACACATTTATTATACACAGGCAATCACTACTCATGCATAAAACTCTACTTACTAGACTATCTCTAACACTAAAGGACTATACTTATCTTTGGACCTGGCCCACCAGGTCAGGGGAACAAATGGCCTTTCGTTTGATTCTGAGGCTGCAGGCTTCCAAGCTGGTATAGACTGGTAGCTAGGAGCGCCTATCTCGTAGCGTGCGTTGACTGGAGACTTACTTGGCTGAAGCAGGTCACGTTCAAGGGTTGATTCGAGCTGCTGAGACACCCTGCCAAGAAGGGCGAATTGAACTTGGAGACTCTATTTTATAGTCCCCAGGGGCTTCGCGCCCTTTTGGGCGGACCCCGCACCTGGTTCCAAGTGATTGGACTGACTTCTGATCACTGGGATCGATTTCTCCAATACTGGAGCTGTTCCCTGATCACTGGGCTGTCCCTAAGTGTCCGTTGGCCTTCCCTTGTCTTGGCTTCTGCTGGCGCCGAGGAGCCTGGCTTGGCCTTGTTTACCTTAAATGTTTCCAATTGTTCCCGGAGATCGCTCATTAATATGTAGATGGTTGTTGGTTTCAGTGCTGTCTGGGTTCCTGCAGATTCTGATAAACCGGAAACTTTGCACCTGCTTGTTTTCCTGTGCCTGACTGAATTTTCCTGCATTCTTAGAGGATCTCCATTTTAAGTCGGGAAGTTGCCAACGCAGGTGGCTACACTTCATCCTTGTGATCCCTAACGCAAAGCGTGAAGGATCACAGAACTGCGTCGTCTTCACTCCCTGACCCAGCGAGCACTCTTCCATGGCCTCTACACTGACCATAAGTATGCACAATTTTTTTTAACTGACAGTTCTAAGTGGCGCTATGTCACAACAGAGACATGCACTACAACATAAAAAAACGGTACGTCTAACTATCGTCCATAAACTACACTCACTTAAACATCCAATCATAATAAATTCCTAACAATACAAACATAATAGCAGCATTCACATTTTCCTCTGGCTTGGCGGTCACGCATAGAGTTGTACAATCTTTCAGTTGCAAAATGAGACATAGTTCTTAATTTACAAATGACGCAAAACAAATGTCCTTCATTGTAGATCAAGGGGTTCGGGGGCCTGGTGGAAACCGAAAATAGGGGATCTCATCCTGTATACCGGGGTGTGAGAGCGGTAGGCTCTCCTTCGCCATTTTCTCATGCGGATAGTCTGCACGATGCTGCAGAATATCGCCAATGCTAAAAGGGATTCAATTACGTATGAAAGGGAGTACCACGTTATAAAGCTATCACACCATGATGGTGTGTTGTTACTTGTCACTGGGCTCTGGGTGCTATGGGGAAGTGAATCATTGACGGCCGGGGGGGGGGGGGGGGGGGTTGGGGGGGGGGGGGGGGGGTCAGGGGGTTCGCGTTCACGCATAACCGAATACAAATCACAATGATAACAAAAGGCACGTATGGTGTCTTCATTGTTCTCATCTTCCTTCTCTCTTCCTTTTTGTCTCTTCTCTCTTCCTGGAGCTTCTGGAATACAGTGAATCAAGCATAGTTTCTGTTACTATCTTGTTTAATATCTTGTACATTAGCATTTCTGTCTTTTAGTGCCAATTTCCCTTTATAATTGGTCACCATGTGTGACTCCCTCATTTTTTTTTTAACCGAATATTTGAACTAGACATCTAAGAAAATACTTCCGTACTGCGAGCCGTCTCGCCAGTGTTTGAGGATGTAAATAGCAGAGGGAAGCAACCATAGGTTGCCAAAACCAAACAAAATAATTTTGAACGTAAGAAGCCAAAATGGGGTCCCTACGGACCGCGGCGGGTAAGATTTGGATGGAATCCCCCGGCAGGATGGTGATCAATGCCGTATGTGCTCTACCCGAGCGTAGCTGACCAGAGTGGGGTCCTCAGGCAGGATCGGGACCAATGCCGTTTCTCCACTGCCAGAGCAACCGGCAAGAACGGGTGAGAATGTGGTCGTCATGGGTGGCTGCCTCTGGAATTTCGGAGAACAGCTAAGAGTCGAGTTCAGTGGACAGACTAGTTCCTCTGAACTATTGTCTGGGACAAACTAGATCCTCTAACAGTCATTGGCCGTCAAAGAGGGTGGTGACGTGGGGCCGTGAAAAAACTTTCCAAGTTTACACACAACATTTAACGATAACACTAACGAACAAACATTCAAAAAACATGGTGCAGTTCCATCAGAAAGGACACCGTATCTTTCCATCGGTTCCTTTTTTTCTCCATCACCAGGGCACCTCAGTTATCAGCTGCGAACAGGGTCGCAAAGGGGTTCTCGTTTTGGGAGTCAGACTCGATGTCATCATCTTCTCCCGGTTGCCATACTCTTGAATGGATGAGGATTGCTGAAGCTGCATGGTGTGACTTAGGGTCCATCTCGTCGTTTCGGACGAGCCTGTACGAATTGTCACGGTGCCAAATAGTGGTGTCTAATTCTGTGGGGAGGGAGTCGGGGTCGTCATCGTAGGGCGGTGGTCTTTGGTGAGGTTTGTTAAGGCATGTGATCAGGAAGGGATCACTCGAATCGTGTTCAGATTCGCTGGATCTGGGGCCTGTTGCATGGGGATAGTAGGGAGGCATGTGGCTACCGTCTGTGTCACAGTCACAGTCGCTGTCGCTGCTGTTGCTGTCTGTGGGCGTTCCGGGGCGGAGTCTAGATTTCGGGGGTGGAGTCGAGGACGAGTCCGTGGATGGGGTGGGCGTGTTGTGGGAGGGGTGGGATACGTTGACTGTGGGCGGGGCGTGGTCTGCTGCGTCGAGCATGACGTGGTGTGCGTGGTTGGACTGCGAGCCATATGCCTTGAGCTGGTTAATATGAAACCACGCGGTCTTCCCGTTGGGGTACTTAATCTTATAAACGGAGCGGCTTACTTTGTTCGCAATGGAGTACGGACCCGAATACTTAGGTGACAGGAACGTGCTAGGGTTGTAAATGGAGAGCACAACCAGCTGTCCTACATCAAACCCAGTCGCATGCACTGTCTTGTCAAAACAGACCCTGCTCTGTTTCTTCCTGGTGCCCAATTTTACTGCGGCTGCTAGCTGAGCCGTTTTTACATTCTTTACTAATTGATTCACTGCCTTCTCGTGTGTGAGGCCCGTCACTTCTGGGCTGGTCAAGTCAAGTCTTAATAAAACTTCTGTGCCTTTCATGGGGCGTCCGGTCATGAGAGCGTGTAGGGTGTATCCTGTGGATGTCGAAACAGTGTTACACAAAAAGATTAGTGCAAAAGGGAGGACTGAATCCCAAGTGGTGCTGTTTTGTTGGACCATCTTCCTGAGGGTTGCTTTTAGGGTCAGATTCATTCGCTCCACGATAGCACTTGACTGGGGGTGGTATGCGATGTGGAATTTTTGGGTAATAACAAATATCGTGAGGATGTTCTTTATGACACGTAAAATGGGAACCTTGGTCGGATTCAATGCTGCGGGGGAGTCCCCGTCTCGGAAAGATGTGGTGGGTTAAGATCTTGGTTATTGTCTTTGCCGTGTTAGTTCTGGATGGGAATGCCTCTACGCATTTCGTAAAAGTGTCTATGACGACTAATACGTACTTGTAACGATTCCTGCAAGGGGGCAATCGTCCTATAAAATCAATCTGGAGGTTAGTCCAGGGGCCATTAACGGGGCGGGTGTGGCTAAATTGAGATTTCTTTGCGGATTGTCCGGATTGTTTTGGGCACAGATAAGGCAATTCTCAACGTAGTGCGTTCCGTCTTCTTTTAAAATTGGCCACCAACAGAGCTGCCTGAGGTGGGCTGTAGTGGGATCAATTCCCTCATGCCCATGGCTGTCATGGAACAAACAAATAAGCTGATTCCTGTCCTGTTCAGGAACCACAGAAAGGGTGTATTTTAGGACCACACCGTCATGTGTTGTTAGTGCGTTTTTAAATCTATCTTCAGTTGCTGGAAATGTTTCTTTCAAAATCTCCCTGAGATTGCTATCTTGCTTCTGGGCCTGTACTAAATCCTCGACATTAGTCTGTGAGACCTGAACTGCATTCACTGGGGCGCTTTCGGGAGGTGTCCAAATATATACACGCCTGGAACCTGCTTTAGCCAGTGCGTCGGCTTTTACATGTCCAGGTGGGGAGGAACGCAGGTGACTTCGAACTTCAACAATTCCAAATGTCCTGTCCTGTGCTTTCTCGAAAATGTGGTGGAGCAATGGGGCTGAAGGGAGGGGTTTTCCATCTGCGGAAACAAATCCTCTTGCTTTACACACGGGTAGGAATTCTGTAAGGCTGTTGCAGACACGGAGGCTGTCCAAGTATATGTCTGCTGGGCTGGGGAAGGAATCTGGGTGATCCACAATGTATGCCGCCTGCGTGCCTAAATGTCCTCGTAGTTTTAATGAGACCTCTTCTAGGGCGCGTACCTGCGCGTCCTCAACATAGATGCCACGTCCTGTAATACGCTTCCCGTCTAATACAATGGAAGAACCATCCACATATATCATTAAGGATTCGCACATGTCTGTGCGCTGGGGGCTCTGGGGTGAACTACCTATTTTTTGGGGGCGTGTTGTTGCGATAAAGTGGCCTGTGTTGTGGTGCGGTGAGATGATTTCACATTCGTTGGGGGGGGGGGGGGGGGGGGGGGGGGGTTGGGGGGGGGGGTGCCTGGGTATTGAAGGTTGTCGGCTAGTAAAGTGTGGGTCTTGGTCCTTTTTACAGTGATGTCCCGTCCCTGCAAAAGCAGGGTCCACGTGGCTGCTCTAATCTGGCTTACGATACCGTCCTTAAGTCCGCCTAGTAAAAGTTGGGTGGGCGGGGGTGTTCCGTGAGGATTGTGATGGGGTTTAGTCCGGTTATGTAGGAAAAATACTGAACCGCCCAGAAAACTGTGAGCAGGTGCCTTTCACAGGCCGAAAATCCCTGCTCCACAGGATCTAAAACTCTGGAGGCATAGGCCACGGGTCTTAACTGTTCGTGCCGTTCCTGGAGGAGCACGGCCGAAAGGGTACGGTCTGTGCTAGCTATCTCTATAGCATAGGGAGAAAGCGGGTCTGCAACCTGTAGTGCGGGGGCTGCAATGAGGGCTCTTTTCAAAGCATCCACAGCATCCGTATGCTGCGGAAGCCATTCCCAAGGGGCTCCTTTCTTTAGGAGGTCTGAGAGGGGAGCTGCCTTGGTGGCGAAACCGTCAATATGGATTCGGCCGTAGCCAACCAGTCCTAAAATCGACCGGAGTGCTGAAACATTCTGGGGAAGGGGCAATTTGACAAGCGAGTCAATTATTTTATGCTCGATCTCACGTTTACCATGCGTGATAATCGTACCCAAATACTTCACTTTGTTTTCCAAAATGTGGGCCTTTTGGGGGTTCTCTTTGCATCCAATTTGCTGTTGGAGTTCCAGGAGTTCGGACAGAAGCTCGATGTGCTCTGCCTTGGTGGCTGTCTGCAGTAATAGGTCGTCCATATACTGGACCAGACGTTCGGGGAGAGAAAAGTTTGATAATCCATTTGCCAGCTGTCGGTGGAAAATGGAGGGGGAGTTGTGGAATCCTTGTGGAAGGCATGTCCACGTGTGCTGCTGACCTTAAAAGTGAACGCAAACTTGTATTGGCACGCTTTTGTCAATGGAATCGACCAGAATCCGTTACTGACGTCCAAAACCGTAAAACATCGTGAATTGAGTCCCTGTTTCAGCATGGTGGCGGGACTTGTGGCTACAGTGGGGGCTTGTGCGAGGGGGACTTTGTTGAGTTCCCGGTAATGGATGGTCAGTTGCCATGATCCATCGGGCTTTCTCACTGGCCAAATCGGGGCATTATTAATAGACGCTACCGATTTAAGTACGCCCGACTCGAATAAGCTTTCGATAACTTTGGAGATTTTCCCCTCTGCCTCTTCGGGAAATCCGTATTGCTTTTGGGGTCTAGGGTCAGGTCCTGTGATTTGAACGGAACCAGTCATCCGGTCACAGTCGTGTTTGTGGGTCGCAAATGCTGTCCTGTGCTTCTACAGAACTGCCCTAACCTCCTTGTCTCTGATAATCGTGGTCGGGTCAAACCAGAAATCGCCGACTGCGCGAATCTTGTTTGCATACTCACCTACTGTGAGCGTTGCGGGGGCTCTTGCGGATTTTTGCCATTTTCCAGACACATTGCTTTACTGGATCAAATGAAAGGTGTTGGGAGTTCATAAAATCAATGCCCAAAATGTGTTCTGCTGTGTGGGGTAGATCGACTAAAACTATGGGATGCCTTGTCGTAATATTGCCAATTTGAATGGGTACAGGCCTGTGATGTGTCCCTGCTGTGAGTGGCCTGTGAAGCCGCTGAGGTTGATTGTGGATGTAGTGGGCCACGTGTCTTTTTGGAATATGGTGGAGGAATTTATTGTGGTGCGGGACCCTCCTGTGTCCCAGAGA
Organism: Scyliorhinus torazame; assembly: GCF_047496885.1. NCBI lineage: Eukaryota > Metazoa > Chordata > Chondrichthyes > Carcharhiniformes > Scyliorhinidae > Scyliorhinus > Scyliorhinus torazame. Next base: position 65,636,025 of record NC_092729.1, read on the forward strand.
AATTCGATGGGCTGTCCCCGTACTTTTGTTGCAACTACTGGTTGGCCGGACCTATCCTAAAGTGTGTCGCAGACCCAGGTGGGGAAGCCCGAACACCGTCAGTCAGTCCCGTTCATGTCTGTCTGGTCTGAACGGGTGCTCAAACTATGTATGGGCTCTGTTCTATTCTTATTCAGAGTGACTGCCCGCTGGGCTCTCTGTGGCTTTCGTGGGGCATTGCATTCTCGTGCAAAGTGTCCTAATTGTCCACAGTTGTAACACTGCTGTGGCTTTTGTCGGGGGCTGTTCATGCCTTCGTTCACCCATGCGGGGTTCTGGTGCGTCTTAACTGCGTGGATATATGCCTCTGTCTGCTGTTCTTCGGGTTACTTAATTACGGGTTTGTTTTGGACAGATTGGTCCCAGGCACGGGATAGTCTTTTTAAAACCCACTTTTCGTTGTGCGCTTCTTCTGAGGGGTCATAGTTTGTATAGGCCTTTTGTCCTGCTTCTGTGGCATGGGAGATAAGGGCGCGGGTCCATTTGGCCATACCGTCTTGGGACAAATGGACGCGGTCTAAATTGCCGAAAACTGCTGTAAAATGGATCTTCAGGCGACCAGCAAACGCTGTGGGGTGTTCTGTCCTTTTTCTGCCTGCACTTATTCAGGCCTTCAATAGGGTCACCTCTGTTGTAACCGATCGGTTCTAGGATCGCTGTGTGCATCTCTGCAAGGGTGCCTCCTCCTACATTCTGTGGGTCGCGAAGGGCTGCTACGACCGAAGGGTCTAAACTCAAAACTGTGAGCTTCACTTGCTCACGCTCATCCTGGCCGTACATGGTCGCCTGCTGCTTCACTCTAGCAAAGAAGTGGTGGGGGTCTGAGGTGGGGAGGAACGGTGTGATCTTTTTGCACACGTCCCGTAATTGGGTCACGGTTAAGGGGGTGGTGTAAAGGAATTCTGCGTCTCCTTCCGATGTGACTGTGCGGTGGATAGTGACTGGATTCATGGGTGCCTGATCTATCTGTTCTGTAAGGGGTTGGGGTGCTTTTCTCTTTTGGGGCTTTCCTTGTGCACATGTTCCCTGAACATACCTATGCGCGGTTTCATTTAATTCTTGCCAATCAGGGCCGTCTTCCTCATCTAATTGGGATCCAAAGGTGCTCTGAAACCCATTTTGCACTGAAAGCAAAGACTGCAGTTCTGCAATCTGCTTCCTGCATTTAGCATGATCTAATGAGCTTTGCCTGTGCGCCGTGTTGGCATCATGGAGTGCTGTTAACGCTGCTTTTAAATCGTTGCACTGCCTTTGCAATGCCTCTACCTGTTTCTCTGTCTCTTCTCTCACCAGGACTGCACGTTGCGTGTCCTGATAGGCCTTCTCATATTGGGTTTGGCAGTTGCTTAGATGCGCTAGACAAGACTGGTGTTCCCACTTGGCATCATCCACCTCTCCGTCCTTTGCTGCCAACTTACTTTTTAATTCTATATTCTCTTTCTCGCTCTCGCTAACATCGACCTTGCTCATTCGATGTGTCTCCTCTATCTCTTTGCGGAGTGTCCGAACTGTGCCTCGCAATTGTGCCAGACAGGACACAATTGCCATCGGCTTGCGAGCTTTTCCCAAGCTTTTCTTATGGATCTCAGATAGGTTCTCCCACCAAGTATGTCCGAGACTCCCGGGTCCTGTTTCCTTGTTATCACAGAATTCACTCCATAGGGGCCATCCTTTCCCTTTGAGATATTTCCTGATCACTTCTTCCCAAACGGGGCACTGTCCTACTCTGCTGCTGGTCGCTCCGACCACGAATTCTTTAGGGTTCATGAGGCGTTGCATTGCCTCATTGCCATCTTTCCTCTCTTAAAATTTGGAACGAGGGGCACTAAGGCGGTGCTGTAATTACGGGTACGGCTTTTGCTATTTTCCGGAATACAAACTCCCGACAGTTTCTTCGCAACAAAAATCTATCAGTTTTACCGTATAGCCCTGTTAGTTACGCAAGCATTAACACGCTTCCGAATTACGAGGATTGAGCAGAACTGCTTGAACACTTGTGGTTTTTCTGTTCCCAATTGGATTCTAATTCAAATTTTGGGTTCTCCCGGAGTGGTTATGCCACTTCTAAGTCGGGTCCCGTCAGGCTGTCGCCAGTAAATGTTGCTAACTTTTGGTTGGCTCTTAAATGTTGCCCGTTGTATCTTTACTTAATTTGCTCTGTTTTTATGACCTTTGCTCTAGAGTCGCCAGGTATCTTTCTGATACCGCCACGAGGTTCAAGTTCAAGTACTGATCAATAACTGAACACACCAATTAGTAAGATTCAAACCAAAACACATTTATTATCCACAGTCAATCACTACTCATGCATAAACTACTTACTAGACTATTCTCTATCACTAAAGGCCTATACTTAGCTTCGGAAATTGCCCACCAGGTCAGGGGAACAAATGGCCTTTCGTTCGATCTGAGTCTGCAGGATTCAAAAGCTGGTATGGACAGGTAGATAGGCGCGCCTATCTCGTAGCGTGCGTTGACTGGAGACTTACTTGGTTGATGCGATAGCTTGTCAGTTCACTCTCAAGGGCTGATTCGCTGCTGAGTGACCCTGCCAAGATGGGCGATTTGAACTTGGGGACTTTACTTTATAGTCCCCAGGGGATTCACGCCACTTTGGGTCGGACCCCGTATCTGGTTCCAAGTGATTGGACTACGTTCCTATCACTTGGATCTATTTCTCCAATAATGGAGCCGGTCCCTGATCGCTGGGTGGACCCTAGGTGTCCGTTGTCCTTCCTTTGTCTTGGCTCCTGCTGGCGCCGAGGAGTCTCGCTCGGCCTTATTCACCTTAAATGTTTCGATTGTTCCCGGGGATCGCTTATTAGTATGCAGATGGCTGTGAGTTTCAGTGCTGTCTGGGCTTTTGCAAGTTCTAATACACATGATATTTGCACTTGTTAGTTTTTGCCTGTGTTGGCTGAATTTCCCTGAGGAGGTCCATTTTAAGTGGGAAAGAGGCCAACCCAGATGGCTACAAGGTTCACTGCACCGACCCTGCCCAGCACCCTCGCTGGGGAGAGCCCTGAGGGTTCCCTGCACATACACTGCCCAGCACACTCGCTGGGGAGAGCCCTGAGGGTTCACTGCACAGACTCTGCCCAGCACACTCGCTGGGGAGAGCCCTGAGGGTTCGCTGCACGTACCCTGCCCAGCACACTCGCTGGGGAGAGCCCTGAGGGTTCACTGCACAGACACTGACCGGCACACTCGCTGGGGAGAGCCCTGAGGGTTCACTGCACAGACCCTGCACAGCACACTCGCTGATCAGAGCCCTGAGGGTTCACTGCACAGACACTGCCCAGCACACTCGCTGGGGAGAGCCCTGAGGATTCACTGCACAGATCCTGCCCGGCATACTCACTGGGGAGAGCCCTGAGGTTTCACTGCACAGACCCTACCCAGCACACTCGCTGGGGGGGAGCCCTGAGGGTTCACTGCACAGACCCTGCCCAGCACACTCGCTGGGGAGAGCCCTGAGGGTTCACTGCACAGATCGTGCCCAGCACATTCGCTGGGGAGAGCCCTGAGAGTTCACTGCACAGACCCTGCCCAGCACACTCGCTGATCAGAGCCCTGAGGCTTCTCTGCACAGGAACGACCAGCAGACCAATGGAAGCCCTACATTTCCAGTGCCTTCTGCTTTCTCGCGAGGGCTCACCTAGTGTCTCCTTGTTCGGTTATGTCTTTCTCTGAGCTACCTGTCGGGCAGGCACGATGGCTCAGTGGTTACCACTGCTGCCTCACAGCGCCAAGGACCAGGGTTCAATTCCGACCCAGGATGAGACCGCTTGTATGTTTTCCAGATGCTCTGGTTTCCTCCCACAGTCCAAGGATGTGAAGGTTCTGCCTCTGGATTGGCCGCTCTTTCGATGTCAACAAATAGTGAAAGAAACAAACTTAGGCATAACGCCACAACGTGCCTCTCCTGTTAGGGGTACTGCCCGAACGTAACGAATATCAATGGGAACATATAAAAATTAAAGACGAGGGCAGCTAAAGTGCTCAATAGAGCACCCCAACAGCTGTGGAGCCCACGGGCCATGAAAGGCCTCGATGGTGCCCGTGGACACCGCATGCTCCCTTTCTAGGACACGTGACCGTCAATTAAGCCGCGGAAGAGGTAAAGGCAGTCTGGATGGGCGACCCCCTCTGTCGCCCGGTGCCTGGACCAATACATGGCGAGCTTGCCCAGGCCCAGGAATAGGTTCACAAGGAGGACCCCACCTTCCCTAGCCCCCTCCGCAAAGGTTCCCATAGATCAGGAGCGTGGGGCTGAAGTGCGAACAAAACTTCGGTAAATGTTTTGTTGTGGGCAAGGCGTTTTCAGAACCCCAAAATGTATCATGGAGTTCAACCAACCTCTCCCTTTAATGGATTTGTTGCTTTTCCGAGCACGCGGCTTTTTCCCTCGGTGTGGGATTACAATTATGGACACGTGGGTTTTTAAACACAAAACTGTTTATTCCATGAACTCAACTTAACATCTTAAATAAACATTGGATCTCTTAACACCCCTTACTTCAAAGATAACTCAGAAAATATTGCCACAGTAAATAATTCCCAAAAATGTTCCTTCAAACTTCCAAGAGACTTAACACCTTTAAACAGGATCACATCAGGTTAAAGGACATATATATACTCTGTACAATGGCAGAGCCATATTAGCTTGGTTAACTTCAGGTCGATTACCTTGCTTTCTTGCTGCAAACTGCAAAACACAGACACACACACAGCTCTTTTCAAAACTGGCTTCTCCCTTCAGGCTACTCACAGCAAACCAGAACTTCTCAAGCTGCTGTCTCAAACTGACTTTCTCCTTTTAAACAGCTCACAGCAAAACAGCCAGGCACTTTGAAGCTGCTCTCAGCAAAACCAGCCGGGCACTTTTTTAAACTGAAACTACAAAACTAAACTGCAAAACCAAACTACAAAATGGCTGAACTGAGCTGAGCTCCACCCACTCTCTGACATTACTATTTTCTTAAAGGTACATTGCTTACACATCCATTTCTTAAAGGGACTCTCACATGACAGTTTGGTCAGAAAGCGAAGGAGTGTGCAGCTGAAGTGGGAAATGGTTCAGAAGGGCACTTGGCACAGAAGATGGTAGCCTGACTCATAAGATGGAGACACAGAGAATAAAGCAGACATAACTGATGCCTGGAGCCCAGCGGGGTGCCAGTGGGACAGATAGGAACAGATCCAGGACAAAGGGAGCCAGACAGGAAGATTAAGAAATACATAAATGCGGGACACCGCTTGAATAAAGCTGACTTCAGCCAAGGTGTACACAATGATATGCTAATACGAATGGCTTGGGCCATTTCCTAAAACAAAGGGACAATCGATACTACCTTCCTGCTGCTGCCTGTAACCTGTAAAACCTCTTTGACTATAACCATGTGTAAATGGCAAAACGCTTACAAATAGCGATGTACAATCTATAAAATGTATAAAGATAACAAGGTGATAATTGTTTTGTATCTGGACTCATTGTGAACCCAAAGTATAAAATGAATGAATGCCATTCAAACCACGAGAAAGGTTGGCTACCGTACCGCGGGGGTACGTACGCTTTCTCCCGAAGCTTCGTGTAACAATAAACTGCACTGATTGAACACAGCAAGTCTGACTCCCGAAGTGGTTGATTTTCCCACAACACACCCTATAACACAGAGACACGGTTAATGGACTCCACATTGCCGCAACAATGGCAGTGTTCCGGGGAGTCGGAGAACATGTACAATCAATGGCTGTACAACACTGCCGCATGCAACACCCTCCACCCCAGGATCCGTATGATGTGTGAGGGTAAGGAATGACGTTCTTGCAGCAGCAGCCGGTCCATGAAACCACTTCGTGCAGGCCAGAAACCATGGAGGGCATTTCTGCGAGACAGCCAGGATTGTGGAGCACCAGCCCCGAGGGAGGAGGGAAGTGGTATTCCCTACTCTCCACCCAGAAAGTTAGCGGAGTAGCGAGGACAGGGAGGGGAGACAGAGCAAGGAACACGGCGGGAGGAGGAGGATGGCTCACAGGAGGGTGGGACATGTGGCTGGGATAGAGCCGGTGACTGGAGACTCCTGTCCAGCTGGTGGACGGGAGGATAGGGGAACAAAAGTAGATGTTCAGCAAGGAAGGGGCCGAGCAGATAGACGGTCCGGACTTCCTCTCTAGGACGTCTACACCAATGAAAAGCATAGGCCCTCACCATGCACAGGAGCACCTGGGGTGCGAGGTCCTCAGCCCGGAAGGGAATCAGAAAACACACTGTCTACCAGATCCCCACCCGGGAGCAAGCACATCTGACAGAATAACAACAAATGCTTCCTCCTCGCTGAAAGGCAGTTGTTGATTGTTGGGTGGTGGGGGGGGGGGGGGGGCTGGGGGGGTGCGGGCCGTGCAGGACCATCAGCTGGGAGGTTCCCATCAAATAAGCAGTTCCGCGGGCTTGCTCCCTTCACGGCCTTGAAAGTATCCCTCTTCTACTTCTCTCTTTCCATCTCTCCTCCCCCATTCTGCAGTCAGGCAGTCAGCACAGCACCAAACATGTTATGGGAACAGGCACCACCAATATGAGCAGGAGCAGTCAGAGACAGAGTGACTGAGAGAGAGAAAGGGAGAGAAAGAAAGAGAGATAGAGAGCGCGCGCGAGAGAGAGAAGCATAACAGAGGGGGAGAGAGAGACAGTAACAGAGGGAGAGAGAGCGAGAAACAGTAACAGAGGGAGAGAGAGAGAGAGAAAACAGTAACAGAGGGAGAGAGAGAGACAAAGAGAGAGGGGAGAAGCAGTAACAGAGGGACAAATAGAGAAACAGAGAGAAAGAGAGAGAGAAGTAGTAACCAGTGGGCAGCACGGTAGCACAGTGGTTAGCACAGTTGCTTCACAGCTCAAGGGTCCAGGGATTGATTCCAGGCTTGGGTCACTGTCTGTGCGGAGTCTGCACGTTCTCCCCGTGTCTGCGTGGCTTTCCTCCGGGTGCTCAGGTTTCCTCCCACAGTCCAAAGCTGTGCAGGTTAGGTGGATTGGCTATGCAAAACTTGCCCTTATGGTCCAAAAAAGGTTAGGTGGGGTGACAGGAATAGGGTGGAGGTGTGGGGATAAGGAGAAGGTATGGGCTTAGGTAAGGTGCTCTTTCAAAGGACCGGTGCAGACTCTATGGGCCGAATGGCCTCCTTCTGCACTGTAAATTCTATGGTAACATAGAGAGAGGAACAGAGAAAGAGGTAACCAATTCTTATATTTATCACAGTAGTAAATTTCACGATGCATGTTTTGTAAATGTAGCCATTCTGCCAATACCCAGTTGAAGGGTGGCATTTATGCTACTCACTGCTGAGTTCGAATTAGCGTTTGCTAAGTTTATATTGTGGAACAATGTGACATAATGCAGAGAAAAAGACAGACGCACCAATAGGACGTGCTTGCATGTGTCCGTCATTTGCTAACAGAAACCTCGTCCATTATTCAATGGCAATATGTGGGGCCTGGTTCGTAAGTCCAGCTACCTGCTCAATCAGATATCTGTTATTCCTCTCTATTAAATAAAAATAATTATCAATCGAAGATTTGAAAATGGCAATCATCCTCGCGTCAAGAGCCAGTGAGGAAATAATTTCCAATCCTCCACCATCCATTCTGTGTAAAAGCTTTATTGTAGCTTCATTTATGGAAGATCCAACGCAACAACATTAGGATGTTCATCTCGTCCAATTGGAGAAACTGCGGTAGTTCTCCTGAGAGCCGAGATAGTTAAGGGTGGATTTGATGGTGGAGTCGAAAATCAGGAAGTGTTTGAATAGAGAAAATAATTAAAGTCTGTCTCCAGTCGCTGAATGTTTCTGAGCTACCAGCGGGCGTTGATTTATTTAATTTTAATTGCGGGGCAATTTAGAGTGGCCAATCCACCGACCCTGCACATCTTTGGGTTGTGGGGCCGAAACCCATGCAGACACGGGGAGAATGTGCAAACTCCACACGGGCAGTGACCCAGAGCCGGGATCGAACCTGGGACCTTGGCGCAGTGAGTCAGCAGCACTATCCACTGGGCCACCGTGCCGGCCTAGATGATGTTGAATTCAGGATTGGTGCAAGGATCGAATTAAATGTTTCTGTGAATCTGGACCGCTCTCTGATATGCAAGTGGGAGCAGCTTAAATTGCAATATTCTATTTGATTTGGATAAATGCTTGTTTGGGGGTGAACAGACTACATCGGAAATAGTTATGATGGACCAGAAGGTCTCTGGTCTGCATCATTCTACAACACAATAAATTATATCAAGACCTATTTATGTACAATTATCGTATTCACATGTTCTTTTCTCTGTGATTTTTGAGTTCGACAAAGCATTTCACAAGTTTAGAACTGATACTTCTCTGGCCCTGTGTAAGTTAATGAATTCGGATAGGCCATAATTAAGCTATGAAATCACAGAGTTTAATGTTATGAACATTAATTTGATTGATTTAACCCGTCGTGCTGTGCCATTGATCGGTGCAATGCAGTTTTATATCCGAGTCGGGTGAAGACATGAAATTTAGTTTATATTTTGTAATTCTGTCCACTTCAAATCACTGTTGAGGCTGTTGAAGGTACATTCGGTTTTAAAGGTGGTCCCGAACCAATTGTCGATTCAGTGGCACAATTTATTTTCTTTCATGGGATTAGCTGTTAGCCCTTCTTGACTGCCCGCATGTTCCCAGGAACTGCAATTGTAATGGCCAATGCAATGCCAATTAAAATTGCGTGGACACGGAGTCACTGGTAGAACAGAGCAACCAAACGTGGCAGAATCCACCTCCATTCTGCGGCTAATCCTCTCCCCCCCTCCCCCGCCATCTGTCAAATCGCTATCTGAGGACAAACGATGCTCGTTGCCATCGTAACTCTTATTGAGACTCGCTTTCAATTCCACATTTATTAATTTAATGTATATTACACAGGCTGCCATATTCCCCATGGCATTTACCTGGACCGCTGGATCTGTGTGATATGAAATAAAATGAAAATCGCTCGTTGTCATGAGTAGACTTCAATTAAGTAATGTTACCCTTAATCGCCACATTCCGGCGCCTGTTCGGGGAGGCTTGGACGGGAATTGAACCGTGCTCCTGGCCTGATTTGGTCTGCTTTAAAAGCCAGAGATTTAGCCCAGTGAGCGAAACCAGCTCCTAACCAGCCCATATTTCCTCCTCTACACCATCTAGACGTCTAGACATCTCTATTTTAGCAACAAAGGTTTTTGTTTCCGACACAAGCTCACTGTGGCACATACGCCATTCGATTTAAAAATGGCTGACTGTTCTGTATCTTCATCCCATTGATACAAATTGTATCATATATTTTAACACAGTTTCGATGGTGGAGGCGGAGCGTGGGTGAACGGGATCGATGCGTATGAGATAGAGGTGGGATGGAGGGGGATGGAATTGGATAGAATCGAAGGGGATAGGATGGGAAGTGTCACTCCTCTGTCAGCATGGAGTGTGGATGTTCGCAGTGACATCACCACTGACAGTTTATCTCTCTCTAGCCTGAGTAATTGTTCAGTGCGAATCTCATTGTGAATCTGTGTGTTATGCGCGCCAAAGCCAACATATCCGTCTTGAGCTGCATTTACCCGCATTGTTTTCAGAGTCACAATCATACAGGCAAGCGGTGAATATTCCTCAAACACTTGGTGTGTGTCCATGAAGCTGATCGACAGGGTTTGGCGAGCCAGAAAATGTGAAACTCTCTCCAGATTTCATTATATCTGGCCTGCTTTTTTTCAACTACAGTGTTGATACGGCTGGTCCAATGAAGCCTTTAGTCAATTGGAGCCCGGGAGATGTTCATGAAATCTGACTGGGACAATCGTGCCATTTATTACGATCATGATGTGCAGATGCAGGTGTTGGACTGTGGTGAAAACAGTGAGAAGTCTGACAACACCAGGTTAAAGTCCAACAGGTTTGTTTGGAATCAGTAGCTTTCATAGCATAGCTCCTTCATCAGACCTTCCATTACGATCATGGATTAGACACAAACAATGGCTAAGATACTGGACACGAACGCCAATAATTTGTTTTAATTTTCTAAGACTGTAAGGAAAGTCTACCTGTCCTCGGGGGCTATCTCAGCAAACGGAGGACGTGGCACATTGGAATAATAATCCAGAAGCCGAGGGGAGTTCTCTGGGGCCCAAGTGCGAATCTCACCACGGCAGATGGTGATATTTGATTTCAATAATAATCTGCCATTAAAAGTCTAATGATGACAATTAAACCATTGACGATTGTCGCAAAACCCCCATTTGGTTCACTAATATCGTTTAGGGAAGAAAATCTGCCGTCCTCACATGGTGTGGCCTACATGTGACTCCAGAGTAACAGCAATGTGGTTGACTCTAACAATACTCTTTGAAATAGCCGAGCAGATTACTCAGTGAAAGGGCAATTCGCGATGGTCAATCAATACTTGTCCAACCAGCGAAGTCCAGATCCCATGAAAGAATAAATAAAGAATAAAATGTATTACCAACACAATTTATTTCATATAACACAAGAAAATAAAGTACAATTCCCGTTTAAACATTGCTAATTAATACAGTGACACAAGGACTTCCGGGTGCGGCTATGCAGAGCTAGGTCGCATATTCGGCAGCTCCTGCTTGGAACGGACTTTTGGGCTCTTTTACAGGGCCCCCACGGCATTTGTTTGACATTTCCCGGTGTGGGAAGAAGGCGGCAATATTCCCCCGACAGTGTCCCCCAGGAAGGGTATGTCTCTTGGTTGCCAGACACACGCAGAAACAGTGAAAGATTTGGCTGCAACTACAGGATAAACAGGGCCTCTTCCAGCATGCAGGCGGGGGAAGGGCAAGCTGAAAGCTGCAAGCTGACCTGAGGGCCTGTATCAAAGGTGAATTCTAGCAGCAGAGGGAACAACTGTGAAAAGACCTCATCAAGGCCACTGAAGGGACTTCCGGTTGCGGTGATGCCTAGCTAGCCGCACGCTTCGGCGGCTCCAGCTCCGACGGACCTTCGGGCTCTTTTAAGAGCCTCAACGGGGAATTTTTCGACGACGCAACCCGGTGTGGGGCGTGTGAGAAGGGAGTCCCCCCCAAACGAAGGAGGAAAAAACCGGCGGCGGCGGCTGCAGCGCGAGGAATCGTCGACCAAAGGGTCAGAAAGAGAGAAGTACAAGATGGCGGCGGAGAAAGCGCAGGCGACATGGGGGCCTGAGCATGAAATTGTGAGACGGTGCGTGGAGCTGCTGAAGAGGGAGGTGCTGACCCCGTTGCTACAGGCAATTGAGGGGCTCAAGGAGACATTAAAGACCCAGGAGACAGAGTTCCGTGTGGTGGAGCAGAAGGTGACAGATATTGAGGACGAGATCCTGGGCCTGGCGGTTAAGACACAGACGCACGAGGCACTTCATAAAAAGTGTACTGAAAGGATCGAAGCCCTAGAAAATGGAGCGCGAAGGAAGAACCTTCGGATACTGGGTCTCCCTGAGGGTGTGGAAGGAGTGGACTGTGGAGCGTACGCAAGTACGATGCTGAGCTCACTGATGGGTGCTGAGGCCCCTACGGGCCCCTTGGAGGTGGAGTGGGCAAATCGGATTCCGGCGAGAAGACCAAAAGCGGGAGAACCACCCAGGGCGATAATCGTGCGATTTTACCGCCTTAAGGATAGAGAAGAGGTCCTGAGATGGGCTAAAAAGGTGCGGAGTAGCAGATGGGAGAATGCAGTGGTACGGGTATACCAGGATTGGAGTGCGGAGGTGGCGAGAAGGAGGGCGAGCTTCAACCGAGCCAAAGAGGTGTTGCATAAAAGGAAGGTGAAGTTCGGGATGCTGCAGCCGGCAAGACTATGGGTCACGTATCAGGAGAGACACCATTATTTCGAGACGGCGGAGGAAGCATGGACCTTCATCAAAGAAGAGAAATTGGATCGGAACTGAGGGACTGATGCTGCAGGAAATGTTATTGTTAATGTTACGGTGGAAGTTAATTGAGAAGTAAACAGGGAAGGGGGGAGACATTGGGGAAATGTGGGCGCCGGTGAGGGGGGAAAGACGGGACATAGTTGGAGAATGGGGAAGGGGAGGGGGAGGGGAAAGGGAGCTGCGCCATAAGAGGCGGGTCAGGTAAAGGGATGTTCCCGCACCAGGAAGAATAAGGCGGGAAGACAGGCGCAAGGCGGATGGGAGTTCCCCACATGGGGAGGTCGAGGAGTGAGCAGGAGTAGCCGGGGTCAGTTGAAGTCAGCTGACTTACGGAAGTAATATGGGGGGAGCAATCAAGCTAGAAAGAGATCTAGCGGGGAGGGGAGGAGGGAGGGAGAAGGGGGGGGGGGACAACTGGGTTGCTGCTGCGGAAATCCAAAAGGAAATGGCTAAAGAGTGGGTGGGCGGGGATGGTGTGCGACGCTGGGGGAGCGAGCGGGAGCGCGGAGGCAGGATATGGGACTGGCCTAGAAAAGGTAATGGCTAGTCGACACGGGAAGGGGGCAGGTAGCCCCCTAGTGAGGCTGATCACGTGGAACGTGAGAGGCCTGAACGGACCGATAAAAAGGGCCCGAGTGCTCGCGCATTTGAAAGGACTAAGGGCAGACGTGGTTATGCTCCAAGAGACGCACCTAAAGGTGGCGGACCAAGTTAGGCTAAGGAAAGGATGGGTGGGACAGGTGTTCCACTCAGGACTGGACGCAAAGAATAGAGGGGTGGCCATTTTGGTGGGGAAACAGGTTGCATTTGAAGCAAAGAACATCGTAGCAGATAGCGGAGGTAGATATGTAATGGTGAGTGGCAGGCTGGAGGGAATGGAGGTCGTGTTGGTTAACGTGTATGCCCCAAACTGGGACGATGCGGGATTTATGAGACGGATGCTGGGGCGTATACCGGACCTGGAGGTAGGAAACTTGATTTTAGGAGGGGACTTTAATACGGTGCTGGACCCGGGGCTAGATAGATCCAGCTCAAGGACCGGAAGAAGGCCGGCAGCGGCCAAGGTACTTAAGGGGTTTATGGACCAAATGGGGGGAGTGGATCCATGGCGATTTCTTAGACCTAGGGCTAGGGAGTATTCCTTCTTCTCCCATGTCCATAAAGTGTACTCCCGGATAGATTTTTTTGTTTTGGGAAGGTCGTTGATCTCTAGGGTGGAAGAAGCTGAGTACTCAGCCATAGCGGTTTCGGATCATGCCCCACATTGGGTGGACCTGGAATTAGGAGAGGAAAGGGAGCAGAGAACACTCTGGCGATTAGATGTGGGACTGATGGCGGATGAGGGAGTGTGTGCAAGAGTGCGGGGGTGTATTGAGAGATACCTGGAGGTCAATGACGACGGCGAGGTCCCTGTGGGAGTGGTATGGGAAGCACTAAAAGCGGTGGTCAGAGGAGAGCTGATCTCCATTGGGGCCCACAAAAGGAAAACAGAGGCCAAGGAAAGGGAAAGATTACTGGGGGAGATTTTAAGGGTGGATAGGGAATTTGCAGAGACCCCGGAGGAGGAATTGTACAGGGAGAGGAGACGACTCCAGACGGAATTTGACCTCTGACCACCAGAAAGGCGGAGGTACTGTGGAGGAAGGCACAGGGGAGGAGGTATGAATATGGGGAAAAGGCGAGTCGCCTGTTGGCTCATCAATTGCGAAAGAGGGCAGCAGCGAGGGAAATAGGAGGAATTAGAGACGAAAGGGGAGACACGGTGCGAAGGGCAGGAAAGATAAATGAGGTGTTCAAGACCTTCTATGAGGAACTGTATAGGTCTCAACCCCCAGAGGGAGAGGAGGGGATGCGGCAGTTCCTGGACCAATTGAGGTTCCCGAAAGTGGAGGAGCGGGGGGTGGTAGGCCTGGGGGCACCGATTGGGGTGGACGAGGTTATTAAGGGACTGGGAAGCATGCAAGCAGGGAAGGCCCCAGGACCAGACGGGTTCCCGGTGGAGTATTACAGAAAATATGTGGACTTGTTGGCCCCGTTGATGGTGAGGACGTTCAATGAGGCCAGGAAAGGGGGGACTCTACCCCCGACGATGTCGGAGGCGACGATATCGTTAATTTTGAAGAGGGATAAAGATCCGTTGCAGTGCGGGTCCTATAGACCCATTTCATTGTTGAACGTGGACGCCAAATTGTTGGCAAAGGTACTGGCATCGAGGATAGAGGACTGTGTCCCGGGGGTGGTGCACGAAGACCAGACAGGGTTCGTAAAAGGGAGACAACTGAATGTTAACGTGCGACGACTATTAGGGGTGATAATGATGCCCCCAGTGGAGGGGGAGGCAGAGATAGTGGCGGCAATGGACGCAGAGAAGGCATTTGATAGGGTGGAGTGGGAGTATTTATGGGAAGTGTTAAGGAGGTTTGGGTTTGGGAACGGGTTTATTAGCTGGGTTAGACTTCTTTATGGGGCTCCAACGGCAAGCGTAGTTACAGGTCGACATAGATCGGAGTATTTCCGACTATATAGGGGAACAAGACAGGGATGCCCGCTGTCTCCATTGTTGTTCGCGTTGGCAATTGAACCTCTGGCCATGGCGTTGAGAGACTCCAGGAAATGGAGAGGGGTGATTAGAGGGGGAGAAGAACACCGAGTCTCGTTATATGCGGATGACCTATTGTTATACGTGTCGGACCCAGCGGGGGGAATGATAGAGGTTATGCGAATTTTGAGGGGGTTCGGGGATTTCTCGGGGTATAGGCTAAACATGGGAAAGAGTGAATTATTTGTGATACATCCAGGGGACCAGAGTAGAGAGATAGAAGGCTTGCCTCTAAGGAAAGTGGAAAGAAACTTCCGATACCTGGGGATTCAGATCGCTAGGAGCTGGGGAACCTTGCACAGACTTAATCTGACACGGTTGGTAGAACAAATGGAGGAGGACTTCAAGAGGTGGGACATGCAGCCTCTATCGCTGGCGGGCAGGGTGCAAGCAATTAAGATGATGGTCCTCCCGAGGTTCTTATTTGTATTTCAATGTCTCCCTATACTAATCACTAAGACCTTTTTTAATAAAATAGACAGGAGCATCACGAGCTTCGTGTGGGCAGGGAAAGTTCCGAGAGTAAGGAGGGGGTTCCTTCAGCGTAGTAGGGACAGAGGAGGATTGGCACTACCGAACTTGGGCGATTACTATTGGGCCGCCAATGTGGCAATGATACGTAAATGGATGATGGAGGGTGAGGGAGCGGCGTGGGAAAGACTGGAGAGAAAGTCCTGTAAAGGGACGAGTTTAGAGGCGCTGGTGACGGCGCCGCTACCGATCTCACCTAAAAAGTTTACCACGAACCCGGTGGTGGCGGCAACATTGAATATCTGGGGACAGTGGAGGCGACAGAGAGGGGTGCGGGGAGCCCTGGTGGGGTCCCCAATCAGGAACAACCATAGGTTCGCCCCAGGAAGAATGGATGGAGGATTTCAGAGCTGGTTCCAGTTGGGAATTAGGAGGGTGGGAGATTTATTTATAGATGGGACTTTTGCGAGCTTGGGAGCATTGGAGGAAAAGTATAAGTTGCCCCGGGGAAATTTCTTGAGATATATGCAGGTGAGGGCATTTACTAGACAACAGGTGAGGGAATTTCCATTGCTCCCGACACAGGGGATACAGGACAGGGTGCTTTCAGGGGTGTGGGTCGGAGAGGGCAAGGTGTCAGAGATTTACCGAGAGATGAGGGAAGAGGGGGAGGAGTCGGTGGGCGAACTAAAAGGAAAGTGGGAAGAAGAACTAGGGGAGGAGATAGAGGAGGGTATGTGGGCTGATGCCCTAAGCAGGGTAAATTCCTCTTCCTCATGCGCCAGGCTTAGCCTGATTCAATTTAAGGTGCTACATAGAGCACACATAACGGGAGCAAGATTGAGCAGGTTCTTTGGAGTGGAGGACAAATGTGGGAGGTGTGGCGGGAGCCCGGCAAACCACGCACATATGTTTTGGGCATGCCCGGCACTGGAAGGGTATTGGAAGGGAGTGACGGGAGTGATTTCGCGGGTGGTGAAGGCCCGGGTCAAACCAGGCTGGGGGTTAGCTCTATTTGGAGTTGCGGAAGAGCCGAGAGTGCAGGAGGCGAAAGAGGCCGACGTTGTGGCCTTTGCGTCCCTAGTAGCCCGGCGCAGGATCCTACTCATGTGGAAGGAGGCGAAACCCCCCGGACTGGAGGCCTGGGTAAATGATATGGCGGGGTTCATTAAACTGGAGCAGATAAAGTTTGCCCTGAGAGGATCGGCTCAAGGGTTCACCAGGCGGTGGCAGCCATTTCTCGACTACCTAGGGGAACGTTAGAGGGAAGACAGATGACCAGCAGCAGCAACCCAGGGGGAGGGGGGGGGGGTTTAGTTTAGGTCAAAGATAAAGGGGTTTTGTTACTTGTGTATTGTTTAAAATTTCTGTATTGTTATTGTTGCGTTTGCTTTGTAAGAGGGGAAAAATTGTTGTTTGGGAAAAAATTTTCAATAAAACATTTATAAAAAAAAAAAAAAAAAAAATACAGTGACACAATAATCCTGAACTATGATCTTTATTTTCACTCAAGCAGCAAGAGCATCTCAGATTCCAAAGGACATTAAACTGCAGTTAGCGTTCAGGAACATTAATGTGTTGAGATATATCGAACACCCCACTTTGAAGAGATCTTTTGAGACTGTGGAAAGAAATGATCTGACACCCTGCCAGAATAATGCAGAATATCTGAATGTTCAAATATTCAAATATTCAGAAACCTTACCAACTCACCTTCCAGCTAAAAGTAACTTTCTTGAAGCCGGTAACAACTGACTGCTTCAACTCTTGGGTTGAACTTTATAACATTATTAAAGTCAACACCTTGTCTCTATTTAACTGCTCCACGGGGAACGCTTTTAAAATACATAAAACCCATTAGCCCAAACCTATACAATGTTTTAATTAGACTTTCGGAGCAACAAGCTTAGCTGCCATGCATCCAGGGTGTTTAAAACACTACTGCAGCAATCAAGCAAACACTAACCCAGACATTTACCCCTTACTGCACCAAATGCCTATAATACAATGCGGGTGAAATGTCTACGTTCACCACATCTTCCCTTAACAATGATCTAGCAATATAAAACGTTGACTTCATTTTTTAAAGTCTTTCAACTGAATATATTTCCCATTACTTAACACAACTAATGCTCGTTAAGGCGCATATATTACATTTAAGCATGCAAGTATCTCAATTTCATTCTTTGTTCTCCTCCTTCGAACATTCCAATCTTCTCCATATCAGATTCGTGATGCAGCATCTGCAATCCCATTTTCTCTTCCTGATTAATGTATAGAACATAGAACATCACAGATTATCATAGAATTTACAGTGCAGAAGGAGGCCATTCGGCCCATCGAGTCTGCACCGGCTCTTGGAAAGAGCACCCTCCACAAGGTCAACACCTCCATCCTATCCCCATAACCCAGTAACCCCACCCAACACTAAGGGCAATTTTGGACACTAAGGGCAATTTCGCATGGCCAATCCACCAAACCTGCACATCTTTGGACTGTGGGAGGAACCCGGAGCACCCGCAGGAAACCCACGCAGACACGGGAGGAACTTGCAGACTCCGCACAGACAGTGATCGAACGGGGAATCGAAACTGGGGCCCTGGCGCTGTGAAGCCACAGTGCTACCCAGTTGTGCTACCGTGCTGCCCTTTTCAAGTGTTAAAATATAATTTGTCAGTTAAATGATTGCAGCAATAATCTCTATCTAAACAGTCTTGGATTTCTATTCTTTAATTTTCCAAACATTTTCATGGATACTGTACGTACATTGTACCTGTATGTCCCAAAAGTATTTATTCTGGCCACAGCTGTAACCTAGTTCGGAAGCCGGCAGAGAGGCAATGCAGCCCCCCCTCCCCCCCCTCCCCCCCTCCTCCACCATCTCCACCTCCCCGCACCCCGCTCCCACCACCGGAGCTAATTCAAGATGCTGGACTTTAGGACGGAGATGAATGTTTTAACGAGTTGGCACTAAACATGTAAAGGGAGGCTTTCAGGAATGAGGAGGTTCAATTATGTGGGTAAGTTTGATTTTATTTATTGGAGGGATGTGGGCTGCGCTCGGCGGAGCAAACTATGATGTCGCGCCCGTATCTCTGTTTTACGTTATTTCCAGTTAAGAGGCAAGTTTATTGATATATTAGATAATGTGTTCCTGTCCAAATCAAAGCTGACCGGACCTCCGAATGTCATGTCCCGCTTCAATGAATTGATTCTGCATACACCACGTAAATGGTGCCAGGACTAATCCTAACGAGACACTTTGACCGTGTTCTGGTAAACAGAACCACACCAGACCATGACATTGTGAAAGTTTGGGGCATTTATTGAGAACCTCAACGATAAGTGTCGTTTCAAAACATAGTTGCAGCAAATTACAAATCTTCAAATCACCTCAAGTAAGTATAACTGTAAAAAAAAGCTTCCGCCGCAATAGACATGAGCAAATGTCTACTCAGAAACAATGAATCGATCAAAGCACCTTAAATAACTATAACTGGAAAACATAGGCGTCCCCAAAAATAAACAATGAGTGCGATTGTAATGGACATTGGCTCTTAAACTTCAATGTGCTTAGAACAGCCTGGTCTTTCAACAGAAAGGACTATCTTGTGGAGGAAGGGAGCAATCCCATAATTCTCAAAGGACAGAAACTCATTGCAATCAGTGGAAGGGATTAATTCCCAGTCCGTATGTATCATCTGATTACACTCTCCAGATTTGCCTTCTGCCATTCAGCTAAGGTGTGACTCAGCATTGTATTGGAGTGAAATCTATCAGCAAAAGGAGGACATCAATGTTCCTGTAACTTCCTAAATCCATTTTAATTCCCACAACACAATGAGAGAAATAGTCCTTGAGAAGAAGCTTCCTTTTCCCACAATCTCCGCTTTTACTACCTGAGTGCATGATGGGCTCCGTGCCGACTCTGTCAATTGTGCAGACAATAATATGCTGATTAGCAGAGAGGTCACATTCTCGGACCCGGTAGAAGGCAGAATGCTACGACACGGAGGCAGTGACACAGTCCCAATGCTCTCAGAGTTGTAAATTGGAAAGAGCTGTCCGCTCCAGCTCCAGGTCCGCAGAAGCATAGTACGATCCAACCTGTGATGCACGTGTTGTGTTCTGGTCAGTGCACCTCAGTAGAGACACATTGCTCTTACAGTTGGAAGAGCACAGCTGCTCCTTTGCTCTGAATGTAAAGTAATGAGAATAGCTATGATTCAGTTGAGGAGAGAAAATTGATAGGTGATCAGTTTGTGGTGGTTACAATGTTAAATCTATTTCATAAGGTAGAGGCAGATACGCCATTAGCTCTGATTGGAGAATCTATACAGCAGAAGACATTACTCTAACGATAGGCAGTTCGGAAATTAAGTTAAGAAACTTAAAATTGGGAACTCGTTGACCTAAAGGACTCTTGATGGAGGAGGACAATTGGAGACAATTTTGGATGTTTCAATATTCTTAGCTACTGCCATTAATATTTATGGAGCAGAGGAAGTTAGACAGAACAGATTGAATTCAATATCAGCAACACAGAGACGCGGAATGTCCCCAGGCCCCTAATAGATTCAATAATGGAGTGGAGATGAACGTCTCGAGAAGTTTGATCTCTCTCTGAATACAACCCGGTAAACAACGAGTTTCCTTTGACAATATTGAATTGGGTGACATGTTGCTTGTCATTGGGTAGCTAAGTCCTGGATTTCTTGCGGAGGGTCCAGGGTCCCTGCCAAAGCTCTACAGTTTCACCGTTGCGTAGAGTGTTGACTCGTCGCCCTGAGCTTGCGCGATGCCTCGCTGACGCTGGGCCTGAAATAAAGAAGTTCTGTCAATTGTTTGAAAGTCTTAGGTAAGTTCCACAGAATTCTGTTCGGATACCAAGGTGGCACAAGAGTGTCAAACATTCAACAGCAAGGTGGAACAGTTGTTACTGGGGAAATTGGCTCAATGCTAAATATTCACAACTGGAGAAACAGCAACACATCTTCCGACTTGCCAATTACCACACTCTGAACTCAACATTGACTTCAACGACTTCACACTGTGAACTTTCGCCCTCCATCTTTGAATTTAACCGGGAAAAGTGTGAGATGCTGCACTCTGGGAGGACTCACAAGGAATGGGAATGCAAAATGTATAGTACAGCTCTAGAAAGTACAAAGGGCCAGAAGAGTCTTGGTGTGCAGGTAGATGTATTGCTGAAGGCAAAACAACGGGTAGGTGAGGTGGGTAATAGCAGATATGGGATACTTGTCTTTATTAGCCGAGGCAGAAAATATACGAGCAGGGAGATCCTGATGGGCCTGGACAAAATGCTCATTAGGCCACAGCTGCAGTACTGCGTGCAGTTCCGGTCGTCACACGATCGGAAGGCTGTGAAGACCAAAACAGGAGGATCTTTCCTCGGCCGAAACGTTTGAACTTTGTAGAGAGAGTGTTTAGGCTTGGGCTGTGCTCCTTAGAGTAGAGAATGCTGGGCGGATGGCGAGGGGGGTGCGCCACACGTGTATCGCTATAAGGGCAGAGATGGAGTAGGTAAGAAGAATAATTACCCCTAGTAGAGGGTTCAAGAGCCTGGAGCAGGAGATGTAAGTTTAGAAACAGGAGATTTAGTGCGTATTTGAGGCAAGTCGTTTTTCGTCCAAAGGGAAGTGAATCTGAAAGTACGGTAAAGGCACAGTACGAAGTCTTACAACACCAGGTTAAAGTCCAACAGGTTTGTTTCGATGTCACTAGCTTTCGGAGCGCTGCTCCTTCCTCAGGTGAATGAAGAGGCATGTTCCAGAAACACATATATAGACAAATTCAAAGATGCCAAACAATGCTTGGAATGCGACCATTAGCAGGTGGTTAAATCTTTACAGATCCAGAGATGGGGTAACCCCAGGTTAAAGAGGTGTGAATTGCATCAAGCCAGGACAGTTGGTAGGATTTCGCAGGCCAGAGAGGGTGCATAACAGAACAGCAGGGGATCGAACCTGGGACTCTGGCGCTGTGAAGCCACAGTGCTAATCACTTGTGCTGCCGTGCTGACTCGACAGAGAAAGAACATTACTCGACGTGATAAGTGGTGGTAAGAAGCCACATCCCGCCGTCCAGGCCTCAAAGGGACACATCCTGATAGAGGGAAACGGGGCTCGAGAATCAATCGTCACAAGGTCATGACGGTGGAAGACACCAGTGGGATGCCAGAGCTCCAGGAGTCCAGGGGGCAGAGGTGAGTGCAGTGACCATTACTAAGGAGAAGGTTCTGGGGAATGTGAAAGGTCTAAAGTTGGATAAGTCACCTGGGCTGGATGGACTACACCCCACGGTTCTCAAAGAGATAGCTGAGGAGATTGTGGAGGCATTGGTGATGATCTTTCAGGAATCACTGGAGGCAGAAAGGGTCCCAGAGGACTGGAAGGTGGCTAATATAACACCACTGTTTAAGGAGGGAGCGAGGTAGAAGATGGGAAATTATAGGCCGGTTAGCCTGACTTCGGTCATTGGTAAGATTTTGGAGTCTGTTATTAAAGCTGAAACCACAGAGTACTTAGAAGTGCATGGTAAAATAGGACTGAGGCAACACGGCTTTGTCAAAGGGAGTTCGTGTCCGACAAATCTGTTAGCGTTCTTTGAGGAGGTAACAAGCAAGTTAGACAAAGGAGAATCAGGGACGTCACTTATTTAGATTTCCAGAAGGCCTTTGACAAGGTGCCGCACATGAGACTGTTAAATAAGTTAAAAGCCCATGGTGTTAAGGGTAATATGCTGGCGTAGATAGAGAATTGGCTGACTGGCAGAAGGCAGAGAGTGTGGATAAAGGGGCCTTTTTCAGAATGGCAGCCGGTGACTAGTGGTGTGCCTCAGGGGTCTGTACTGGGACCACTACCTTTTACAATTTACATTAATGATCTGGGAGAAGATAGTGATCAGTGTTGCTCAGTTTGCAGATGATACAAAGATCTGTAGAGGGACAGGTAGTATTGAGGAAGCAATGGGGCTGCTGAAGGACTTGGACCAGCAAGGACAGTGGGCAATGAAGTGGCAAATGAAATACCATGTGGAAAGGTGTGAGGTTATGCGCATTGGAAGGAGTAATCTAGGGATAGACTATTTTCTAAATGGGAAGATGCTTAGGAAAGCAGAAGCACAAAGGGACTTGGGAGTCCTTTTTCAAGATTCTCGTAAGGTTAACGTGCAGGTTCAGTCGGCAGTTAAGAAGGCAAATGCAATGTTAGCATTCATGTCAAGAGGAGTAGAATATAAGACCAGGGCTGTACTTCTGAAGCTGTATAAGGCTCTGGTCAGACCCCAGTTGGAGTATTGTGAGCAGTGTGGGGCCCCATATCTAGGGAAGGATGTGCTGGGCCTTGGAAAGGGTCCAGAGGAGGTTCACAAGAATGATCCCTGGAATGAAGAACTTGACGTTTGAGGAACGTTTGAGGTCTCTGGGTCTGTACGCGTTGAAGTTTAGAAGGATGAGAGGGGATTTTATTGAAACGTACCAGATACTGCGAGGCGAGGATAGAGTGGACGTGGTGAGGATATTTCCACTTGTAGGAAAAACTAGAACCTGAGCACCCCTTCTCAGATTAAAGGGACGATCCTTTAAAATAGAGATGAGGAGGAATTTCCTCAGCCAGAGGGTGGTGAATCTGCGGAACTCTTTGCCGCAGAAGGCTGTGGAGGCCAAATCACTGAGTGTCTCTAAGACAGAGATAGATAGGTTCTTGATCAATAAGGGGATCAGGGGTTATGGAGAGAAGGCAGGAGAATGGGAATTAGAAAAATATCAGCCATGATTGAATGGCGGAGCAGACTCGATGGGCCGAGTGGCCTAATTCTGCTCCTATGTCTTGTGGTCTTATGACAACGAATGGAATAGGATCAGGAATAGGCCATTCGGTTCCTCCAGCCTGCTCCTCCATTCGATAGGACCGGGGTGATCTGATTGCCCCCTTACCTCCACTTCCTGACTGCCCCCGCCCCCGCCCCACCACCCCTCGACTCTCTTGTCTTTCAGAAATATATGTAACTCAGCCGCGAATATATTCAATATCCAAATGTCTACTGCTCTCTGGGGGAGAACATTCCAGTTTCTAATGACCCTGTGAGAGACAGCATTCCTCCTTATCTCCGGATACAGTGGTGGACTCCTTATTATGAACCTGTGCATCCAACCTCCGACCCCCAGAATTTAGATACCACACTAGTTGAAGCACAGTCTTGCAGCCACCCTATCACGCTGCACCTCATCCATACACAGCGCACCCCTGCACGCAGACAGTTCGATGCTTTTTTAAATATAAATTTAGAGTACCCAATTATTTGTTTCCAATTAAGGGGCAACTTAGCGTGGCCAATCCACCTACCCTGCACATCTTTAGGTTATGGGGGCGAAACCCATCCAAATACGGGGTGAATGTGCAAACTGCATCTGGCCAGCGACCTGGAGCCGGAATCGAACCTGGGACCTCAGCGCCGTGAGACAAAAGGGCTAACCTACTGCGCCACCGTGTTAGCCCAGACATTGTATGTTAAAGACACCTCGCAATTCTGTAAACACACTGGGTACAGGCCTGATTTGGTTAACCGGTCCTCATCAGCCTTATCCCCTTTACCCCAGAGTTGTGTTCGTGAACGTTCCCTGAACTGCCTCCCATACAATTATGTCCATCCTGAAGTTAGGTACAAGAAACTGGGCAGGTGTGATCTTGAGCGGCATGGTATCACAGTGGTTAGCATCTTGCTTCACAACGCCTGGGCCCCAGTTTCGATTCCCGATTTGTGTCACTGTCTGTGCGGACCTGTGCGGAGTCTGCACGTTCTGCCCGTGGCTGCGAGGTTTCCTCCGGGTGATCCGGTTTCCTCCCACACGTCCCGAAAGACGTGCTTGTTAGGAGAATTCGACATTCTGATTTCTCCCTGTTTACCCGAAGGGGCGCCGGAATGTGCCGACTAGGGGCTTGTCACAGTAACTTCATTGCAGTGTTGATGTAAGCCTACTTGTAAAAATAAAGAGTATTATTATTGCCAATGCACAGTACAATTAGAATTCTGCTTCAAGGTTAATGGTCGGGAGAACTTGACATTCAAGGTGGGCTCAATGATTGTTGGTGCAGGACATTAGATGTTCACACCTGCTCAATGAAAACAATAGAAACATGCATGTCCAGATGATAATGTTTTCTGTTCTCTACACACAGCTGCAATAATTAGAAATACACGTTCAATCCACTCCATGCCCTGTAAAGGGTAGCTGAACACATCACTGCTCGATAATTCTCTATTTACTGAGGATCAGCTGTCTAACATATTTAGACAAATTCATATCCGTTCGATTCTCTTAGCTCCATAAAGTTCGGTGGCATGTTGAAGACAAATCAAAATATGATGGACACACCATGTATTGTAATGAACATCTATTGAGGGGAAAGAGAATTGTTGTGTGCAAACGCAAGAAAAGGTTCAGTGATGCAAGGCAGCACGTTATTTGATAAAGAATGAACGAAATAAAAAGAGCATCAAAGAATACACTTTGCAAACACTCACATATTGTCTTTTACAGACACAGAAACAGATACATACTAAGTTACATACGAAAACACAAACACATTCTCCCGCAGGTGCACACAAAGACACGCACATTCAACTCCTTATGAAGTTGAAAAACAGTAATGTCGCCACTGTGCCAGTTCACTTCAGGCTGCTGTCCCCTTTGAGGTGGCTGGCTGGTGGTGATGTAACCTGAACTTCACCACGCCTCAGCGGAGGGCGAGGTTGAGAATGTGGTGCCTTCATGAATGGCGTCAGTCTGAACTGGAATTCAACGAACGCTGTTGGCCTTGCTCCCTAAATACACACTCAAGCATGTGCACACCATATCTCACACACACTCTTCAATGGACACACACTCCCACAAATACACATTCAAGCACACACACACACTCACTCTTACCCTCTCGCACACAAACATTCTCCCACAAATACACACTGAACCACATGCACTTTCCCTTGGGCACACAGGTAAACTACACACACTCTCTATTACACACAGACAAACAGACACCACCAGTCAAACACACAGTAATCCTCACGAACACTCAGACACACCCACGTAGACACACTGAAACATACACATATTTACCCTGTCACACACTCAAGCACGCACAATATCACTCGCATACAGACTCAAGCACACACACTCATGCACTCACAAACCCTCCCTCGCAAACACACATGCAAGCACACACACTGCCCCTAACACGCACCTGCAGACACAGACACTCCCTTACACACTCAAAAAACATACTCTCCCTAGCACACAAACCAAACATACTCTCCCTGACACGTCCAGATGCAAACTCAGACACCCCCACTCATACACTCGAACGCACATACAGGCTCCCTCCTCCACACACACACAACTCAAACATACCCACTCAGACATACTACACTATCCCTCACGCACACACTAAGGCACACATATACCCGAACATCCACCCCCACCAGGTGCACAATCTCGCGCGCACATACTCTCCCACACACACAAGTCACATGCATCCCCCCTCACATACACTCTCAGAGCCAAGTAGAACTTACCTTATTACTCTCCGGTTCAGATTGTAGGTTAAGAACAGCATCTAAACGAAACAAAACAATTTGAAAACAACACATTGACGATTCAACTCTCAGAATATTTGACCATTCATTAATGAGTTGCATGTGACCTGTTGTGTGACTATTTTTTTTTAAAATGTTAAATACAGCGATTTGTGACCAATTACCTTTCCAAATAATATATAAATGAAATTCGTTGTTTTTTTCTTTTAAATAATCTCATTTTTAATTCACACTTAGTTTATTTGTGACATTAATTTTAATGTTCTCTGGGTTTGCTCTGATCCACAATCAGCCACATCCTTCTGTGATTTCTCCATGAAAATACTCTCAAAAAGTTGAAGAACTGTGGTCATTAACCCTTCAGCCTTCCATTACCACTAATAGAATTATGCAGCAACGCGAACCTGCCATGACCATCCATGCACAGATTTTAGATTCACTCAATTGTTCAGATATATTTAGTTTGACCATTTTGCCATCTGTTGACCAACATTGAAGTCAACACTCCATTCCTGCCCAAGGCTGGTTGTTTATTTAGCTTCACTTTCTATGTTTTTCAGTTCCACCCTTTCAGAATAAAACCACTTTCGAGTTTATTTTCAGAAATGTTAACTTTTGTTGCTACATTTAATGATACACTGCTCTCCAAGGACCCTTCACATGCATGATCCAATTACACCACAATATACTATTGTATATTGATGTGAATCAGAGACCCAGCTGAATTGATCACTAGCACATTCAATGCTTTTTCTTGATCACCTATACTAACTGGGACTTAGAGAAAGATGGCCAATGTCAATTAGAACAGTGCGGCTGATCCATTAGCTTATACCTGAAAACGGTGCTACAATTGTGCCGGGAATCTCTGCACTTACATATTCATGAGGTGATAACAGATATCCGAACACAAAGGACAATTCTGGCTGTAAGAATGGAAATCTGAACTCACATGTAACAGGTTCATCGCTTTGGTCGGCAGGAGACACTGTGTCCCTTCAAGTAACAGAAAAAAAACATTCAGTCCTCTTCATCTGGTATCACCCCAGGTGATAGATTCTTTGTTACTGAATGGGCTGCAGGGATTATTCCGGTGTATTGTGTAAATACTTTACAATTGGAATGGCCAAGAAATGTTTCTGTGTCACGGCTTCAGCCCATAACTGAAATTTAAATACATCTGTTAAGGGTTGTGTTTGGACATGTGTGCGCGAAAACATTTTTGAATGTGCAAGTGTGTCGGTGCTTGAGGGTGTGCATGTTGTGTGCATATAAGAGTTTCAGTGTGAGTGAGAGCCTGAGGTTCTATTTAATTGTGTGTGTGTGTGTGTGTTTGTGCACGCGCACGCGCACTGGCGGGTTTGTGTGTCTTGTGGTGAGTCTGAGTGCTACTGTGTCTGCATGTGCGTGTTTCCGTGGGTGTGTCCCTGTGTCAGTATTTAAGTACGGGTGTTTATGTGAAAGTTTTGTGCGTTTTTGAAGCTCTGCCTGCGATTATGTTGACGGTCTGTTTATGTGTGTATAGGTATGCGTGTATGTGAGAAATAGAGTGTGTGTTTGAGTGGTGTGTGCGTGTCGCTATGTCAGTGGTCTGTGCGTTTGGGTCCTGTGCGGATGTGGGACTGGTGTGTGACTGCGCATGTGCGTGTGTGTATGTGCGTGACAGTGATTTGTGAGTGTGTGAGTGGTGTATGAGTGTGCATAGCCATAGAAGCATGAAGTTATACAGTACAGAAAGGCCTTTCAGCCTCTCTCATCTGCGGTGGCCAAACCTATCTTTTCGAATCAGATTTTCCACCACTTGGCCCATAACCTTGTCTCCTTGAATCGCAAGTGTTCATCTAAATATTCATTTTCTGTTCCATTTGTCTTTGCCACCAACACAAATTCAGGCAATGAGTTCAAAACTCCGACCACCCCCTGGGTAAAAACGTTTTTCCCCTCTCATCCCCTATAAACCACATGCCCCTTACTTTAAACTATACCCCATCGCAATTGATGCCTTAACCAAGGGGGAACGTTTCTTCCTGTCTACACTATATGCACCCCTCATAATTCTATACATTCACATGCCCTTCCTTAGCCTGCTGCAATGTCCACTGAAGCCCAGCGCAAACTGGAGGAACAACACCATCTTATGATTAGGCACGTTGCAGCCTTCTGGACTTAACATCTTCTGACTGTGAGCTCTTTCTTGCAACTTCATTCACGTTTATTTTGATTTATATCAACGTATTTACATTTATTCCTCCCTCAGTCCAATCAGTTCCATGGAACACGACCCACGTCTCTCGCTCTTCATAACTAAAACTCCCCAGCCCAAGCAACAGCCTGGTAAATCCCCTCCCTCCCAGAAAAATGACAAGTTTCCTTTGTCCTCACTCCCCCCTCCAGTCCGCCACCCTCCACATTCAAAGGATCATCATCAGCCAGTTCTGCTAACTCCAGCATTATGCCACCGCCAGACACATCTTCCGTTACTCCCCATGTCAGCATTTCGGAGGGCCCGTTCCATCCGAGAGACCGGAGTCTACTCCCCCAACCCCTAAATATCTCACTCTCTTCCCACTGCACCTCTGCATGCACACAAATGGCTAAACGCTCTTTTCAAGTGATGCAGCGCTCACGTGTAACTGGCCAATTGTTTTTGCTGCCCCCAATGCAACCTACCCTACATTGGATATACTGAACGCAGACTGGGTGACCGCTTTGCAGAACACCATGGGTCCGCCAACAAGCAGGACCCAGACCTTCCTATCGCTGCCATTTGAACTCACCGTCCTGCGCTCACGTCCACATGTCCGTCCTTGGCCTGCTGCTATGTTCCAGTGAAGCCCCGCGCCAACAGGCGGAACAACATATCTTCTGATCAGGAACGTTACAGCCTCCCGGACTTAGCACTCAGTTTAACATCTTAAGACTACGACCTCTCTCCTGCACCTTCAACTACTTAAAAACAAATTATATAACGTATTTTCGATTTTTCCATCGATATGTTTTTTCCTCACCATTGTTCCCCCCCCCCCCCATTGCCTATCCAACTTGGGCCTATGCAACGTGTTCCTAATTGCGCTTTCACACGCCACATACCTGTGTTCTACCATTAATGTATTCTAATCTCTCAGTGTGTCACTGTCAGCATCATTATTAACCTTGGTCAACCCTTTTACATTCTTTGATATTACTTCCCATGACATCTCTCTCAATCTCCACATAAAGCTGGGGCTCTGTCCAGCTCAAATACCACCGCCCCTCCACTAATACGAGTATAAATCTGACCCTATCCCCAGTTCCCCACAGCTTTGACAAAGAGTCATCCAGACTCAAAACATCAACTTGCTTCTCTCTCAACAGAGGCTGTCAGACCTGCTGAGAGTGTCACTAAATTTTCTATTTATGTCTCCGGTCCCAGAATCCGCAGTAATTTGCTTTCATCATGGTCAATTTCCTCCACACCATTTTCAGTTCATTCACATCCCTCCTATCATGCGCATGAGTCTGCGTGTCAATGGATGCCTGTGTGAGTGAGTATGTGGTGCGTTTGATGGTCTGAGTGTGTGAATGTGAGTGTGTGGATCGTGTCTGAGTCTGCAATTGTGAGTGTGTGCGTGAGAGAATTTATGTGTGTGATAGTGCACTTGCGAGATTGGTGTGAGTGTGTATGTAGGAGTGTGGATTGTATTTACATCCTGCATGTATGAGTGTGAGTATCTGATTTGTGAGTGCGTGTGTAAATGTGTGTGAGCGAATTTGAGATGCTGAAAGCGTGTGTGTCATGTCGGTACGTGTGGGTGAATGTGACTGTGCATGGGAATGTGTTAGGGTGTGCGCGAGTGTGTGCATGTGTGAATGTAGGCGTGCTTGTGCTTTTGTGTGTCTGAGTGACTGTGTCACATGTCCGCCCTTCGCCATGGATGGTTGACAGTGAATTAGTGCGAAGGTTTCATTTCGAATGTTTGCACGTGTGTGGGTGCATCTATGATTTGTGAATCGTGTCTCTTTGTGTTTCTGCATGTGTATTTGTGTTTTCCAGTGTGCGTGTGTCTGATAGATGCTTATTTACATGTAAGTTGCTAAATCTCGTATCTTAAAGACACAATTCACACTGCACCCAGACAGCACACATTCTTCTAATCATCGAATCGTTCTGAGCATTAGGCTGACCCATGTCACTGAGTATTAGCGGGAATGGTCTCACCTGGTTTGACTGTTCTCTTTTCTTTTCTCTGTGAAGGAAACACACGGGTTAGAAACCGCGAACCAATTCTGCGTCTGCAGGAATGGAAGTTTCATGGAATTTCAAAGAGCAGTGAGGCTCTTTGAGACGCCAGTGCCAATCTAAACATGAATGGAGAATTTCAGGTTGTTTGACTGCTGATTCTGAATCTTAGCGGCATTGTAGCACAGTGGTTAGCACTGCTGCCACCCAGCGCCAGGGACCCAGGTTCAATTCCGGCTTCGAGGACTGCCTGCATGGGGTTTCCATTTTATCCTCGTTTTGCGTGGGCTGTTCCGGATATTCCGCTTTTCCTCCTACCGTCCAAAGCTGTGCAGGTCAGGTGGGTTTGCCATGCTAAATTGCCCCTTACTATCCAAAAGGTTAGATAGGATGAATGGGTTACAGAGATGGGGTGGAGGCATGGGCTTAAGTAGCGTGCTCTTCCTACGGGCCGAAGTAGATTTGATGGGCCCAATGGTCTCTTTCCGCACTGCAGTGTCATGTGAAAGTACCTTTAAGACATGGATGTTTAAGCAATGTACCTTTAATAAAACAGCGATGTCAGAGAGTGGGTGGAGCTGAGCAGTTCAGCCATTTTGCAGTTTAGTTTTGCAGTTTGAAAAGAGATTGGGAGTGTCTGTGTTTGCAGTGAGCTGGATCTCTGCCATGAAATACTATCTCTGGATCATTTGGGTGATTTAAACTCATAAGAGTAAAGCCTTTAACCTGATGTGATTCTGTTTAAAGGTGTTAAGTCTCTTGGAAGTTTGAAGGAACATTTAGAGGAATTGTTTACTGTTGCAATATTTTCGGAGATATCTTTGAAGTAAGGGGTGTTAAGAGATCCAATATTTATTTAAGATGTTAAGTTGAGTTCATGGAATAAACATTGTTTTGTGTTTAAAACCCCACGTGTCCATAATTGTAATCCTACTTCTAGGGAACAAGTCGTGTGCTCGGAAAAGCCAAAAATACATTAAAGGGGGAGGTTGTTTGAACTCTATGATACATTTTGGTGTTCTGAAAACGCCTAGCCCATAACAGTAGGGATGCTATAAAAAGTGCCCTGAAGAATTAGTTCACGTCCCATCCAGAGTGATTCCCACTGTCGTGTTAGTGGATGGCACTGTGTGTGATTATTACGACGGTGTAAGCTGAATTTACACGACTAAACAGTTTCGTTTGGAGTTTGGGTGAGGGTAATGAAAATGAAGGTGTTGACGGACTGAATTCAGAACTTGGCAGAGGTGGTTATGCAGACAAGGGCGAGCAAGTCATTGGATTCAAAGCTATGTCGAGGGTGCGATTGGAAGTGGGGATGAGAACAATAGTTCCTGTTTGGAAGTCCATTTAGGTCAGCGGTATGAGGAATGAATAAAGAATTAATGGAATTGAGAGATGTCGGGTTTAAAAAAATGATAACATCCCGGCTAGCATTCAGCGAAGAAAACTCTGGTATATTTGTTGGGATGGTAGATTGTTTAAGAGACTTTGAGCAGTAAGATCTATGAGCAATAGAAAACATTCAAGGAGAAGACCTTTAATTAAACACTTGCAAAAGAATATAGTCTTGATATGTGGGGAAGTTTGCAAAGTGAGGGAATTTCTTCCCGACAGAGGTGTTGGCATGAGCGTCCACTGTGCGAACTGAAACCAATGTGTGACTCAGTGGAATGACCTGGAAAATTCCAGTGTGGTGGGGGTTTCTATGGGCAAGTGTCCATTGAGCAGTTGGTGCGTCTAATGTAGTGGATGGGTCTAAACGTGGGGCGTGTGGTGATATCAAACTCAATGTCCATTTCAATTGATGTGAGTTACACAATGGCCGATGGCAGTGGGGTTGGAATCAGTGGATTGAAGAATCGTGTGGAGAAGCTGTACCTTAGACAAGGAAGTCAATTTCACACATCCCCCAGATTGTCGCTGCGGTGCCCTGAGCCCATTGCAACATCCAGATATTGGGTGAATGATGCCAAACCATTCGTCACCAGTATAGTCCATGGCAGTCATTCCTTAGTCTGAACACTGATTGAACAATTTGCATATATATGTACAAGATTATATTTTACCAACTTGTTGCTGTCTTCCTTTGTCTTTTCTGTCATGTTGCAGATTCCATATCATGTCTTCTTTGAACACCGTGTTTAAAATCACCTCTCTGAACCCAGGCTCCATTGTTCGTAATCTGACAGTGCTGGGGTAGTCATTTGCTTTTTTTGTAATCCTCCAAAGCGATACTGCACGTTCTGTCGCAAGTGATAGCAAAGTAATACCTGTGCAAAATCAGCTGTATGGTTGTGAGTCACAAGCCCAGCCACTCGTTTAGCTCTTGTGAACACAGTGCCACTGAATTTTCGAGTAACAGTTGATATTTACTCATCTGCCCAAGGTTATTTTCTGCCTATGATTCTTCAAGATTCGTCATTGGCTATCTCATCCTTTATGTGATGTTCGACATGCACTACGTGTCAGAGACAATTATATAGAACATAGAACATACAGTGCAGAAGGAGGCCATTCGGCCCATCGAGTTTGCACAGATCCACTTAAGCCCTCACTTCTACCCTATCCCCGTAACCCAATAACCCCTTGGAACCTTTTTGGGTCACTAAGGGCAAATTATCATGGCCAATCCATCTAATCTGCACGTCTTTGACCTGTAGGAGGAAACCAGAGCAACCGGAGGAAACCTCGCAGACACGGGGAGAACGTGCAGACTCTGCACAGACTGTGACCCAGCGGGGGAATCGAACCTGGGACCCTGGCACTGCAAAGCCACAGTGCTATCCACTTGTGCTACCGTGGTGCCTAATTGGCTGGATTGTTTACCGAATTGGGTCATAGTGTTCACGAAGAGGCGACATTCACCTTGGTCGGTGCATGTACGATGACCTGTTGTTATACCGAGTATGACCTACCTTTCCGCCAGAGGCAGGCGCCCAGGAGAGCCAGGATGAGAATTAGACCCGCAGCAGAACCAACACCAGCCGCTAGGGGAGCAATAGACTTACTTTCTGAATGAGACAATGGGAGAAAGAACAGAACATTGTGAATGAGCATCTTCTACCCAAGGTCAACAATGTGGTACTGCTGTTGGGACACTAATTGAGACGGGAATACTGCAGGCACAAACGGTTTCTCCAGGCCAGAGGGAGAGAAAATAAACAGAAGTTGAAAACTAGATGTAGGAACACACAAGTATCCAAACGAGGAGGAGATCCTTCGATCCATAACATCTGTGCTGTCACATTTAATCTCATATTCAATTAGTCTCTATCTCCCACCAAACCTTTTCGTTCTTCATCCTCCATTAACTTTTAATTCAGTATATATTCCAGTTACCATTTGAAAGTTACTGAATATGCTTCTACCAAGATTTCAATCTGCATTCGCCACGTCATAAAAAATGCCTACAGAGAAGACACTATAATAATCTCAGCTCTGTTCGTTTCGTCAATGATGTTCAACCAACATCTCCTGTTTAGACATTCCCTCGCCACTGCACAGATCTATTGCTTCTGTAACCAATCAAAGCTCATCATTATTTTGAAAACTTCCAGTTAAAACGCCATTTGGCCGTTTCACTTCTGCATGTAACATGATACAGCATTTTCCGACCTTGTGGTATATTTTATAATGTTTTTATTTTGGTTTAACATTGTTTGGATAATTTGATTGTATCAGTCCGTTTTTCCGAGTTTTTAAAAAGTGGTCCACAGTGAAAACTGCTAATCAGCAATGGGGTTCAAATCAATCCATTGATTTTAAGAAGTCTTACCTTTCATTTACACCAGACCGATTGCTCATTTTGGCTGTAAGTCATGAGAATTTTCATGAGATACCACCGTGTGCCAACTATCAGACAGATGTTCCATTATTCCCACCTCTATGTGTGTTACACCTGTGATGCTCACAATCCATTGGATCAATACTGGAAACCTGCGGAGGGGAAAAATCTGTCCCATGCCCACATACGTTTGAATTGTTAATTACAGTAGTTAGTGTCACCAGGATCGCTGATTGAAATTAATGTGGGGAAAACCTTCAGTAAAATTGAATGGATATATTGATAGCCAATCTCACTTACCTCTAACAGTGATCCTGACAGCGTCACTGTGAGGCGAGGATAGGTTTCTTCCATTGATGTTTGCTTCATACTGACAGGTATAGTTTCCTATTTTCGAGTGGTCGATATTCTTGATGGCGAAGGTGACAGCATGTCTGTCTTCATCAGGGGGTTTGACACTGACTAAAGGAGGTTCTTCTTGCCTGTATAAGTAAAATGCAATGCCAGGACGCTCCAGGGGGCTTGTACAATTGAAAGTGATATCTCCACCCTCACTAACACCATCCAAATCAACTGAGAGATGTGGTTTATGTAAATCTGCAATTAGAAACAAAGGAACAGTGACGACTGATTGCAAACTCACTACTGACTTGTCGGGAGTGGATTATAATCTGAAAAAACGGCACAATTAAAATGAATACAATCACAGATGCGAGGAAGCAGGAGAGTGTAATGAGGAGCGAGGAGGGATGCTCTTACAGACGACACAGAGATGTATAATGCGAAGGAAACACAACTGATTAATTTTAATGCAGGAGAACATGAATTGAGTCGTTTCTGTTGGAAGGATGAGGAGAACAAGAGTTTTTTTCATTCATTCATGCGATGTGGGTGTCGCTGGCTCGGCTCCTTACCAGCCCTTATTACCCCTTGACAAGATGGTGGTGAGCTGACGTCTTGAACTAGCATTCATTACCCATCCCGAATTACCCCTTGAGAAGGTGGTGGAGAGCTAACTTATTGAACTAGTGCAGTCTATGTGGTGTACGTACACCCACAGTTCTGTGTGTGCGGGGGTTTCCTCCGGGTGCTCCGATTTTCTCCCACAGTCCACAGATGTGCCGGTTAGGTGGATTGGCCATGATACATTGCCCTTCGTGTCCAAAATTGCCCTTAGTATTGGGTGGAGGTGTTGACCTTGGGTAGGGTGCTCTTTCCGGGGGCCGGTGCGTACTCGGTGGGCTGGATGGCCTCCTTCTGCACTGTGGATTCGGTGATAATCTATGCTTAATCTAGGACAACGTTTCGACACAACATCGTGGGCCGAAGGGCCTGTTCTGTGCTGTATTTTTCTATGTTCTATGTTCTAGAGGCAGGAATGGGCCATATGGCCGCTCGAGCCTGCTCCGCAATTCAATAAGATAACGGCTAATCTTTTTGTGGACTTAGTTCCACTTAGCCGTCCGCTCATCATAACCCTGAGTTCCTCTACTGTTCAAAAACCTACCTATCGTTTCCTTCACAACATTCAATAAGGTATCCTCATCTGTTGAACTGGACAGGGAATTGGCAAGTTTACAGTGTTTTGAATGTAAAGTAAATGGAGTAGAAAAATGAGGCGCAGAAGGAGTTGGACCTTAAAGCGCGTTGGCAAGACATCCTCGAAAGAGACAGATAACTGATATGTGTTCTTGTAATAAGTACATGGACTAACAAAGGGAGTTCTGCTGAATATTTGTGCACCAATAGTTCTAACTTGTCTCCAATGCTGTGCACCAGACTGTTAAGGAATGCCAGGCCTTGGAAATAGCCTTGGAGTACATCAATCGAATGGTCGCAGTGATGAGGGAAATGCGTTATATATAGAGACTGGAGAATCTGGGATTTTTCTGGACAGTGCAAGAAAGGTTAGGGCAACATTTACAGGAAATATAACACACCACTTATTTGTTTCGATGAAGTAATTGGGGAGTCGGTGACGATACAGTCATAGAGCAGGCAAACTGACCCTTCCGTCCAACACGTCTATGTCGACCATGACATATCATTAAAAAATATATATGTAGCGTACTCAATTCATTTGTTTAAATTAATTGGCAATTTAGCGTGGTTAATCCACCTACCCTGCACATCTGTGGGTTGTGGGGGCGAAACACACGCAACACGGGGAGAATGTGCAAACTCCATACGGACAGTGACCCAGATCCTGGGACCTCGGCGCCGTGAGGCAGCAGTGATAACCACTGTGCCACCGTGCTGCCCCTAAATATCACTATTATTTTTAGATACATTTAGAGTACCCTATTTTTTTTCCTCCAATTAATGGGCAATTTGGCGTGGCCAACTCACCTGCCCTGCACATCTTTTGGTTGAAGGGGTAAAACCTACACAGACACGGGGAGAATGTGCAAACTCCACTCGGACAGTGATCCAGGGCAGTGATCCAGGCGGCATCATTCTAAATTTCCTCTGCACCCTCGCCAGTGCATTAGTGCCCTTCCAATCGTGTGGCAACCAGAACTGCACACGGTATTTCATCTGTGGCCAAAGCAATGTTATATACATTTGGACAATACCTCCTTGCTCCTTTACTCTATACGCCGCGTAATGAAGGAAGTCGTTCAGTGTGCATTGTGCACTGCCCTATCTAGCCACATTTCGGGATCCATCGACTTTTCAACCAAATTCCCCTTGCTCCTCCATACTCCCTAGGAAACTACCGTACATTCTGTCTATCCTATCATTATTAGACCTCGTAAAATGCATCCCCGCAGATTATCAGGAGTAAATTCCGTCTGCTGTTGTTGTGCCCAACTACGAGTTGATCCGTATCATTCCCAGTCCAATACTGCCCTCCTCACTGTCAGGGATATCCCCAGTGTTCCTGTACCCTGCAAAACTACCAATTGCGCCTGCGACATTAACATGCACGTCATTGATGTATGTAAAAAACATTCATCCCTGTGGGACGTTGCTGGCCAAAGGCTTCTTATCAGAAAAACAACAATCCCATCAATGTAGCCAATTGTGAGGTTATTTGGTCGAAGAAAGATGGCAAGACAATATAGGCTCAACGGTGCAACTTTTCGCAGATACAGGAGCCGACGGACCTCGGGGCTCAAGTGCATAATTCTCTAAAGGTGGACTGGCATTGAAACTGTGTAAAGAATACTGATAACATCCTCGGGGTCATAAAGACTCATAGAGTATAAAAGCAAGGAAGTGATGCTACACCTCTATATATCATTGGTCAGACTCCATTTGGTGTATTGTGTTCCGTTTTGGGCACCTTATTTAAGGATGTTGAAGGCATGGAGAGGGTGCGGAGAGCATTTACTAGAATTATACCAGCAATAAAGGATTTTAGATACAGTGAAAGATCGGAGAAACTGGGCTTGTTCTCCATAAGACTAAGAACAAGAACAGAAGTAGGCCACTCGGCCCATCGAGTCTGCTCGGCTATTCAATCATGGCTGATAATGTTCTCAACCATTCTCCGGCCTTCTCCCCTTAACCCCTGATCCCATTATTGATCAGGACCCTATCAATCTCTGTTTTAAAGACACTCAGTGACTTGGTCTCCGCAGCATCCCCACCATCGAGCTGAAGAAAATTCTCCTATCTCTTTTTTCATAATATTATTCTTTATTATCACAAATAGGCGTACATTAGCACTGCAGTGAAATTACCGTGAAAATCCCATAGTTGCCACATTCCGTCGCCTGTTCGGGTACACAGAGGTTGAATTCATAATGGACAGTTTCCCTAACAGCACACCTTTCGGGACTTGTGGGAGCAAACCGGAGTACCCGGAGGAAACCAACGCAGACCCCACACGGACAGTGACCCAAGCCGAACCTGGGACCCTGGAGCTGTGAAGGAACACTGCTTTCCATTGTCCTATCGTGCTGCCTATGCCGTTAGTCTGAAATTGAGTCTTCTGGATCTTGTTTTTCCTACAAGTGGAAACATCCACTCTATCCAGGCCTCGCAGTATCCTGTGTTTCAATAAGATCCCCCCTAATCCTTCTAAACTCCAACGACTTCA
Source organism: Scyliorhinus torazame (assembly GCF_047496885.1). Classification (NCBI taxonomy): domain Eukaryota; kingdom Metazoa; phylum Chordata; class Chondrichthyes; order Carcharhiniformes; family Scyliorhinidae; genus Scyliorhinus; species Scyliorhinus torazame. Next base: position 65,673,740 of record NC_092729.1, read on the forward strand.
TACCCAGAGACCTAAACCGTTTCTCGTACGACAACTCCTCATTCCAGGGATCATTCTTGTGAACCTCCACTGGACCCTTTCCAAGGCCCATCACATCCTTCCTTAGATGCGGGGCCCACAGTTGCTCACAATCCTCCAATGGGGGTCTCATCAGAGCCTTTTACAGCCTCAGAAGTGCATTCCTGGGCTTGAATCCTAGCCCTCACCATATGAATGCTTACATTGCATTTGCGTTCCTAACTGCCGAATGACCCTGCACGTTAAACGTACGAACATCGTGAAAACGGACTCCCAAGTGGCTTGCTGCTTCTGATTTGCGATGCTTTTCCCATGTGGAAAGTAGTCGACCCTCCAGTCCTTCTTCCAAGTTGCATACCTTCACACTTTTCCACATTGTACACCTTCTGCCACTTCATTGCCCACTCTCCTAGCCTGTCTACGTCTTTAAGCAGCCCCCTTCTTCCTCAATACTACCTGTCCCTTTGCAGATCTTTGCATATCTGCAAACTTAGCAACAGTTCATTCTTCCAGATTGTCAATGTATCGTGTGAAAAGCTGTGCTCCCAGCTCTGATCCCTGAGGCACACGAGTCACTGGAAGCCATCCCGAAAAATATCCCTTTTGCCTGACCCTCAGCCTTCTGCCAGTCTGCCAATCCCCTATCCATGCCGGGTTCGTATCCTTAACACCATGAGCTCTTAACTTATTGAAGAGTCTGCTATGCGGCACCTTGTTAAAGGCGTTCTAGAAATCTAAATAAATCGCGACCACTGGTTCTCCTTTGCCTAACTTCCTTGTTACATCCTCAAAGAACAGTATTTTCAGCCATGACTTCCTTTTGACAAAGCCGTGCTCACTCAGTCCTATTTTATCATGCACTTCCAAGTACTCCGCTATCTCATCTTAAATAATGGACTATTAAATCATACCAATTACCGAAGTCAGGTTAACCGGCCTATAGTTGCCCGTCTTTGCCTCCATCCCTTCTTAAACAGTGGTATCACAATAGCCATTTTACAGTCCTCTGGGACCGTTCCTGACTCCAGTGATGCCTGAAAGATCACCAGCAATGCCTGCACAATATCCTCAGCTATCTCTTTTAGGACCCTAGGGAGTAATCTAACCGGTCCAGGGGACTTATCCACTTTCAGACCTTTCAGTTTCCCCAGAACATTATCTTTAGTAATGGCCACTGCACTCACCCCTTCACCCTGATTCCCCTGAAGCTCTGACATCCCACTGGCGCCTACCACCGTGATGACTGATGCAAATTGTCAGGTGGATGTGCCTTTAAGAAATGGGTGTTTATCAAATAGCTGCAGCGATGTCAGTGTGTGGTGGAGCTGGGCTGTCTTTCTGTCTCTCACTTTTATTTTGAGCTATAAAGCTGCATTTTGACTCTGTTTAGTTTGGCTTTGAGTTGTAGGGCTGTATTCAAAGCAAGCAGATGTGTAATTATGTCTCTCTCTACAAGTTAAAACATGTCTTCAGCTCACTTGATGATTTGTAACTTGGTTCTTAGAATAAACATTGTTTTGTTTCAAAAAATACTTATGGTCTCTGTTGCATAGCACCTGGAAAGTGGATCCGTCTGCTCCCCATAACCAAAATCTATTAAAAGTCGTGGCTCAGGTGAACTCCATGACATACTTTTAAGTTTTCTAAACCCTGGGCCATAATAAATTGTGGGCTCGTCCGGGATGAAGATCTATCTTTCGTGATTGGGTTGACTTAGTAAACTTAAAGACAGTGAGGGGTGACCATATTTGAGTTTGCTTTTCA